>NW_027361683.1:58742500-59050000 GCF_039654945.1 Dendrobates tinctorius | reverse complement strand
ACTCATCCTTTTAGAAACTTGTTTGCGCTGTTGAGAGGAGTAAAAAACCATCAAAAATTTCAATCCTGCATGATTCTACCAAGAAATGTGATTCTTCATTCAAAACGCTGGTTTTTGCTATTGGGCTCTATTGAATAATGAATGTTTTGAATTTTCTCCAAAAGTAAAGTAGTTGCAAACTCATCCTTTTAGAGACTTGTTTGGGCTCATGAGAGGAGTAGAAAAACATCAAAAATTTCAGTCCTGCACGATTCTACCAAGAAATGTGTGTTCATTGAAACCGCTGGTTTTTGATAGTTTGGGCCCTATTGAATAATGAATGTTTTGAATTTTCTCCAAAAGTAAAGTAGTTTCAAACTCATGCTTTTAGAGACTTGTTTGGGCTCATGAGAGGAGTAGAAAAACATCAAAAATTTCAGTCCTGCATGATTCTACCAAGAAATGTGTGTTCATTGAAACCGCTGGTTTTTGATATTTTGGGCCCTATTGAATAATGAATGTTTTGAATTTTCTCCAAAAGTAAAGTAGTTGCAAACTCATCCTTTTAGAAACTTGTTTGGGCTGTTGAGAGGAGTAAAAAAACCATCAAAAATTTCAATCCTGCATGATTCTACCAAGAAATGTGATTCTTCATTCAAAACGCTGGTTTTTGCTATTGGGCTCTATTGAATAATGAATGTTTTGAATTTTCTCCAAAAGTAAAGTAGTTGCAAACTCATCCTTTTAGAGACTTGTTTGGGCTCATGAGAGGAGTAGAAAAACATCAAAAATTTCAGTCCTGCATGATTCTACCAAGAAATGTGTGTTCATTCAAACCGCTGGTTTTTGATATTTTGGGCCCTATTGAATAATGAATGTTTTGAATTTTCTCCAAAAGTAAAGTAGTTGCAAACTCATCCTTTTAGAAACTTGTTTGGGCTGTTGAGAGGAGTAAAAAACCATCAAAAATTTCAATCCTGCATGATTCTACCAAGAAATGTGATTCTTCATTCAAAACCTGATTTTTGCTATTGGGCTCTATTGAATAATGAATGTTTTGAATTTTCTCCAAAAGTAAAGTAGTTGCAAACTCATGCTTTTAGAGACTTGTTTGGGCTCATGAGAGGAGTAGAAAAACATCAAAAATTTCAGTCCTGCATGATTCTACCAAGAAATGTGTGTTCATTGAAACCGCTGGTTTTTGATAGTTTGGGCCCTATTGAATAATGAATGTTTTGAATTTTCTCCAAAAGTAAAGTAGTTGCAAACTCATCCTTTTAGAAACTTGTTTGGGCTGTTGAGAGGAGTAAAAAACCATCAAAAATTTCAATCCTGCATGATTCTACCAAGAAATGTGATTCTTCATTCAAAACGCTGGTTTTTGCTATTGGGCTCTATTGAATAATGAATGTTTTGAATTTTCTCCAATAGTAAAGTAGTTGCAAACTCATGCTTTTAGAGACTTGTTTGGGCTCATGAGAGGAGTAGAAAAACATCAAAAATTTCAGTCCTGCATGATTCTACCACGAAATGTGTGTTCATTGAAACCGCTGGTTTCTGATAGTTTGGGCCCTATTGAATAATGAATGTTTTGAATTTTCTCCAAAAGTAAAGTAGTTGCAAACTCATGCTTTTAGAGACTTGTTTGGGCTCATGAGAGGAGTAGAAAAACATCAAAAATTTCAGTCCTGCATGATTCTACCACGAAATGTGTGTTCATTGAAACCGCTGGTTTCTGATAGTTTGGGCCCTATTGAATAATGAATGTTTTGAATTTTCTCCAAAAGTAAAGTAGTTGCAAACTCATCCTTTTAGAAACTTGTTTGGGCTGTTGAGAGGAGTAAAAAACCATCAAAAATTTCAATCCTGCATGATTCTACCAAGAAATGTGATTCTTCATTCAAAACGCTGGTTTTTGCTATTGGGCTCTATTGAATAATGAATGTTTTGAATTTTCTCCAAAAGTAAAGTAGTTGCAAACTCATCCTTTTAGAAACTTGTTTGGGCTGTTGAGAGGTGTAAAAAACCATCAAAAATTTCAATCCTGCATGATTCTACCAAGAAATGTGATTCTTCATTCAAAACCTGATTTTTGCTATTGGGCTCTATTGAATAATGAATGTTTTGAATTTTCTCCAAAAGTAAAGTAGTTGCAAACTCATGCTTTTAGAGACTTGTTTGGGCTCATGAGAGGAGTAGAAAAACATCAAAAATTTCAGTCCTGCATGATTCTACCAAGAAATGTGTGTTCATTGAAACCGCTGGTTTTTGATAGTTTGGGCCCTATTGAATAATGAATGTTTTGAATTTTCTCCAAAAGTAAAGTAGTTGCAAACACATCCTTTTAGAAACTTGTTTGGGCTGTTGAGAGGAGTAAAAAACCATCAAAAATTTCAATCCTGCATGATTCTACCAAGAAATGTGATTCTTCATTCAAAACGCTGGTTTTTGCTATTGGGCTCTATTGAATAATGAATGTTTTGAATTTTCTCCAAAAGTAAAGTAGTTGCAAACTCATGCTTTTAGAGACTTGTTTGGGCTCATGAGAGGAGTGGAAAAACATCAAAAATTTCAGTCCTGCATGATTCTACCAAGAAATGTGTGTTCATTGAAACCGCTGGTTTTTGATAGTTTGGGCCCTATTGAATAATGAATGTTTTGAATTTTCTCCAAATGTAAAGTAGTTGCAAAATCATCCTTTTAGAAACTTGTTTGGGCTGTTGAGAGGAGTAAAAAACCATCAAAAATTTCAATCCTGCATGATTCTACCAAGAAATGTGATTCTTCATTCAAAACGCTGGTTTTTGCTATTGGGCTCTATTGAATAATGAATGTTTTGAATTTTCTCCAAAACTAAAGTAGTTGCAAACTCATGCTTTTACAGACTTGTTTGGGCTCATGAGAGGAGTAGAAAAACATTAAAAATTTCAGTCCTGCATGATTCTTCCAAGAAATGTGTGTTCATTGAAACCGCTGGTTTTTGATAGTTTGGGCCATATTGAATAATGAATGTTTTGAATTTTCTCCAAAAGTAAAGTAGTTGCAAACTCATCCTTTCAGAAACTTGTTTGGGCTGTTGGGAGGAGTAAAAAACCATCAAAAATTTCAATCCTGCATGATTTTACCAAGAAATGTGATTCTTCATTCAAAACCTGATTTTTGCTATTGGGCTCTATTGAATAGTGAATGTTTTGAATTTTCTCCAAAAGTAAAGTAGTTGCAAACTCATGCTTTTTTGAGACTTGTTTGGGCTCATGAGAGGAGTAGAAAAACATCAAAAATTTCAGTCCTGCATGATTCTACCAAGAAATGTGTGTTCATTGAAACCGCTGGTTTTTGATAGTTTGGGCCCTATTGAATAATGAATGTTTTGAATTTTCTCCAAAAGTAAAGTAGTTGCAAACTCATCCTTTTAGAAACTTGTTTGGGCTGTTGAGAGGAGTAAAAAACCATCAAAAATTTCAATCCTGCATGATTTTACCAAGAAATGTGATTCTTCATTGAAAACCTGATTTTTGCTATTGGGCTCTATTGAATAATGAATGTTTTGAATTTTCTCCAAAAGTAAAGTAGTTGCAAACTCATGCTTTTAGAGACTTGTTTGGGCTCATGAGAGGAGTAGAAAAACATCAAAAATTTCAGTCCTGCATGATTCTACCAAGAAATGTGTGTTCATTGAAACCGCTGGTTTTTGATAGTTTGGGCCCTATTGAATAATGAATGTTTTGAATTTTCTCCAAAAGTAAAGTAGTTGCAAACTCATCCTTTTAGAAACTTGTTTGCGCTGTTGAGAGGAGTAAAAAACCATCAAAAATTTCAATCCTGCATGATTCTACCAAGAAATGTGATTCTTCATTCAAAACGCTGGTTTTTGCTATTGGGCTCTATTGAATAATGAATGTTTTGAATTTTCTCCAAAAGTAAAGTAGTTGCAAACTCATCCTTTTAGAGACTTGTTTGGGCTCATGAGAGGAGTAGAAAAACATCAAAAATTTCAGTCCTGCACGATTCTACCAAGAAATGTGTGTTCATTGAAACCGCTGGTTTTTGATAGTTTGGGCCCTATTGAATAATGAATGTTTTGAATTTTCTCCAAAAGTAAAGTAGTTGCAAACTCATCCTTTTAGAAACTTGTTTGGGCTGTTGAGAGGAGTAAAAAACCATCAAAAATTTCAATCCTGCATGATTTTACCAAGAAATGTGATTCTTCATTCAAAACCTGATTTTTGCAATTGGGCTCTATTGAATAATGAATGTTTTGAATTTTCTCCAAAAGTAAAGTAGTTGCAAACTCATGCTTTTAGAGACTTGTTTGGGCTCATGAGAGGAGTAGAAAAACATCAAAAATTTCAGTCCTGCATGATTCTACCAAGAAATGTGTGTTCATTGAAACCGCTGGTTTTTGATAGTTTGGGCCCTATTGAATAATGAATGTTTTGAATTTTCTCCAAAAGTAAAGTAGTTGCAAACTCATCCTTTTAGAAACTTGTTTGGGCTGTTGAGAGGAGTAAAAAACCATCAAAAATTTCAATCCTGCATGATTCTACCAAGAAATGTGATTCTTCATTCAAAACGCTGGTTTTTGCTATTGGGCTCTATTGAATAATGAATGTTTTGAATTTTCTCCAAAAGTAAAGTAGTTGCAAACTCATCCTTTTAGAAACTTGTTTGGGCTGTTGAGAGGAGTAAAAAACCATCAAAAATTTCAATCCTGCATGATTCTACCAAGAAATGTGATTCTTCATTCAAAACCTGATTTTTGCTATTGGGCTCTATTGAATAATGAATGTTTTGAATTTTCTCCAAAAGTAAAGTAGTTGCAAACTCATCCTTTTAGAAACTTGTTTGGGCTGTTGAGAGGAGTAAAAAACCATCAAAAATTTCAATCCTGCATGATTCTACCAAGAAATGTGATCCTTCATTCAAAACGCTGGTTTTTGCTATTGGGCTCTATTGAATAATGAATGTTTTGAATTTTCTCCAAAAGTAAAGTAGTTGCAAACTCATCCTTTTAGAAACTTGTTTGGGCTGTTGAGAGGAGTACAAAACCATCAAAAATTTCAATCCTGCATGATTCTACCAAGAAATGTGATTCTTCATTCAAAACCTGATTTTTGCTATTGGGCTCTATTGAATAATGAATGTTTTGAATTTTCTCCAAAAGTAAAGTTGTTGCAAACTCATGCTTTTAGAGACTTGTTTGGGCTCATGAGAGGAGTAGAAAAACATCAAAAATTTCAGTCCTGCATGATTCTACCAAGAAATGTGTGTTCATTGAAACCGCTGGTTTTTGATAGTTTGGGCCCTATTGAATAATGAATGTTTTGAATTTTCTCCAAAAGTAAAGTAGTTGCAAACTCATCCTTTTAGAAACTTGTTTGGGCTGTTGAGAGGAGTAAAAAACCATCAAAAATTTCAATCCTGCATGATTTTACCAAGAAATGTGATTCTTCATTGAAAACCTGATTTTTGCTATTGGGCTCTATTGAATAATGAATGTTTTGAATTTTCTCCAAAAGTAAAGTAGTTGCAAACTCATGCTTTTAGAGACTTGTTTGGGCTCATGAGAGGAGTAGAAAAACATCAAAAATTTCAGTCCTGCATGATTCTACCAAGAAATGTGTGTTCATTGAAACCGCTGGTTTTTGATAGTTTGGGCCCTATTGAATAATGAATGTTTTGAATTTTCTCCAAAAGTAAAGTAGTTGCAAACTCATCCTTTTAGAAACTTGTTTGCGCTGTTGAGAGGAGTAAAAAACCATCAAAAATTTCAATCCTGCATGATTCTACCAAGAAATGTGATTCTTCATTCAAAACGCTGGTTTTTGCTATTGGGCTCTATTGAATAATGAATGTTTTGAATTTTCTCCAAAAGTAAAGTAGTTGCAAACTCATCCTTTTAGAGACTTGTTTGGGCTCATGAGAGGAGTAGAAAAACATCAAAAATTTCAGTCCTGCACGATTCTACCAAGAAATGTGTGTTCATTGAAACCGCTGGTTTTTGATAGTTTGGGCCCTATTGAATAATGAATGTTTTGAATTTTCTCCAAAAGTAAAGTAGTTGCAAACTCATCCTTTTAGAAACTTGTTTGGGCTGTTGAGAGGAGTAAAAAACCATCAAAAATTTCAATCCTGCATGATTTTACCAAGAAATGTGATTCTTCATTCAAAACCTGATTTTTGCAATTGGGCTCTATTGAATAATGAATGTTTTGAATTTTCTCCAAAAGTAAAGTAGTTGCAAACTCATGCTTTTAGAGACTTGTTTGGGCTCATGAGAGGAGTAGAAAAACATCAAAAATTTCAGTCCTGCATGATTCTACCAAGAAATGTGTGTTCATTGAAACCGCTGGTTTTTGATAGTTTGGGCCCTATTGAATAATGAATGTTTTGAATTTTCTCCAAAAGTAAAGTAGTTGCAAACTCATCCTTTTAGAAACTTGTTTGGGCTGTTGAGAGGAGTAAAAAACCATCAAAAATTTCAATCCTGCATGATTCTACCAAGAAATGTGATTCTTCATTCAAAACGCTGGTTTTTGCTATTGGGCTCTATTGAATAATGAATGTTTTGAATTTTCTCCAAAAGTAAAGTAGTTGCAAACTCATCCTTTTAGAAACTTGTTTGGGCTGTTGAGAGGAGTAAAAAACCATCAAAAATTTCAATCCTGCATGATTCTACCAAGAAATGTGATTCTTCATTCAAAACCTGATTTTTGCTATTGGGCTCTATTGAATAATGAATGTTTTGAATTTTCTCCAAAAGTAAAGTAGTTGCAAACTCATCCTTTTAGAAACTTGTTTGGGCTGTTGAGAGGAGTAAAAAACCATCAAAAATTTCAATCCTGCATGATTCTACCAAGAAATGTGATCCTTCATTCAAAACGCTGGTTTTTGCTATTGGGCTCTATTGAATAATGAATGTTTTGAATTTTCTCCAAAAGTAAAGTAGTTGCAAACTCATCCTTTTAGAAACTTGTTTGGGCTGTTGAGAGGAGTACAAAACCATCAAAAATTTCAATCCTGCATGATTCTACCAAGAAATGTGATTCTTCATTCAAAACCTGATTTTTGCTATTGGGCTCTATTGAATAATGAATGTTTTGAATTTTCTCCAAAAGTAAAGTTGTTGCAAACTCATGCTTTTAGAGACTTGTTTGGGCTCATGAGAGGAGTAGAAAAACATCAAAAATTTCAGTCCTGCATGATTCTACCAAGAAATGTGTGTTCATTGAAACCGCTGGTTTTTGATAGTTTGGGCCCTATTGAATAATGAATGTTTTGAATTTTCTCCAAAAGTAAAGTAGTTGCAAACTCATCCTTTTAGAAACTTGTTTGGGCTGTTGAGAGGAGTAAAAAACCATCACAAATTTCAATCCTGCATGATTCTACCAAGAAATGTGATTCTTCATTCAAGACGCTGGTTTTTGCTATTGGGCTCTATTGAATAATGAATGTTTTGAATTTTCTCCAAAAGTAAAGTAGTTGCAAACTCATCCTTTTAGAGACTTGTTTGGCCTCATGAGAGGAGTAGAAAAACATCAAAAATTTCAGTCCTGCACGATTCTACCAAGAAATGTGTGTTCATTCAAACCGCTGGTTTTTGATATTTTGGGCCCTATTGAATAATGAATGTTTTGAATTTTCTCCAAAAGTAAAGTAGTTGCAAACTCATCCTTTTAGAAACTTGTTTGGGCTGTTGAGAGGAGTAAAAAACCATCCAAAATTTCAATCCTGCATGATTTTACCAAGAAATGTGATTCTTCATTCAAAACCTGATTTTTGCTATTGGGCTCTATAGAATGATGAATGTTTTGAATTTTCTCCAAAAGTAAAGTAGTTGCAAACTCATGCTTTTAGAGACTTGTTTGGGCTCATGAGAGGAGTAGAAAAACATCAAAAATTTCATTCCTGCATGATTCTACCAAGAAATGTGTGTTCATTGAAACCGCTGGTTTTTGATAGTTTGGGCCCTATTGAATAATGAATGTTTTGAATTTTCTCCAAAAGTAAAGTAGTTGCAAACTCATCCTTTTAGAAACTTGTTTGGGCTGTTGAGAGGAGTAAAAAACCATCAAAAATTTCAATCCTGCATGATTCTACCAAGAAATGTGATTCTTCATTCAAAACGCTGGTTTTTGCTATTGGGCTCTATTGAATAATGAATGTTTTGAATTTTCTCCAAAAGTTAAGTAGTTGCAAACTCATCCTTTTAGAGACTTGTTTGGGCTCATGAGAGGAGTAGAAAAACATCAAAAATTTCAGTCCTGCACGATTCTACCAAGAAATGTGTGTTCATTCAAACCGCTGGTTTTTGATATTTTGGGCCCTATTGAATAATGAATGTTTTGAATTTTCTCCAAAAGTAAAGTAGTTGCAAACTCATCCTTTTAGAAACTTGTTTGGGCTGTTGAGAGGAGTAAAAAACCATCAAAAATTTCAATCCTGCATGATTCTACCAAGAAATGTGATTCTTCATTCAAAACGCTGGTTTTTGCTATTGGGCTCTATTGAATAATGAATGTTTTGAATTTTCTCCAAAAGTAAAGTAGTTGCAAACTCATCCTTTTAGAAACTTGTTTGGGCTGTTGAGAGGAGTACAAAACCATCAAAAATTTCAATCCTGCATGATTCTACCAAGAAATGTGATTCTTCATTCAAAATCTGATTTTTGCTATTGGGCTCTATTGAATAATTAATGTTTTGAATTTTCTCCAAAAGTAAAGTTGTTGCAAACTCATGCTTTTAGAGACTTGTTTGGGCTCATGAGAGGAGTAGAAAAACATCAAAAATTTCAGTCCTGCATGATTCTACCAAGAAATGTGTGTTCATTGAAACCGCTGGTTTTTGATAGTTTGGGCCCTATTGAATAATGAATGTTTTGAATTTTCTCCAAAAGTAAAGTAGTTGCAAACTCATCCTTTTAGAAACTTGTTTGGGCTGTTGAGAGGAGTAAAAAACCATCACAAATTTCAATCCTGCATGATTCTACCAAGAAATGTGATTCTTCATTCAAGACGCTGGTTTTTGCTATTGGGCTCTATTGAATAATGAATGTTTTGAATTTTCTCCAAAAGTAAAGTAGTTGCAAACTCATCCTTTTAGAGACTTGTTTGGGCTCATGAGAGGAGTAGAAAAACATCAAAAATTTCAGTCCTGCACGATTCTACCAAGAAATGTGTGTTCATTCAAACCGCTGGTTTTTGATATTTTGGGCCCTATTGAATAATGAATGTTTTGAATTTTCTCCAAAAGTAAAGTAGTTGCAAACTCATCCTTTTAGAAACTTGTTTGGGCTGTTGAGAGGAGTAAAAAACCATCAAAAATTTCAATCCTGCATGATTCTACCAAGAAATGTGATTCTTCATTCAAAACGCTGGTTTTTGCTATTGGGCTCTATTGAATAATGAATGTTTTGAATTTTCTCCAAAAGTAAAGTAGTTGCAAACTCATGCTTTTAGAGACTTGTTTGGGCTCATGAGAGGAGTAGAAAAACATCAAAAATTTCAGACCTGCATGATTCTACCAAGAAATGTGTGTTCATTGAAACCGCTGGTTTTTGATAGTTTGGGCCCTATTGAATAATGAATGTTTTGAATTTTCTCCAAAAGTAAAGTAGTTGCAAACTCATCCTTTTAGAAACTTGTTTGGGCTGTTGAGAGGAGTAAAAAACCATCAAAAATTTCAATCCTGCATGATTTTACCAAGAAATGTGATTCTTCATTCAAAACCTGATTTTTGCAATTGGGCTCTATTGAATAATGAATGTTTTGAATTTTCTCCAAAATAAAGTAGTTGCAAACTCATGCTTTTAGAGACTTGTTTGGGCTCATGAGAGGAGTAGAAAAACATCAAAAATTTCAGTCCTGCATGATTCTACCAAGAAATGTGTGTTCATTGAAACTGCTGGTTTTTGATAGTTTGGGCCCTATTGAATAATGAATGTTTTGAATTTTCTCCAAAAGTAAAGTAGTTGCAAACTCATCCTTTTAGAAACTTGTTTGGGCTGTTGAGAGGAGTAAAAAACCATCAAAAATTTCAATCCTGCATGATTCTACCAAGAAATGTGATTCTTCATTCAAGACGCTGGTTTTTCCTATTGGGCTCTATTGAATAATGAATGTTTTGAATTTTCTCCAAAAGTAAAGTAGTTGCAAACTCATCCTTTTAGAGACTTGTTTGGGCTCATGAGAGGAGTAGAAAAACATCAAAAATTTCAGTCCTGCACGATTCTACCAAGAAATGTGTGTTCATTCAAACCGCTGGTTTTTGATATTTTGGGCCCTATTGAATAATGAATGTTTTGAATTTTCTCCAAAAGTAAAGTAGTTGCAAACTCATCCTTTTAGAAACTTGTTTGGGCTGTTGAGAGGAGTAAAAAACCATCAAAAATTTCAATCCTGCATGATTCTACCAAGAAATGTGATTCTTCATTCAAAACGCTGGTTTTTGCTATTGGGCTCTATTGAATAATGAATGTTTTGAATTTTCTCCAAAAGTAAAGTAGTTGCAAACTCATGCTTTTAGAGACTTGTTTGGGCTCATGAGAGGAGTAGAAAAACATCAAAAATTTCAGTCCTGCATGATTCTACCAAGAAATGTGTGTTCATTGAAACCGCTGGTTTTTGATAGTTTGGGCCCTATTGAATAATGAATGTTTTGAATTTTCTCCAGAAGTAAAGTAGTTGCAAACTCATCCTTTTAGAAACTTGTTTGGGCTGTTGAGAGGAGTAAAAAAACATCAAAAATTTCAATCCTGCATGATTCTACCAAGAAATGTGATTCTTCATTCAAAACCTGATTTTTGCTATTGGGCTCTATTGAATAATGAATGTTTTGAATTTTCTCCAAAAGTAAAGTAGTTGCAAACTCATGCTTTTAGAGGCTTGTTTGGGCTCATGAGAGGAGTAGAAAAACATCAAAAATTTCAGTCCTGCATGATTCTACCAAGAAATGTGTGTTCATTGAAATCGCTGGTTTTTGATAGTTTGGGCCCTATTGAATAATGAATGTTTTGAATTTTCTCCAAAAGTAAAGTAGTTGCAAACTCACCCTTTTAGAAACTTGTTTGGGCTGTTGAGAGGAGTAAAAAACCATCAAAAATTTCAATCCTGCATGATTCTACCAAGAAATGTGATTCTTCATTCAAAACCTGATTTTTGCTATTTGGCTCTATTGAATAATGAATGTTTTGAATTTTCTCCAAAAGTAAAGTAGTTGCAAACTCATGCTTTTAGAGGCTTGTTTGGTCTCATGAGAGGAGTAGAAAAACATCAAAACATTCAGTCCTGCATGATTCTACCAAGAAATGTGTGTTCATTGAAACCGCTGGTTTTTGATAGTTTGGGCCCTATTGAATAATGAATGTTTTGAATTTTCTCCAAAAGTAAAGTAGTTGCAAACTCATCCTTTTAGAAACTTGTTTGGGCTGTTGAGAGGAGTAAAAAACCATCAAAAATTTCAATCCTGCATGATTCTACCAAGAAATGTGATTCTTCATTCAAAACGCTGGTTTTTGCTATTGGGCTCTATTGAATAATGAATGTTTTGAATTTTCTCCAAAAGAAAAGTAGTTGCAAACTCATGCTTTTAGAGACTTGTTTGGGCTCATGAGAGGAGTAGAAAAACATCAAAAATTTCAGTCCTGCATGATTCTACCAAGAAATGTGTGTTCATTGAAACCGCTGGTTTTTGATAGTTTGGGCCCTATTGAATAATGAATGTTTTGAATTTTCTCCAAAAGTAAAGTAGTTGCAAACTCATCCTTTTAGAAACTTGTTTGGGCTGTTGAGAGGAGTAAAAAACCATCAAAAATTTCAATCCTGCATGATTTTACCAAGAAATGTGATTCTTCATTCAAAACCTGATTTTTGCTATTGGGCTCTATTGAATAGTGAATGTTTTGAATTTTCTCCAAAAGTAAAGTAGTTGCAAACTCATGCTTTTTGAGACTCGTTTGGGCTCATGAGAGGAGTAGAAAAACATCAAAAATTTCAGTCCTGCATGATTCTACCAAGAAATGTGTGTTCATTGAAACCGCTGGTTTTTGATATTTTGGGCCCTATTGAATAATGAATGTTTTGAATTTTCTCCAAAAGTAAAGTAGTTGCAAACTCATCCTTTTAGAAACTTGTTTGGGCTGTTGAGAGGAGTAAAAAACCATCAAAAATTTCAATCCTGCATGATTCTACCAAGAAATGTGATTCTTCATTCAAAACGCTGGTTTTTGCTATTGGGCTCTATTGAATAATGAATGTTTTGAATTTTCTCCAAAAGTAAAGTAGTTGCAAACTCATCCTTTTAGAGACTTGTTTGGGCTCATGAGAGGAGTAGAAAAACATCAAAAATTTCAGTCCTGCACGATTCTACCAAGAAATGTGATTCTTCATTCAAAACGCTGGTTTTTGCTATTGGGCTCTATTGAATAATGAATGTTTTGAATTTTCTCCAAAAGTAAAGTAGTTGCAAACTCATCCTTTTAGAAACTTGTTTGGGCTGTTGAGAGGAGTAAAAAACCATCAAAAATTTCAATCCTGCATGATTCTACCAAGAAATGTGATTCTTCATTCAAAACCTGATTTTTGCTATTGGGCTCTATTGAATAATGAATGTTTTGAATTTTCTCCAAAAGTAAAGTAGTTGCAAACTCATGCTTTTAGAGACTTGTTTGGGCTCATGAGAGGAGTAGAAAAACATCAAAAATTTCAGTCCTGCATGATTCTACCAAGAAATGTGTGTTCATTGAAACCGCTGGTTTTTGATAGTTTGGGCCCTATTGAATAATGAATGTTTTGAATTTTCTCCAAACGTAAAGTAGTTGCAAACACATCCTTTTAGAAACTTGTTTGGGCTGTTGAGAGGAGTAAAAAACCATCAAAAATTTCAATCCTGCATGATTCTACCAAGAAATGTGATTCTTCATTCAAAACGCTGGTTTTTGCTATTGGGCTCTATTGAATAATGAATGTTTTGAATTTTCTCCAAAAGTAAAGTAGTTGCAAACTCATGCTTTTAGAGACTTGTTTGGGCTCATGAGAGGAGTAGAAAAACATCAAAAATTTCAGTCCTGCATGATTCTACCAAGAAATGTGTGTTCATTGAAACCGCTGGTTTTTGATAGTTTGGGCCCTATTGAATAATGAATGTTTTGAATTTTCTCCAAATGTAAAGTAGTTGCAAACTCATCCTTTTAGAAACTTGTTTGGGCTGTTGAGAGGAGTAAAAAACCATCAAAAATTTCAATCCTGCATGATTCTACCAAGAAATGTGATTCTTCATTCAAAACGCTGGTTTTTGCTATTGGGCTCTATTGAATAATGAATGTTTTGAATTTTCTCCAAAAGTAAAGTAGTTGCAAACTCATGCTTTTACAGACTTGTTTGGGCTCATGAGAGGAGTAGAAAAACATCAAAAATTTCAGTCCTGCATGATTCTACCAAGAAATGTGTGTTCATTGAAACCGCTGGTTTTTGATAGTTTGGGCCCTATTGAATAATGAATGTTTTGAATTTTATCCAAATGTAAAGTAGTTGCAAACTCATCCTTTTAGAAACTTGTTTGGGCTGTTGATAGGAGTAAAAAACCATCAAAAATTTCAATCCTGCATGATTCTACCAAGAAATGTGATTCTTCATTCAAAACGCTGGTTTTTGCTATTGGGCTCTATTGAATAATGAATGTTTTGAATTTTCTCCAAAAGTAAAGTAGTTGCAAACTCATGCTTTTACAGACTTGTTTGGGCTCATGAGAGGAGTAGAAAAACATCAAAAATTTCAGTCCTGCATGATTCTACCAAGAAATGTGTGTTCATTGAAACCGCTGGTTTTTGATAGTTTGGGCCATATTGAATAATGAATGTTTTGAATTTTCTCCAAAAGAAAAGTAGTTGCAAACTCATCCTTTTAGAAACTTGTTTGGGCTGTTGAGAGGAGTAAAAAACCATCAAAAATTTCAATCCTGCATGATTCTACCAAGAAATGTGATTCTTCATTCAAAACGCTGGTTTTTGCTATTGGGCTCTATTGAATAATGAATGTTTTGAATTTTCTCCAAAAGTAAAGTAGTTGCAAACTCATCCTTTTAGAGACTTGTTTGGGCTCATGAGAGGAGTAATAAAACATCAAAAATTTCAGTCCTGCACGATTCTACCAAGAAATGTGTGTTCATTCAAACCGCTGGTTTTTGATATTTTGGGCCCTATTGAATAATGAATGTTTTGAATTTTCTCCAAAAGTAAAGTAGTTGCAAACTAATCCTTTTAGAAACTTGTTTGGGCTGTTGAGAGGAGTAAAAAACCATCACAAATTTCAATCCTGCATGATTCTACCAAGAAATGTGATTCTTCATTCAAAACCTGATTTTTGCTATTGGGCTCTATTGAATAATGAATGTTTTGAATTTTCTCCAAAAGTAAAGTAGTTGCAAACTCATGCTTTTAGAGACATGTTTGGGCTCATGAGAGGAGTAGAAAAACATCAAAAATTTCAGTCCTGCATGATTCTACCAAGAAATGTGTATTCATTGAAACCGCTGGTTTTTGATATTTTGGGCCCTATTGAATAATGAATGTTTTGAATTTTCTCCAAAAGTAAAGTAGTTGCAAACTCATCCTTTTAGAAACTTGTTTGGGCTGTTGAGAGGAGTAAAAAAACCATCAAAAATTTCAATCCTGCATGATTCTACCAAGAAATGTGATTCTTCATTCAAAACGCTGGTTTTTGCTATTGGGCTCTATTGAATAATGAATGTTTTGAATTTTCTCCAAAAGTAAAGTAGTTGCAAACTCATCCTTTTAGAGACTTGTTTGGGCTCATGAGAGGAGTAGAAAAACATCAAAAATTTCAGTCCTGCACGATTCTACCAAGAAATGTGTGTTCATTCAAACCGCTGGTTTTTGATATTTTGGGCCCTATTGAATAATGAATGTTTTGAATTTTCTCCAAAAGTAAAGTAGTTGCAAACTCATCCTTTTAGAAACTTGTTTGGGCTGTTGAGAGGAGTAAAAAACCATCAAAAATTTCAATCCTGCATGATTCTACCAAGAAATGTGATTCTTCATTCAAAACCTGATTTTTGCTATTGGGCTCTATTGAATAATGAATGTTTTGAATTTTCTCCAAAAGTAAAGTAGTTGCAAACTCATGCTTTTAGAGACTTGTTTGGGCTCATGAGAGGAGTAGAAAAACATCAAAAATTTCAGTCCTGCATGATTCTACCAAGAAATGTGTGTTCATTGAAACCGCTGGTTTTTGATAGTTTGGGCCCTATTGAATAATGAATGTTTTGAATTTTCTCCAAAAGTAAAGTAGTTGCAAACTCATCCTTTTAGAAACTTGTTTGGGCTGTTGAGAGGAGTAAAAAACCATCAAAAATTTCAATCCTGCATGATTCTACCAAGAAATGTGATTCTTCATTCAAAACGCTGGTTTTTGCTATTGGGCTCTATTGAATAATGAATGTTTTGAATTTTCTCCAATAGTAAAGTAGTTGCAAACTCATGCTTTTAGAGACTTGTTTGGGCTCATGAGAGGAGAAGAAAAACATCAAAAATTTCAGTCCTGCATGATTCTACCACGAAATGTGTGTTCATTGAAACCGCTGGTTTCTGATAGTTTGGGCCCTATTGAATAATGAATGTTTTGAATTTTCTCCAAAAGTAAAGTAGTTGCAAACTCATGCTTTTAGAGACTTGTTTGGGCTCATGAGAGGAGTAGAAAAACATCAAAAATTTCAGTCCTGCATGATTCTACCACGAAATGTGTGTTCATTGAAACCGCTGGTTTCTGATAGTTTGGGCCCTATTGAATAATGAATGTTTTGAATTTTCTCCAAAAGTAAAGTAGTTGCAAACTCATCCTTTTAGAAACTTGTTTGGGCTGTTGAGAGGAGTAAAAAACCATCAAAAATTTCAATCCTGCATGATTTTACCAAGAAATGTGATTCTTCATTGAAAACCTGATTTTTGCTATTGGGCTCTATTGAATAATGAATGTTTTGAATTTTCTCCAAAAGTAAAGTAGTTGCAAACTCATGCTTTTAGAGACTTGTTTGGGCTCATGAGAGGAGTAGAAAAACATCAAAAATTTCAGTCCTGCACGATTCTACCAAGAAATGTGTGTTCATTGAAACCGCTGGTTTTTGATAGTTTGGGCCCTATTGAATAATGAATGTTTTGAATTTTCTCCAAAAGTAAAGTAGTTGCAAACTCATCCTTTTAGAAACTTGTTTGGGCTGTTGAGAGGAGTAAAAAACCATCAAAAATTTCAATCCTGCATGATTTTACCAAGAAATGTGATTCTTCATTCAAAAACTGATTTTTGCAATTGGGCTCTATTGAATAATGAATGTTTTGAATTTTCTCCAAAAGTAAAGTAGTTGCAAACTCATGCTTTTAGAGACTTGTTTGGGCTCATGAGAGGAGTAGAAAAACATCAAAAATTTCAGTCCTGCATGATTCTACCAAGAAATGTGTGTTCATTGAAACCGCTGGTTTTTGATAGTTTGGGCCCTATTGAATAATGAATGTTTTGAATTTTCTCCAAAAGTAAAGTAGTTGCAAACTCATCCTTTTAGAAACTTGTTTGGGCTGTTGAGAGGAGTAAAAAACCATCAAAAATTTCAATCCTGCATGATTCTACCAAGAAATGTGATTCTTCATTCAAAACGCTGGTTTTTGCTATTGGGCTCTATTGAATAATGAATGTTTTGAATTTTCTCCAAAAGTAAAGTAGTTGCAAACTCATCCTTTTAGAAACTTGTTTGGGCTGTTGAGAGGAGTAAAAAACCATCAAAAATTTCAATCCTGCATGATTCTACCAAGAAATGTGATTCTTCATTCAAAACCTGATTTTTGCTATTGGGCTCTATTGAATAATGAATGTTTTGAATTTTCTCCAAAAGTAAAGTAGTTGCAAACTCATCCTTTTAGAAACTTGTTTGGGCTGTTGAGAGGAGTAAAAAACCATCAAAAATTTCAATCCTGCATGATTCTACCAAGAAATGTGATCCTTCATTCAAAACGCTGGTTTTTGCTATTGGGCTCTATTGAATAATGAATGTTTTGAATTTTCTCCAAAAGTAAAGTAGTTGCAAACTCATCCTTTTAGAAACTTGTTTGGGCTGTTGAGAGGAGTAAAAAACCATCAAAAATTTCAATCCTGCATGATTCTACCAAGAAATGTGATTCTTCATTCAAAACCTGATTTTTGCTATTGGGCTCTATTGAATAATGAATGTTTTGAATTTTCTCCAAAAGTAAAGTAGTTGCAAACTCATGCTTTTAGAGACTTGTTTGGGCTCATTAGAGGAGTAGAAAAACATCAAAAATTTCAGTCCTGCACGATTCTACCAAGAAATGTGTGTTCATTGAAACCGCTGGTTTTTGATAGTTTGGGCCCTATTGAATAATGAATGTTTTGAATTTTCTCCAAAAGTAAAGTAGTTGCAAACTCATCCTTTTAGAAACTTGTTTGGGCTGTTGAGAGGAGTAAAAAACCATCAAAAATTTCAATCCTGCATGATTCTACCAAGAAATGTGATTCTTCATTCAAAACCTGATTTTTGCTATTGGGCTCTATTGAATAATGAATGTTTTGAATTTTCTCCAAAAGTAAAGTAGTTGCAAACTCATGCTTTTAGAGACTTGTTTGGGCTCATGAGAGGAGTAGAAAAACATCAAAAATTTCAGTCCTGCATGATTCTACCAAGAAATGTGTGTTCATTGAAACCGCTGGTTTTTGATAGTTTGGGCCCTATTGAATAATGAATGTTTTGAATTTTCTCCAAAAGTAAAGTAGTTGCAAACTCATCCTTTTAGAAACTTGTTTGGGCTGTTGAGAGGAGTAAAAAACCATCAAAAATTTCAATCCTGCATGATTTTACCAAGAAATGTGATTCTTCATTCAAAACCTGATTTTTGCTATTGGGCTCTATTGAATAGTGAATGTTTTGAATTTTCTCCAAAAGTAAAGTAGTTGCAAACTCATGCTTTTTGAGACTTGTTTGGGCTCATGAGAGGAGTAGAAAAACATCAAAAATTTCAGTCCTGCATGATTCTACCAAGAAATGTGTGTTCATTGAAACCGCTGGTTTTTGATAGTTTGGGCCCTATTGAATAATGAATGTTTTGAATTTTCTCCAAAAGTAAAGTAGTTGCAAACTCATCCTTTTAGAAACTTGTTTGGGCTGTTGAGAGGAGTAAAAAAACATCAAAAATTTCAATCCTGCATGATTCTACCAAGAAATGTGATTCTTCATTCAAAACGCTGGTTTTTGCTATTGGGCTCTATTGAATAATGAATGTTTTGAATTTTCTCCAAAAGTAAAGTAGTTGCAAACTCATCCTTTTAGAGACTTGTTTGGGCTCATGAGAGGAGTAGAAAAACATCAAAAATTTCAGTCCTGCACGATTCTACCAAGAAATGTGTGTTCATTCAAATCGCTGGTTTTTGATATTTTGGGCCCTCTTGAATAATGAATGTTTTGAATTTTCTCCAAAAGTAAAGTAGTTGCAAACTCATCCTTTTAGAAACTTGTTTGGGCTGTTGAGAGGAGTAAAAAACCATCAAAAATTTCAATCCTGCATGATTCTACCAAGAAATGTGATTCTTCATTCAAAACGCTGGTTTTTGCTATTGGGCTCTATTGAATAATGAATGTTTTGAATTTTCTCCAAAAGTAAAGTAGTTGCAAACTCATCCTTTTAGAAACTTGTTTGGGCTGTTGAGAGGAGTACAAAACCATCAAAAATTTCAATCCTGCATGATTCTACCAAGAAATGTGATTCTTCATTCAAAACCTGATTTTTGCTATTGGGCTCTATTGAATAATGAATGTTTTGAATTTTCTCCAAAAGTAAAGTTGTTGCAAACTCATGCTTTTAGAGACTTGTTTGGGCTCATGAGAGGAGTAGAAAAACATCAAAAATTTCAGTCCTGCATGATTCTACCAAGAAATGTGTGTTGATTGAAACCGCTGGTTTTTGATAGTTTGGGCCCTATTGAATAATGAATGTTTTGAATTTTCTCCAAAAGTAAAGTAGTTGCAAACTCATCCTTTTAGAAACTTGTTTGGGCTGTTGAGAGGAGTAAAAAACCATCACAAATTTCAATCCTGCTTGATTCTACCAAGAAATGTGATTCTTCATTCAAGACGCTGGTTTTTGCTATTGGGCTCTATTGAATAATGAATGTTTTGAATTTTCTCCAAAAGTAAAGTAGTTGCAAACTCATCCTTTTAGAGACTTGTTTGGCCTCATGAGAGGAGTAGAAAAACATCAAAAATTTCAGTCCTGCACGATTCTACCAAGAAATGTGTGTTCATTCAAACCGCTGGTTTTTGATATTTTGGGCCCTATTGAATAATGAATGTTTTGAATTTTCTCCAAAAGTAAAGTAGTTGCAAACTCATCCTTTTAGAAACTTGTTTGGGCTGTTGAGAGGAGTAAAAAACCATCAAAAATTTCAATCCTGCATGATTCTACCAAGAAATGTGATTCTTCATTCAAAACGCTGGTTTTTGCTATTGGGCTCTATTGAATAATGAATGTTTTGAATTTTCTCCAAAAGTAAAGTTGTTGCAAACTCATGCTTTTAGAGACTTGTTTGGGCTCATGAGAGGAGTAGAAAAACATCAAAAATTTCAGTCCTGCATGATTCTACCAAGAAATGTGTGTTCATTGAAACCGCTGGTTTTTGATAGTTTGGGCCCTATTGAATAATGAATGTTTTGAATTTTCTCCAAAAGTAAAGTAGTTGCAAACTCATCCTTTTAGAAACTTGTTTGGGCTGTTGAGAGGAGTAAAAAACCATCACAAATTTCAATCCTGCTTGATTCTACCAAGAAATGTGATTCTTCATTCAAGACGCTGGTTTTTGCTATTGGGCTCTATTGAATAATGAATGTTTTGAATTTTCTCCAAAAGTAAAGTAGTTGCAAACTCATCCTTTTAGAGACTTGTTTGGCCTCATGAGAGGAGTAGAAAAACATCAAAAATTTCAGTCCTGCATGATTCTACCAAGAAATGTGTGTTCATTCAAACCGCTGGTTTTTGATATTTTGGGCCCTATTGAATAATGAATGTTTTGAATTTTCTCCAAAAGTAAAGTAGTTGCAAACTCATCCTTTTAGAAACTTGTTTGGGCTGTTGAGAGGAGTAAAAAACCATCAAAAATTTCAATCCTGCATGATTTTACCAAGAAATGTGATTCTTCATTCAAAACCTGATTTTTGCAATTGGGCTCTATTGAATAATGAATGTTTTGAATTTTCTCCAAAAGTAAAGTAGTTGCAAACTCATGCTTTTAGAGACTTGTTTGGGCTCATGAGAGGAGTAGAAAAACATCAAAAATTTCAGTCCTGCATGATTCTACCAAGAAATGTGTGTTCATTGAAACTGCTGGTTTTTGATAGTTTGGGCCCTATTGAATAATGAATGTTTTGAATTTTCTCCAAAAGTAAAGTAGTTGCAAACTCATCCTTTTAGAAACTTGTTTGGGCTGTTGAGAGGAGTAAAAAATCATCAAAAATTTCAATCCTGCATGATTCTACCAAGAAATGTGATTCTTCATTCAAAACGCTGTTTTTTGCTATTGGGCTCTATTGAATAATGAATGTTTTGAATTTTCTCCAAAAGTAAAGTAGTTGCAAACTCATCCTTTTAGAAACTTGTTTGGGCTGTTGAGAGGAGTACAAAACCATCAAAAATTTCAATCCTGCATGATTCTACCAAGAAATGTGATTCTTCATTCAAAACCTGATTTTTGCTATTGGGCTCTATTGAATAATGAATGTTTTGAATTTTCTCCAAAAGTAAAGTAGTTGCAAACTCATGCTTTTAGAGACTTGTTTGGGCTCATGAGTGGAGTAGAAAAACATCAAAAATTTCAATCCTGCATGATTCTACCAAGAAATGTGTGTTCATTGAAACCGCTGGTTTTTGATAGTTTGGGCCCTATTGAATAATGAATGTTTTGAATTTTCTCCAAAAGTAAAGTAGTTGCAAACTCATCCTTTTAGAAACTTGTTTGGGCTGTTGAGAGGAGTAAAAAACCATCAAAAATTTCAATCCTGCATGATTCTACCAAGAAATGTGATTCTTCATTCAAAACGCTGGTTTTTGCTATTGGGCTCTATTGAATAATGAATGTTTTGAATTTTCTCCAAAAGTAAAGTAGTTGCAAACTCATCCTTTTAGAAACTTGTTTGGGCTGTTGAGAGGAGTACAAAACCATCAAAAATTTCAATCCTGCATGATTCTACCAAGAAATGTGATTCTTCATTCAAAACCTGATTTTTGCTATTGGGCTCTATTGAATAATGAATGTTTTGAATTTTCTCCAAAAGTAAAGTTGTTGCAAACTCATGCTTTTAGAGACTTGTTTGGGCTCATGAGAGGAGTAGAAAAACATCAAAAATTTCAGTCCTGCATGATTCTACCAAGAAATGTGTGTTCATTGAAACCGCTGGTTTTTGATAGTTTGGGCCCTATTGAATAATGAATGTTTTGAATTTTCTCCAAAAGTAAAGTAGTTGCAAACTCATCCTTTTAGAAACTTGTTTGGGCTGTTGAGAGGAGTAAAAAACCATCACAAATTTCAATCCTGCATGATTCTACCAAGAAATGTGATTCTTCATTCAAGACGCTGGTTTTTGCTATTGGGCTCTATTGAATAATGAATGTTTTGAATTTTCTCCAAAAGTAAAGTAGTTGCAAACTCATCCTTTTAGAGACTTGTTTGGGCTCATGAGAGGAGTGGAAAAACATCAAAAATTTCAGTCCTGCACGATTCTACCAAGAAATGTGTGTTCATTCAAACCGCTGGTTTTTGATATTTTGGGCCCTATTGAATAATGAATGTTTTGAATTTTCTCCAAAAGTAAAGTAGTTGCAAACTCATCCTTTTAGAAACTTGTTTGGGCTGTTGAGAGGAGTAAAAAACCATCAAAAATTTCAATCCTGCATGATTCTACCAAGAAATGTGATTCTTCATTCAAAACCTGATTTTTGCTATTGGGCTCTATTGAATAATGAATGTTTTGAATTTTCTCCAAAAGTAAAGTAGTTGCAAACTCATGCTTTTAGAGGCTTGTTTGGGCTCATGAGAGGAGTAGAAAAACATCAAAAATTTCAGTCCTGCATGATTCTACCAAGAAATGTGTGTTCATTGAAACCGCTGGTTTTTGATAGTTTGGGCCCTATTGAATAATGAATGTTTTGAATTTTCTCCAAAAGTAAAGTAGTTGCAAACTCATCCTTTTAGAAACTTGTTTGGGCTGTTGAGAGGAGTAAAAAACCATCAAAAATTTCAATCCTGCATGATTCTACCAAGAAATGTGATCCTTCATTCAAAACGCTGGTTTTTGCTATTGGGCTCTATTGAATAATGAAAGTTTTGAATTTTCTCCAAAAGTAAAGTAGTTGCAAACTCATCCTTTTAGAAACTTGTTTGGGCTGTTGAGAGGAGTACAAAACCATCAAAAATTTCAATCCTGCATGATTCTACCAAGAAATGTGATTCTTCATTCAAAACCTGATTTTTGCTATTGGGCTCTATTGAATAATGAATGTTTTGAATTTTCTCCAAAAGTAAAGTTGTTGCAAACTCATGCTTTTAGAGACTTGTTTGGGCTCATGAGAGGAGTAGAAAAACATCAAAAATTTCAGTCCTGCATGATTCTACCAAGAAATGTGTGTTCATTGAAACCGCTGGTTTTTGATAGTTTGGGCCCTATTGAATAATGAATGTTTTGAATTTTCTCCAAAAGTAAAGTAGTTGCAAACTCATCCTTTTAGAAACTTGTTTGGGCTGTTGAGAGGAGTAAAAAACCATCACAAATTTCAATCCTGCATGATTCTACCAAGAAATGTGATTCTTCATTCAAGACGCTGGTTTTTGCTATTGGGCTCTATTGAATAATGAATGTTTTGAATTTTCTCCAAAAGTAAAGTAGTTGCAAACTCATCCTTTTAGAGACTTGTTTGGCCTCATGAGAGGAGTAGAAAAACATCAAAAATTTCAGTCCTGCACGATTCTACCAAGAAATGTGTGTTCATTCAAACCGCTGGTTTTTGATATTTTGGGCCCTATTGAATAATGAATGTTTTGAATTTTCTCCAAAAGTAAAGTAGTTGCAAACTCATCCTTTTAGAAACTTGTTTGGGCTGTTGAGAGGAGTAAAAAACCATCAAAAATTTCAATCCTGCATGATTCTACCAAGAAATGTGATTCTTCATTCAAAACCTGATTTTTGCTATTGGGCTCTATTGAATAATGAATGTTTTGAATTTTCTCCAAAAGTAAAGTAGTTGCAAACTCATGCTTTTAGAGACTTGTTTGGGCTCATGAGAGGAGTAGAAAAACATCAAAAATTTCAGTCCTGCATGATTCTACCAAGAAATGTGTGTTCATTGAAACCGCTGGTTTTTGATAGTTTGGGCCCTATTGAATAATGAATGTTTTGAATTTTCTCCAAAAGTAAAGTAGTTGCAAACTCATCCTTTTAGAAACTTGTTTGGGCTGTTGAGAGGAGTAAAAAACCATCAAAAATTTCAATCCTGCATGATTCTACCAAGAAATGTGATTCTTCATTCAAAACCTGATTTTTGCTATTGGGCTCTATTGAATAATGAATGTTTTGAATTTTCTCCAAAAGTAAAGTAGTTGCAAACTCATGCTTTTAGAGACTTGTTTGGGCTCATGAGAGGAGTAGAAAAACATCAAAAATTTCAGTCCTGCATGATTCTACCAAGAAATGTGTGTTCATTGAAACCGCTGGTTTTTGATAGTTTGGGCCCTATTGAATAATGAATGTTTTGAATTTTCTCCAAAAGTAAAGTAGTTGCAAACTCATCCTTTTAGAAACTTGTTTGGGCTGTTGAGAGGAGTAAAAAACCATCAAAAATTTCAATCCTGCATGATTTTACCAAGAAATGTGATTCTTCATTCAAAACCTGATTTTTGCTATTGGGCTCTATTGAATAGTGAATGTTTTGAATTTTCTCCAAAAGTAAAGTAGTTGCAAACTCATGCTTTTTGAGACTTGTTTGGGCTCATGAGAGGAGTAGAAAAACATCAAAAATTTCAGTCCTGCATGATTCTACCAAGAAATGTGTGTTCATTGAAACCGCTGGTTTTTGATAGTTTGGGCCCTATTGAATAATGAATGTTTTGAATTTTCTCCAAAAGTAAAGTAGTTGCAAACTCATCCTTTTAGAAACTTGTTTGGGCTGTTGAGAGGAGTAAAAAAACATCAAAAATTTCAATCCTGCATGATTCTACCAAGAAATGTGATTCTTCATTCAAAACGCTGGTTTTTGCTATTGGGCTCTATTGAATAATGAATGTTTTGAATTTTCTCCAAAAGTAAAGTAGTTGCAAACTCATCCTTTTAGAAACTTGTTTGGGCTGTTGAGAGGAGTACAAAACCATCAAAAATTTCAATCCTGCATGATTCTACCAAGAAATGTGATTCTTCATTCAAAACCTGATTTTTGCTATTGGGCTCTATTGAATAATGAATGTTTTGAATTTTCTCCAAAAGTAAAGTTGTTGCAAACTCATGCTTTTAGAGACTTGTTTGGGCTCATGAGAGGAGTAGAAAAACATCAAAAATTTCAGTCCTGCATGATTCTACCAAGAAATGTGTGTTCATTGAAACCGCTGGTTTTTGATAGTTTGGGCCCTATTGAATAATGAATGTTTTGAATTTTCTCCAAAAGTAAAGTAGTTGCAAACTCATCCTTTTAGAAACTTGTTTGGGTTGTTGAGAGGAGTAAAAAACCATCACAAATTTCAATCCTGCATGATTCTACCAAGAAATGTGATTCTTCATTCAAGACGCTGGTTTTTGCTATTGGGCTCTATTGAATAATGAATGTTTTGAATTTTCTCCAAAAGTAAAGTAGTTGCAAACTCATCCTTTTAGAGACTTGTTTGGCCTCATGAGACGAGTAGAAAAACATCAAAAATTTCAGTCCTGCACGATTCTACCAAGAAATGTGTGTTCATTCAAACCGCTGGTTTTTGATATTTTGGGCCGTATTGAATAATGAATGTTTTGAATTTTCTCCAAAAGTAAAGTAGTTGCAAACTCATCCTTTTAGAAACTTGTTTGGGCTGTTGAGAGGAGTAAAAAACCATCAAAAATTTCAATCCTGCATGATTCTACCAAGAAATGTGATTCTTCATTCAAAACGCTGGTTTTTGCTATTGGACTCTATTGAATAATGAATGTTTTGAATTTTCCCCAAAAGTAAAGTAGTTGCAAACTCATGCTTTTAGAGACTTGTTTGGGCTCATGAGAGGAGTAGAAAAACATCAAAAATTTCAGTCCTGCATGATTCTACCAAGAAATGTGTGTTCATTGAAACCGCTGGTTTTTGATAGTTTGGGCCCTATTGAATAATGAATGTTTTGAATTTTCTCCAAAAGTAAAGTAGTTGCAAACTCATTCTTTTAGAAACTTGTTTGGGCTGTTGAGAGGAGTAAAAAACCATCAAAAATTTCAATCCTGCATGATTTTACCAAGAAATGTGATTCTTCATTCAAAACCTGATTTTTGCAATTGGGCTCTATTGAATAATGAATGTTTTGAATTTTCTCCAAAAGTAAAGTAGTTGCAAACTCATGCTTTTAGAGACTTGTTTGGGCTCATGAGAGGAGTAGAAAAACATCAAAAATTTCAGTCCTGCATGATTCTACCAAGAAATGTGTGTTCATTGAAACTGCTGGTTTTTGATAGTTTGGGCCCTATTGAGTAATGAATGTTTTGAATTTTCTCCAAAAGTAAAGTAGTTGCAAACTCATCCTTTTAGAAACTTGTTTGGGCTGTTGAGAGGAGTAAAAAACCATCAAAAATTTCAATCCTGCATGATTCTACCAAGAAATGTGATTCTTCATTCAAAACGCTGGTTTTTGCTATTGGACTCTATTGAATAATGAATGTTTTGAATTTTCCCCAAAAGTAAAGTAGTTGCAAACTCATGCTTTTAGAGACTTGTTTGGGCTCATGAGAGGAGTAGAAAAACATCAAAAATTTCAGTCCTGCATGATTCTACCAAGAAATGTGTGTTCATTGAAACCGCTGGTTTTTGATAGTTTGGGCCCTATTGAATAATGAATGTTTTGAATTTTCTCCAAAAGTAAAGTAGTTGCAAACTCATTCTTTTAGAAACTTGTTTGGGCTGTTGAGAGGAGTAAAAAACCATCAAAAATTTCAATCCTGCATGATTTTACCAAGAAATGTGATTCTTCATTCAAAACCTGATTTTTGCAATTGGGCTCTATTGAATAATGAATGTTTTGAATTTTCTCCAAAAGTAAAGTAGTTGCAAACTCATGCTTTTAGAGACTTGTTTGGGCTCATGAGAGGAGTAGAAAAACATCAAAAATTTCAGTCCTGCATGATTCTACCAAGAAATGTGTGTTCATTGAAACTGCTGGTTTTTGATAGTTTGGGCCCTATTGAGTAATGAATGTTTTGAATTTTCTCCAAAAGTAAAGTAGTTGCAAACTCATCCTTTTAGAAACTTGTTTGGGCTGTTGAGAGGAGTAAAAAACCATCAAAAATTTCAATCCTGCATGATTCTACCAAGAAATGTGATTCTTCATTCAAAACGCTGGTTTTTGCTATTGGGCTCTATTGAATAATGAATGTTTTGAATTTTCTCCAAAAGTAAAGTAGTTGCAAACTCATCCTTTTAGAAACTTGTTTGGGCTGTTGAGAGGAGTAAAAAACCATCAAAAATTTCAATCCTGCATGATTCTACCAAGAAATGTGATTCTTCATTC
Source organism: Dendrobates tinctorius (assembly GCF_039654945.1). Taxonomy (NCBI): domain Eukaryota; kingdom Metazoa; phylum Chordata; class Amphibia; order Anura; family Dendrobatidae; genus Dendrobates; species Dendrobates tinctorius. The sequence goes on along the minus strand of NW_027361683.1, from coordinate 59,023,235 downwards.
AAAACCTAATTTTTGCTATTGGGCTCTATTGAATAATGAATGTTTTGAATTTTCTCCAAAAGTAAAGTAGTTGCAAACTCATGCTTTTAGAGACTTGTTTGGGCTCATGAGTGGAGTAGAAAAACATCAAAAATTTCAATCCTGCATGATTCTACCAAGAAATGTGTGTTCATTGAAACCGCTGGTTTTTGATAGTTTGGGCCCTATTGAATAATGAATGTTTTGAATTTTCTCCAAAAGTAAAGTAGTTGCAAACTCATCCTTTTAGAAACTTGTTTGGGCTGTTGAGAGGAGTAAAAAACCATCAAAAATTTCAATCCTGCATGATTCTACCAAGAAATGTGATTCTTCATTCAAAACGCTGGTTTTTGCTATTGGGCTCTATTGAATAATGAATGTTTTGAATTTTCTCCAAAAGTAAAGTAGTTGCAAACTCATCCTTTTAGAAACTTGTTTGGGCTGTTGAGAGGAGTACAAAACCATCAAAAATTTCAATCCTGCATGATTCTACCAAGAAATGTGATTCTTCATTCAAAACCTGATTTTTGCTATTGGGCTCTATTGAATAATGAATGTTTTGAATTTTCTCCAAAAGTAAAGTTGTTGCAAACTCATGCTTTTAGAGACTTGTTTGGGCTCATGAGAGGAGTAGAAAAACATCAAAAATTTCAGTCCTGCATGATTCTACCAAGAAATGTGTGTTCATTGAAACCGCTGGTTTTTGATAGTTTGGGCCCTATTGAATAATGAATGTTTTGAATTTTCTCCAAAAGTAATGTAGTTGCAAACTCATCCTTTTAGAAACTTGTTTGGGCTGTTGAGAGGAGTAAAAAACCATCACAAATTTCAATCCTGCATGATTCTACCAAGAAATGTGATTCTTCATTCAAGACGCTGGTTTTTGCTATTGGGCTCTATTGAATAATGAATGTTTTGAATTTTCTCCAAAAGTAAAGTAGTTGCAAACTCATCCTTTTAGAGACTTGTTTGGGCTCATGAGAGGAGTAGAAAAACATCAAAAATTTCAGTCCTGCACGATTCTACCAAGAAATGTGTGTTCATTCAAACCGCTGGTTTTTGATATTTTGGGCCCTATTGAATATTGAATGTTTTGAATTTTCTCCAAAAGTAAAGTAGTTGCAAACTCATCCTTTTAGAAACTTGTTTGGGCTGTTGAGAGGAGTAAAAAACCATCAAAAATTTCAATCCTGCATGATTCTACCAAGAAATGTGATTCTTCATTCAAAACGCTGGTTTTTGCTATTGGGCTCTATTGAATAATGAATGTTTTGAATTTTCTCCAAAAGTAAAGTAGTTGCAAACTCATGCTTTTAGAGACTTGTTTGGGCTCATGAGAGGAGTAGAAAAACATCAAAAATTTCAGTCCTGCATGATTCTACCAAGAAATGTGTGTTCATTGAAACCGCTGGTTTTTGATAGTTTGGGCCCTATTGAATAATGAATGTTTTGAATTTTCTCCAAAAGTAAAGTAGTTGCAAACTCATCCTTTTAGAAACTTGTTTGGGCTGTTGAGAGGAGTAAAAAACCATCAAAAATTTCAATCCTGCATGATTCTACCAAGAAATGTGATTCTTCATTCAAAACGCTGGTTTTTGCTATTGGGCTCTATTGAATAATGAATGTTTTGAATTTTCTCCAAAAGTAAAGTAGTTGCAAACTCATGCTTTTAGAGGCTTGTTTGGGCTCATGAGAGGAGTAGAAAAACATCAAAAATTTCAGTCCTGCATGATTCTACCAAGAAATGTGTGTTCATTGAAACCGCTGGTTTTTGATAGTTTGGGCCCTATTGAATAATGAATGTTTTGAATTTTCTCCAAAAGTAAAGTAGTTGCAAACTCATCCTTTTAGAAACTTGTTTGGGCTGTTGAGAGGAGTAAAAAACCATCAAAAATTTCAATCCTGCATGATTCTACCAAGAAATGTTATTCTTCATTCAAAACGCTGGTTTTTGCTATTGGGCTCTATTGAATAATGAATGTTTTGAATTTTCTCCAAAAGTAAAGTAGTTGCAAACTCATGCTTTTAGAGACTTGTTTGGGCTCATGAGAGGAGTAGAAAAACATCAAAAATTTCAGTCCTGCATGATTCTACCAAGAAATGTGTGTTCATTGAAACCGCTGGTTTTTGATAGTTTGGGCCCTATTGAATAATGAATGTTTTGAATTTTCTCCAAAAGTAAAGTAGTTGCAAACTCATTCTTTTAGAAACTTGTTTGGGCTGTTGAGAGGAGTAAAAAACCATCAAAAATTTCAATCCTGCATGATTTTACCAAGAAATGTGATTCTTCATTCAAAACCTGATTTTTGCAATTGGGCTCTATTGAATAATGAATGTTTTGAATTTTCTCCAAAAGTAAAGTAGTTGCAAACTCATGCTTTTAGAGACTTGTTTGGGCTCATGAGAGGAGTAGAAAAACATCAAAAATTTCAGTCCTGCATGATTCTACCAAGAAATGTGTGTTCATTGAAACTGCTGGTTTTTGATAGTTTGGGCCCTATTGAATAATGAATGTTTTGAATTTTCTCCAAAAGTAAAGTAGTTGCAAACTCATCCTTTTAGAAACTTGTTTGGGCTGTTGAGAGGAGTAAAAAACCATCAAAAATTTCAATCCTGCATGATTCTACCAAGAAATGTGATTCTTCATTCAAAACCTGATTTTTGCTATTGGGCTCTATTGAATAATGAATGTTTTGAATTTTCTCCAAAAGTAAAGTAGTTGCAAACTCATGCTTTTAGAGACTTGTTTGGGCTTATGAGTGGAGTAGAAAAACATCAAAAATTTCAATCCTGCATGATTCTACCAAGAAATGTGTGTTCATTGAAACCGCTGGTTTTTGATAGTTTGGGCCCTATTGAATAATGAATGTTTTGAATTTTCTCCAAAAGTAAAGTAGTTGCAAACTCATCCTTTTAGAAACTTGTTTGGGCTGTTGAGAGGAGTAAAAAACCATCAAAAATTTCAATCCTGCATGATTCTACCAAGAAATGTGATTCTTCATTCAAAACGCTGGTTTTTGCTATTGGGCTCTATTGAATAATGAATGTTTTGAATTTTCTCCAAAAGTAAAGTAGTTGCAAACTCATCCTTTTAGAAACTTGTTTGGGCTGTTGAGAGGAGTACAAAACCATCAAAAATTTCAATCCTGCATGATTCTACCAAGAAATGTGATTCTTCATTCAAAACCTGATTTTTGCTATTGAGCTCTATTGAATAATGAATGTTTTGAATTTTCTCCAAAAGTAAAGTTGTTGCAAACTCATGCTTTTAGAGACTTGTTTGGGCTCATGAGAGGAGTAGAAAAACATCAAAAATTTCAGTCCTGCATGATTCTACCAAGAAATGTGTGTTCATTGAAACCGCTGGTTTTTGATAGTTTGGGCCCTATTGAATAATGAATGTTTTGAATTTTCTCCAAAAGTAAAGTAGTTGCAAACTCATCCTTTTAGAAACTTGTTTGGGCTGTTGAGAGGAGTAAAAAACCATCACAAATTTCAATCCTGCATGATTCTACCAAGAAATGTGATTCTTCATTCAAGACGCTGGTTTTTGCTATTGGGCTCTATTGAATAATGAATGTTTTGAATTTTCTCCAAAAGTAAAGTAGTTGCAAACTCATCCTTTTAGAGACTTGTTTGGGCTCATGAGAGGAGTAGAAAAACATCAAAAATTTCAGTCCTGCACGATTCTACCAAGAAATGTGTGTTCATTCAAACCGCTGGTTTTTGATATTTTGGGCCCTATTGAATAATGAATGTTTTGAATTTTCTCCAAAAGTAAAGTAGTTGCAAACTCATCCTTTTAGAAACTTGTTTGGGCTGTTGAGAGGAGTAAAAAACCATCAAAAATTTCAATCCTGCATGATTCTACCAAGAAATGTGATTCTTCATTCAAAACGCTGGTTTTTGCTATTGGGCTCTATTGAATAATGAATGTTTTGAATTTTCTCCAAAAGTAAAGTAGTTGCAAACTCATGCTTTTAGATACTTGTTTGGGCTCATGAGAGGAGTAGAAAAACATCAAAAATTTCAGTCCTGCATGATTCTACCAAGAAATGTGTGTTCATTGAAACCGCTGGTTTTTGATAGTTTGGGCCCTATTGAATAATGAATGTTTTGAATTTTCTCCAAAAGTAAAGTAGTTGCAAACTCATCCTTTTAGAAACTTGTTTGGGCTGTTGAGAGGAGTAAAAAACCATCAAAAATTTCAATCCTGCATGATTCTACCAAGAAATGTGATTCTTCATTCAAAACCTGATTTTTGCTATTGGGCTCTATTGAATAATGAATGTTTTGAATTTTCTCCAAAAGTAAAGTAGTTGCAAACTCATGCTTTTAGAGGCTTGTTTGGGCTCATGAGAGGAGTAGAAAAACATCAAAAATTTCAGTCCTGCATGATTCTACCAAGAAATGTGTGTTCATTGAAACCGCTGGTTTTTGATAGTTTGGGCCCTATTGAATAATGAATGTTTTGAATTTTCTCCAAAAGTAAAGTAGTTGCAAACTCATCCTTTTAGAAACTTGTTTGGGCTGTTGAGAGGAGTAAAAAACCATCAAAAATTTCAATCCTGCATGATTCTACCAAGAAATGTGATTCTTCATTCAAAACCTGATTTTTGCTATTGGGCTCTATTGAATAATGAATGTTTTGAATTTTCTCCAAAAGTAAAGTAGTTGCAAACTCATGCTTTTAGAGACTTGTTTGGGCTCATGAGAGGAGTAGAAGAACATCAAAAATTTCAGTCCTGCATGATTCTACCAAGAAATGTGTGTTCATTCAAACCGCTGGTTTTTGATAGTTTGGGCCCTATTGAATAATGAATGTTTTGAATTTTCTCCAAAAGTAAAGTAGTTGCAAACTCATCCTTTTAGAAACTTGTTTGGGCTGTTGAGAGGAGTAAAAAACCATCAAAAATTTCAATCCTGCATGATTCTACCAAGAAATGTGATTCTTCATTCAAAACCTGATTTTTGCTATTGGGCTCTATTGAATAATGAATGTTTTGAATTTTCTTCAAAAGTAAAGTAGTTGCAAACTCATGCTTTTAGAGACTTGTTTGGGCTCATGAGAGGAGTAGAAAAACATCAAAAATTTCAGTCCTGCATGATTCTACCAAGAAATGTGTGTTCATTGAAACCGCTGGTTTTTGATAGTTTGGGCCCTATTGAATAATGAATGTTTTGAATTTTCTCCAAAAGTAAAGTAGTTGCAAACTCATCCTTTTAGAAACTTGTTTGGGCTGTTGAGAGGAGTAAAAAACCATCAAAAATTTCAATCCTGCATGATTCTACCAAGAAATGTGATTCTTCATTCAAAACGCTGGTTTTTGCTATTGGGCTCTATTGAATAATGAATGTTTTGAATTTTCTCCAAAAGTAAAGTAGTTGCAAACTCATCCTTTTAGAGACTTGTTTGGGCTCATGAGAGGAGTAGAAAAACATCAAAAATTTCAGTCCTGCACGATTCTACCAAGAAATGTGTGTTCATTCAAACCGCTGGTTTTTGATATTTTGGGCCCTATTGAATAATGAATGTTTTGAATTTTCTCCAAAAGTAAAGTAGTTGCAAACTCATCCTTTTAGAAACTTGTTTGGGCTGTTGAGAGGAGTAAAAAACCATCAAAAATTTCAATCCTGCATGATTCTACCAAGAAATGTGATTCTTCATTCAAAACCTGATTTTTGCTATTGGGCTCTATTGAATAATGAATGTTTTGAATTTTCTCCAAAAGTAAAGTAGTTGCAAACTCATGCTTTTAGAGTCTTGTTTGGGCTCATGAGAGGAGTAGAAAAACATCAAAAATTTCAGTCCTGCATGATTCTACCAAGAAATGTGTGTTCATTGAAACCGCTGGTTTTTGATAGTTTGGGCCCTATTGAATAATGAATGTTTTGAATTTTCTCCAAAAGTAAAGTAGTTGCAAACTCATCCTTTTAGAAACTTGTTTGGGCTGTTGAGAGGAGTAAAAAACCATCAAAAATTTCAATCCTGCATGATTCTACCAAGAAATGTGATTCTTCATTCAAAACGCTGGTTTTTGCTATTGGGCTCTATTGAATAGTGAATGTTTTGAATTTTCTCCAAAAGTAAAGTAGTTGCAAACTCATGCTTTTAGAGACTTGTTTGGGCTCATGAGAGGAGTAGAAAAACATCAAAAATTTCAGTCCTGCATGATTCTACCAAGAAATGTGTGTTCATTGAAACCGCTGGTTTTTGATAGTTTGGGCCCTATTGAATAATGAATGTTTTGAATTTTCTCCAAAAGTAAAGTAGTTGCAAACTCATCCTTTTAGAAACTTGTTTGGGCTGTTGAGAGGAGTAAAAAACCATCAAAAATTTCAATCCTGCATGATTTTACCAAGAAATGTGATTCTTCATTCAAAACCTGATTTTTGCTATTGGGCTCTATTGAATAATGAATGTTTTGAATTTTCTTAAACAATATTTTTATTGAATTTTCAAAATAGTAGAAATACATAAACATACCTCATATATTCATGTTCAAATAAGGTCGAGGTAGTGTACATCAGGACATCATCATATGATATCTGTACATCATATCAGCATTTAGAGTATGTACAATTAGCATTAATTGAAATAAACTTGAAAAGCAATTGCAACAGCACAGGCAGACACCAAATATATGTGAAGTTTTGGCACACAAAAAAAAAACAAAAATCAGGATATAAATTCTTCTTCTATCTTAGATTTGAGTTTCAACCATCTATGCCATCTGTCATCAAATAACTTTATTGACATATTGTCGATGTAATGAATTCTTTCATAAACACAATGTTTATCCACCAACATGATCAGTGTGATAATGTTCGGAGGTTGCTTATTGTTCCAACCTTTCGCTATAAGGTATATTGCAGACATGAGAATGTGGGCAACCAAATACTTTGTTGTTTTGAACCTACAAATATCTATAAGTAGTAAGGCTAAGGCAGGGTGCAACTGAACACGCCAGTTGCATATGATCAAAATCAAGTTGGAGACCTTAAGCCAGTATGGTTTCAATACCGGGCATCCCCAGAAGATATGGAGTAAATCAGCCTGAGATCCGCATCCCCGCCAACACAGATCAGATCCCCCCTCCCCAAAATGTTTAAGCCTGTTTGGAGTCAAGTAATATCTGTGGACTAGTTTGTAATGTGTTTCCAGAATGTTCATGCAATTTGTGGACCTCACTGCAGTTTTAAAAGATAATGTCCACTGGGGGGTATAAATCTGCTTCTGCAGAGTAGTCTCCCATTTTTCAAAGCATCCACCCTTAGAGAAGGTGTATTTGCCAGTCAGGAAGCTATACAGGGGTTTAAGAGAGCTCTTATGCCTGGGGGTTGTGCTAGTTAGGAAATTATAGATGGTATGACTGACCAAAACTATCTTGCAGAAATATCTCTTAAATTTATTATACTCCTCCTTGAGTATGAGGTATTTCATATATTCTGTATTAGGGACTTTAAATTTAGCCTTGACCAGCTCAAAGGGCATGACTTTATTATTATTCAATAAGTCATCCACATAAGCAATGGGGAATGTTTTCCAATTATCAAACATGGGTCTCAGAGAAACCTTGACAGGTGCCAAAAAGTGAAGCCTCAGTCTTTTGGTTGAAATAGGGGAGACATTAAACCTTCTCCTGCACATATGTGACCAACTCTGCATAGAGGCTCTGAGTATTGGGTTTTCTATGTTTCCAATCTCTCTTTTGTGCAGAAGAAAATAGGAAACATAAAGTGTCGGTTCTTTATTAGGCATTAAATCTCTTTCAATTTTTGGCCATCCCAACTCTGTCTGTTCTGTGAACCACATTTTTGTCAACTCAGTTATGGTGGAGAAATAATATGCCTCTAAGTCTGGAAGGGCTATCCCCCCGTTTTCTCTAGATTTAAGTAGTGTGTGTTTTTTTACTCTAGGCTTCTTATTATTCCAAATAAATTTGTTCATTTGATGAGTTAATTTTTGTATAGACTGCATTGATAGAGGCAGAGGAACATTCCTATACAAAAACAGCACTTTTGGAAGGCAGAACATTTTATATAATACTATTCTTCCCAACCAAGTGGCTGGGGTCCTTGACAATTCTCCCAACTTAGTGTCAAGAGACTGTAAAAGGCAATCCATGTTTATCTCGCTCGTGTGTGTGAGGTCGCTTGTGAGCCAAATTCCTAGATACGGGATCTTAGTACAGTCCCAAGTAAAAGGGTACTTATCTTGTAGCTGCTGTTTTATACGGGCTGAAACAAATAGTGACAAAACGTTAGTCTTTTTTACATTGAGTTTATAATATGAGATTGAACCAAACAACTCTATGATGTCCCAAGTCGCCTTCAATGACTCAACAGGGTCTGTCAGTGTGAGTATGATATCGTCTGCATATAAATTTATTTTATGCTCTATATCTCCCAACCGTACTCCCCTCACCTCACTCGAGTCCCTTATCTTTTGAGCCAGTGGTTCCAGACTCAAGATAAAAATAATTGGGGACAGAGGGCATCCCTGTCTTGTTCCGTTCGTTATGTCAAATTTTCCTGACATCGTGCTATTGACCAGCACAGAGGCAGACGGTTGAGAGTACAGAGCCTGAACACTCTTCAGCATCTCCTCACCAAAACCCATCCTCTTTAATACTGCGAATGCATATGTCCAATTGATGCGGTCAAAAGCTTTCTCCGCATCAAGGGCCACAAACAAACTGGGAATTTTTTTCCTGTTACAGAAGTGTATATGGTGCAAGACACTTCTTGAACTGTCAGAAGTTTGTCTAAATTTTACAAAACCCACTTGATCGGGATGTATGAGATATTGGATAACATCCTGCACCCTCTCTGCCAGTATTTTTGCATAGACCTTGATGTCTGCATTTAGAAGGGATATGGGTCTATAGTTTTCTATCTTTGTGGGATCTTTGTCCGGTTTGGGAATTACCACTATAGTGGCTCTCAGCATGTCTGCACTACATGCTCCTCTTGATTTTATAAAATTTAGGGTATTTGTTAGGTGCGGGACCAGATTTTCCTGAAATGCTTTATAATATTCCACAGGGAATCCGTCTGGACCTGGAGCCTTATTACATTTGAGAGTTTTTATTACCAGAGACACCTCTCCCTCAGAGAAGGGTGCATCGAGCATTTCCCTCTGCTCAGGAGACAGGGATCCCAACTCTACTCCTCCCAAGAAATTGTCTATCATCTCCTCTGTAGGAGGGGGATAGGTCCCATTTTTCCCTATATTGTATAAATTTGAGTAATATTTCTCAAAAGCCAAAGCTATGTCCTTTGGCTTTTCTATATTCACTAAGTTCTGGGAAATTTTTTTAATTAAATGCTTTTTATTTATGGGTTTGAATCTGTTTGCCATAGTCTTTGAGCTTTTATTGTTATTTATGTAAAACCCTGCCCTGTTAAACAGAGTCTTTTTTTCATAAATGTTTATGAGAAGATTTCTGAGTTCCAATCTAAGAGAGTATAACTCCTTATACTTATTAAAAAAATTTTCCACTTTGGACTGGTTTTGATTTGTTCAAGTAGCAGCCTCTGTTTGCTTTCTCGTTCCCTCTTTTGTCTTGAGGCCATCTGAATCAAGTGACCTCTAATGACACACTTATGTGCTAACCATAAGGTTTCAGGCGAGATTTCTTGAGAGTCATTTTCTTTAAAATAATTCATTATGGTGTTTTTTATTATTGCTATATTATCTGGGGAGTCCACAACAAATTTGCTGTATCTCCAGTTGTAGTGTCTTTGAGTCGAAGAGGAAACCTGTAGTGTTAATAGAATTGGAGCATGGTCCGACCATGTGATGGGGCCAGTTTGGAAATCTATATACGAATCCAGTAATGAAAAACTGGTAAATAAATGATCTATTCTAGTATAAGATCTGTTGTGTGGGCAGAATCGGGTGTATTCTCTTGAATTAGGGTTCAATATTTTACAACTGTCGTGTAGGTTGGCATCGCTCAACCACTTCCCCAAATTCACACTTCTGTAGTATGGAGCGGAGGATGAGCAATCAGTGTTTGGGTCAACAATACAATTGAAATCTCCCCCCCATATGATTTGTCCCTTGCTAAATTTAGATAATTTTCTTTTGACTTTATTGAGAAAGCTAATTTGTCTCACATTAGGGGCGTATACATTAACCACAGTGTATTCCACACCTTTCAAGGTAAAATTGATGGCTAAATGTCTGCCTTTATTGTCTCTATAAACATCTGAAATAACCACTGGTAGGTCTTTGTGGAAGGCAATGGCCACCCCAGCTTTTTTCTTTCCCTCGTTATTGGAGAAGAAAATCTGAGGATAATCTTTGTTTTTAAATCTATTATTATCAATTTCCAGGAGGTGGGTTTCCTGTATCATAGCAACATTTGCTTTCAATCTTTTGATCTCCTTCCACAAAGCAAACCTTTTAAAGGGACTATTAAGCCCATTTACATTAAATGATAGGATTTTCAACTCCATAATATATGAAAAAGAAAGAAATGTGTTAAATAACTCAATAAGATAGAATAGTCCATCTGGACATATATCCAAAAAGAATGGTATTTCTCTAGAAATTTGTTGTCAGTGCCTGATGTGCCTGTGAATAGAAACATGTTATAACCTAGAATAACCTAAAACAAAACAAAACAAAACAAACTTGTTAACAAGGAAATTGAATTTCTCAAAAGAAATGATACCAAGAGAAATCTCTCAGTTAGTGTTTGGGGATAAAAGTTCAGGCCAAGAGCCAGGGTCAGCACCTACCAAGTCCATTATCTTTTCTTTTGCGTGGTCCAGGACTGTGACAGACGTCTTGGCTGTTGTGAAGAGTTGCTCCTCTCTTGGTTGTAGGATACAGATGAGTTCTTCATTGGAGGAACACCTAGGTCCTGAAAGAATCTATCACAATTATCAATGTTAGACAAGGCAAAAGTAGTGTTTTCCTTCATGACCAATATTTTTGTAGGAAAGCCCCATCTGTATAGCACCCTGTGCTCCCTCAGGTGTGCAGTGATAGGGAAAAAGTCTCTCCTTTTTTGCAACGTGGCTTTTGAAAAGTCTGCAAAGATCTTAATACCCTCATATGGTCTTGGTAAGATGGGTGACTGCTTGCTTTTCCTCAGAATGTCCTCCTTTGTCAGGAAATAGTGAAAATATGCAATAACATCCCGTGGAGCCCTTTCAGGGGCATATTTGGACTTAGGGAGTCTGTGTATGCGTTCTATTAAGAGGTCTCCTTTGGAGGCACCTGGGAGCATTGTATGGAGCATTTTTTGCACATATGAATCAAGATCCCTGTCTTTGACATTCTCAGGTATTCCTCTGAATTTAAGGTTATTTCTCCTACTCCTGTCCTCTTGTTCTATCAGTCTTGACTTTAGGAAGGTAACTTCTTTCTCTAAGGCATAGTGTTCATCTATCAAGTTGTTGTGAGACTTGACTATTTCCTCCATTTTTGACTCCAAGTGATCCACCCTCTGGCCCAGACTGTCTATATTGTTTTGGAGGTTTGTATTATAACCCTCTAGTTGTTTTTGGAATGTCTTTGCAAAGAGGCATAACATATTTTTTATGAATAATTCTGAAGCTGCGCTGCTGGTGGCCTCTACCTCAGTCAAAACATGTAAAATGTTCTCAGGCATAGGGTTATCTGGGGAGCAGAAGTCCTCCATCTGCGTCTCATTTTGCAGCTCAGCCGAGCTGCTGCTTAATCTGCGGCTATTTTGTGAGGCAGGGGACAAAATAGCCGCAGGACTGAAATTTTTGATGTTTTTCTACTCCTCTCATGAGCCCAAACAAGTCTCTAAAAGCATGAGTTTGCAACTACTTTACTTTTGGAGAAAATTCAAAACATTCATTATTCAATAGAGCCCAATAGCAAAAATCAGGTTTTGAATGAAGAATCACATTTCTTGGTAAAATCATGCAGGATTGAAATTTTTGATGGTTTTTTACTCCTCTCAACAGCCCAAACAAGTTTCTAAAAGGATGAGTTTGCAACTACTTTACTTTTGGAGAAAATTCAAAACATTCATTATTCAATAGGGCCCAAACTATGAAAAACCAGCGGTTTCAATGAACACACATTTCTTGGTAGAATCATGCAGGACTGAAATTTTTGATGTTTTTCTACTCCTCTCATGAGCCCAAACAAGTCTCTAAAAGCATGAGTTTGCAACTACTTTACTTTTGGAGAAAATTCAAAACATTCATTATTCAATAGAGCCCAATAGCAAAAATCAGGTTTTGAATGAAGAATCACATTTCTTGGTAAAATCATGCAGGATTGAAATTTTTGATGGTTTTTTACTCCTCTCAACAGCCCAAACAAGTTTCTAAAAGGATGAGTTTGCAACTACTTTACTTTTGGAGAAAATTCAAAACATTCATTATTCAATAGGGCCCAAACTATCAAAAACCAGCGGTTTCAATGAACACACATTTCTTGGTAGAATCATGCAGGACTGAAATTTTTGATGTTTTTCTACTCCTCTCATGAGCCCAAACAAGTCTCTAAAAGCATGAGTTTGCAACTACTTTACTTTTGGAGAAAATTCAAAACATTCACTTTTCAATAGAGCCCAATAGCAAAAATCAGGTTTTGAATGAAGAATCACATTTCTTGGTAGAATCATGCAGGATTGAAATTTTTGATGGTTTTTTACTCCTCTCAACAGCCCAAACAAGTTTCTAAAAGGATGAGTTTGCAACTACTTTACTTTTGGAGAAAATTCAAAACATTCATTATTCAATAGGGCCCAAACTATCAAAAACCAGCGGTTTCAATGAACACACATTTCTTGGTAGAATCATGCAGGACTGAAATTTTTGATGTTTTTCTACTCCTCTCATGAGCCCAAACAAGTCTCTAAAAGCATGAGTTTGCAACTACTTTACTTTTGGAGAAAATTCAAAACATTCATTATTCAATAGAGCCCAATAGCAAAAATCAGGTTTTGAATGAAGAATCACATTTCTTGGTAGAATCATGCAGGATTGAAATTTTTGATGGTTTTTTACTCCTCTCAACAGCCCAAACAAGTTTCTAAAAGGATGAGTTTGCAACTACTTTACTTTTGGAGAAAATTCAAAACATTCATTATTCAATAGGGCCCAAACTATCAAAAACCAGCGGTTTCAATGAACACACATTTCTTGGTAGAATCATGCAGGACTGAAATTTTTGATGTTTTTCTACTCCTCTCATGAGCCCAAACAAGTCTCTAAAAGCATGAGTTTGCAACTACTTTACTTTTGGAGAAAATTCAAAACTTTCATTATTCAGTAGAGCCCAATAGCAAAAACCAGCGTTTTGAATGAAGAATCACATTTCTTGGTAGAATCATGCAGGATTGAAATTTTTGATGGTTTTTTACTCCTCTCAACAGCCCAAACAAGTTTCTAAAAGGATGAGTTTGCAACTACTTTACTTTTGGAGAAAATTCAAAACATTCCTTATTCAATAGGGCCCAAAATATCAAAAACCAGCGGTTTGAATGAACACACATTTCTTGGTAGAATCGTGCAGGACTGAAATTTTTGATTTTTTTCTACTCCTCTCATGAGCCCAAACAAGTCTCTAAAAGGATGAGTTTGCAACTACTTTACTTTTGGAGAAAATTCAAAACATTCATTATTCAATAGAGCCCAATAGCAAAAATCAGGTTTTGAATGAAGAATCACATTTCTTGGTAGAATCATGCAGGATTGAAATTTTTGATGGTTTTTTACTCCTCTCAACAGCCCAAACAAGTTTCTAAAAGGATGAGTTTGCAACTACTTTACTTTTGGAGAAAATTCAAAACATTCTTATTCAATAGGGCCCAAAATATCAAAAACCAGCGGTTTGAATGAACACACATTTCTTGGTAGAATTGTGCAGGACTGAAATTTTTGATGTTTTTCTACTCCTCTCATGAGCCCAAACAAGTCTCTTAAAGCATGAGTTTGCAACTACTTCACTTTTGGAGAAAATTCAAAACATTCATTATTCAATAGAGCCCAATAGCAAAAATCAGGTTTTGAATGAAGAATCACATTTCTTGGTAAAATCATGCAGGATTGAAATTTTTGATGGTTTTTTACTCCTCTCAACAGCCCAAACAAGTTTCTAAAAGGATGAGTTTGCAACTACTTTACTTTTGGAGAAAATTCAAAACATTCATTATTCAATAGGGCCCAAACTATCAAAAACCAGCGGTTTCAATGAACACACATTTCTTGGTAGAATCATGCAGGACTGAAATTTTTGATGTTTTTCTACTCCTCTCATGAGCCCAAACAAGTCTCTAAAAGCATGAGTTTGCAACTACTTTACTTTTGGAGAAAATTCAAAACTTTCATTATTCAATAGAGCCCAATAGCAAAAACCAGCGTTTTGAATGAAGAATCACATTTCTTGGTAGAATCATGCATGATTGAAATTTTTGATGGTTTTTTACTCCTCTCAACAGCCCAAACAAGTTTCTAAAAGGATGAGTTTGCAACTACTTTACTTTTGGAGAAAATTCAAAACATTCATTATTCAATAGGGCCCAAACTATCAAAAACCAGCGGTTTCAATGAACACACATTTCTTGGTAGAATCATGCAGGACTGAAATTTTTGATGTTTTTCTACTCCTCTCATGAGCCCAAACAAGTCTCTAAAAGCATGAGTTTGCAACTACTTTACTTTTGGAGAAAATTCAAAACATTCATTATTCAATAGAGCCCAATAGCAAAAATCAGGTTTTGAATGAAGAATCACATTTCTTGGTAGAATCATGCAGGATTGAAATTTTTGATGGTTTTTTACTCCTCTCAACAGCCCAAACAAGTTTCTAAAAGGATGAGTTTGCAACTACTTTACTTTTGGAGAAAATTCAAAACATTCATTATTCAATAGGGCCCAAACTATCAAAAACCAGCGGTTTCAATGAACAAACATTTCTTGGTAGAATCATGCAGGACTGAAATTTTTGATGTTTTTCTACTCCTCTCATGAGCCCAAACAAGTCTCTAAAAGCATGAGTTTGCAACTACTTTACTTTTGAAGAAAATTCAAAACATTCATTATTCAATAGAGCCCAATAACAAAAATCAGGTTTTGAATGAAGAATCACATTTCTTGGTAGAATCATGCAGGATTGAAATTTTTGATGGTTTTTTACTCCTCTCAACAGCCCAAACAAGTTTCTAAAAGGATGAGTTTGCAACTACTTTACTTTTGGAGAAAATTCAAAACATTCATTATTCAATAGGGCCCAAACTATCAAAAACCGGTGGTTTCAATGAACACACATTTCTTGGTAGAATCATGCAGGACTGAAATTTTTGATGTTTTTCTACTCCTCCCATGAGCCCAAACAAGTCTCTAAAAGCATGAGTTTGCAACTACTTTACTTTTGGAGAAAATTCAAAACATTCGGGGCGTGGCTTGAGCGCTGAAGATGGTGGCAGCTTGAGCGCTGGGCTCCTGTACAGTCATCCCAATAAAGCGACCTTCACGGTGCAACAGAAGACCTTTACCCCAGAGTACCTGAAAAAAATATTCACATACCCCTGAGGACCATCTACCTCCATTTCCAGAGAATTTGAGGAGCTATTTATAGAGTTACAGACCCCTGAAGTTGGCAGTGGTGAGAGAAAAGAAGCGGCGGGAAAAGCCTGCTCACCAGCTGACAGGGAATTACCTCACACGCAGAATTACCTCACACGCAGTGGCGACGAAGCAACAAGATCCAGGAAGCGGCTGTGAGTCGGGTCTGTGGTAAAGAAAGGACGGAGGGACCTGTGGAAGAAAGCAGTGCTCTGGAGACACTGAGCACGGCAAGACAAAAGGAGAAGCCAGAGACCAGACATAAGGCAGGAAAATGGCGGTGACACCTGCTGAATAAGGACCAGAGAGGCTGTGAGTGGCAGCAGCAGAGGCATAACTGAGAGACTGACATTAATCCCCTGTAAATAAACAGAAGGTGAAACAGCTTGGCTGCTTCAGAGTACACTTCTATTGTTAAACCTAGGGTCAGGCAGTGATTGATAAACCATACAATTAAAACTGGTGACCCTGAGGTAGGTTAGGAGATACATAGGAACTGATTTGGCAGGCAGAAATCAGCCTGATTCAGCGTGAGCCAGAGGTCAGCGATATAACTGGACTGAGATAACTAGTATAACACAGCCATACTGTGTTGAATTCATATATTCTATGAACTCCTCATCGTCCCTGGCATATTTACATATATGTGCTTAATAGATCAAGCAGTTAAATAGAGAAAGATATTATTTACAACACTGCCATCTGTTGCAGAAGGATAACATTGAAGTCCTTCTAATTTCTTCGAACTGAACTGTTATTATAGTACTTATATAGTGCCTTTTTACATATACAGTGACTAACTTACTTATTGTAGGATTGCTTTCTCCTAATAAGTGAAATAAGTAATAATCCCCTCCCGCAGTGGTCAAAACATTTATTCTGAAGAAAACCATTGAGTTCCTAGGAATTATATGTGGGGTTTAATGTACTGTTGGAACTATAAGATTTCTAGGACTGTGACTTGCTAAATTGCTTTCAGAAGGAAGACCCTATAAAATAGCTCATACTGTGAACCTGCGACAGGAGCCCTGTAAATGGAAACTGGGGCCAATAGAGTTAAATCCACAAAAAAGAGGGACTCCTCCACTGCTAGGGCTTCAAAATTCAGGGGTCCCAATAATACAAGTCCAACATCAGATTCTTTAAAATCTATTAACTCCTTTAGGTCCAGATCTCCTATAAAAAAAGGAAATATGACCTCTAAAGCCCTCAAAAAAAATTTATATATGACATCTTACAGTAAAGTAATACAAAAAGGGCTGGACCAAAGACCTCTGGACCCAAAATCTCAAAATGAGACACATGGTCCCCCACAAAACGCATGCTCTATAGATATTAATGTAGGGGGGCAGATATCTTTGGAGGAGGAGATGGACAGCTCTAAGTCATATAAAAGGATGGGACCAGAGGAGGCAGCTTTGGGAGGCAGCCCTCGAGCAACGGGTTCAACCTGTGCGTCGCATAGTTGCTCCCCCAACCATAGTCCTACTAAACCACAACCAAAAAGGGGGTGCCCGGAGTCTACTGACTTGGCAGATCCTTCATTTTTACCAATCAATTTTGATAAGTTTTTGACATCGAACAAGGTAGCTACTGAGGGATTCATAGCTAATTTCTGCAAAGCCCTGACCGAGTCTATTAGACTCGGCTTTGAGGCGAACAAAGACTCCCTACAAGACGTATGTAGGAGCTTCACACAGAGGTTTGAAAGCAATGAGGCAAGAATAATAAAAGTGGAAAATAAATCAGAATCCCTGGCAAAAGAAAATTTGGAATTAAAAATGGAGCTCCTATCCCTGAGATCAAAAATAACTGACTTAGAAGATAGGAGCAGAAGAAACAATATTAAGATCAGGGGAATCCCTGAAAATGTCTTGCAGAATGACCTTGCAGATTATGCCAAGTCCCTTTTTAAAAAAACAGCTCCTTCTCTATCTGAGCTACAGCTCACTATAGACAGGATCCACAGGCTGCCGCGTCCACGAGGCATCGCCGCTGACAAACCGCGAGATACTATCTTGCGCTTACATTTTTTCCAAACGAAAGAACTAATCTTGAAATCCATTAGAGAAAAGGGGTCCTTCCCACCTCCATATAACAACCTCAAAATTTACTCGGATTTCTCAAAAGCCACAATGGAGGCTAGAAAGGCTTTTGGAGAAGTAACGTCCAAACTTAGAGATCTGGGAACTCCCTATAGATGGGGATTCCCGACTAAATTGCTGATTTGGCACAAGGGAAAAAATATCCCTCTCTTTACAATAGAAGAGGGTTTAGACTTTGTACACTACCTCCAAGAAGAACTAGCCCACAAAGATAAGGGATGAACACTATGCCTTAATCTCTTTGTAGGTATGGTCTACATGCCTTTGGTCTTATTACGTATAGTGTTGGGGTGACTGGGCGGGTTCTTTTCCACAATTCTTGTTTGTTCCCCCAAACTAGAGAGAGGTCTCACTGGAGGTGTGATCCCTCAGGAGAGCTCTACTCGAGTTGAACAAAGTTTTGTTAGAAATATTACTGAGCAGGTTTAGGCTTAGTTAAGAAAGTCTTTGATATTCTTCTTTGATTGTTCACATCCAGACTGTAATTTATAACTTGTAGGAACGTAGGCAGCAAATATGAAAGTAAAAATTCTATCATACAACGTTAGAGGCTTAAATAGCCCGTACAAACGTTTTGCCACTTGGAAAGAGATAAAACAAACACAGGCTGATATTATTTGCCTCCAGGAGGTCAAGTTAGCCAGGGATGGCCACCCTTACTTCCAACACAAAAACTACCCCCACATGTACAAATCACTTAATGACAAAAAAGGGCAGGAGTTATCACAATTATAAGCAAATATATCCCATTCCAACTGATCAGTGAGGAGATTGATCCTCAGGGTAGATTCCACATCCTGATTTGCAGCCTAAATTGTAAAATATGTACAATAGTCAATGTGTATGCTCCAAGTAAGAGACAATTTCCCTTCTTTAATAAACTTATTAAAAAAATAGAAGCCGCCAAGAGGGGAGAGCTACTAATAGTAGGGGATTTCAATATAGTGCCAAATGGAAATATGGATTCCTCGTCTACCGTACGTCATTTGGCTCCAACTCTAAATAACTGGATCACCCAAAATGAACTTTTCGATGTCTTTAGATGTCTCAATTCAACCTCACGAGAATTTACACATTATTCAGATGTGCATAAAACATCGTCCAGAATTGATCTCTTCTTAACTAATATTTTCTCATTACCTCAATTCAAAAAGCTTGAAATACTAAACAAATCATTCTCTGACCACTCCCCAGTTATGGGGGAATTTATTCTAGGTCCCCCGATAAAAAATACATTTCTTTGGAAAACCAACCTGACATTGCTAAAAATCCCAGAATATAGAGAGATAATTAGGAATACTATTGATAACTACTTCCTTGAAAACTCCTCATCAGATGTTGACCCATTTATACTATGGAAAGCGCACAAAGCGGTCATTAGAGGTTGCTTAATGCAACTTTCAGCTAGGCATAAAAAAAAAAGAAGGGAAAAAATTTCCAACCTGCAATCTCAAATAAAAATAAAAGAGGATCAACAAAATAAATCTGACTATCCATCTCATGCCATTCACTTAGAACTGATGAAGCTAAGGCTGGAACTTAGGGCGGAACTCTTAACAGAGTATGACTCAATTATTCGGGCATCCAAATCTAATGCTTATACGTCCACGAATAAGCCAACTAGATGCATGCTTAACAAACTAAAGCAAGAACGCATACATAGGAGAATAGAGAAAATTAGATCTTCCTCAGGAGATCTTAAACACCATCCTTCGGACATTGCAGATGTATTTGCAGAATATTTTAGCAAGCTCTATAGTCTAAAGTCTGACTCTGCAATGCCTAGCCCAGATCAAGCTGCCATAGACTCTTTCTTCTCTGATCTAAACCTTCCACAGATAACTCCCTCAGATTTAGAGCTATTAAATTCACCTTTCAGTGTGAAAGAAATAGCAGGCACTATAACCAAACTTAAATCACTGAAGTCTCCCGGCCCAGATGGGTTTATAAATGAATATTTTAAAATATTCTCAGATATTATTTCACCTCATTTGAAAACCCTTTTCGACCATGCCTCGAATTTAGGAGCATTCCCTGCAGACATGTTGGAAGCATCTATAATAATGATACCAAAAGATACTGGAGACATGGAAAAAGTCCAAAATTTCAGACCCATATCGCTAATAAATGGTGATATTAAGTTATATGCCAAAGTCCTTGCAGAGCGTCTAAAAAATATCATGCCCTACCTGGTTAGAAAAGACCAAATTGGCTTCATTTCGGGCAGGCAGGCCTCAGATGGGACGCGAAGAATTATAAATTTGCTTAATCTGATAAAGACATCAAACATCCCCTCTATGCTCGTAAGTCTAGATGCAGAAAAAGCATTCGATAGACTGAATTGGCAGTATCTAAAAACTTCTTTATCTAATTTTGGCTTTGATAATAAATCTATCTCCTCAATCTTTTCCCTGTATTCTCAACCGAATGCAAGAATTTATATTAACAACCATCTCTCTACGCAATTCCACATCTCAAATGGCACTAGGCAGGGCTGTCCTTTATCACCCTTACTATTTGCCCTTGCGGTTGAGCCCCTGGCTGAAAAAATTAGGAGTCATAATTCTATATCTGGCATCAAAACACAGCAATGTCAGCATAAGATAACACTTTTTGCTGATGACCTTATCATTTCAATCTCGGATCCAATAAACTCAATAAAAGCTTTGACCCAGGTCCTAGACCGATTCTCAAAAGTTTCTTACTTTAAGATCAATGCAGAGAAATCAAAAATTCTACCCTTCAATCTAAATAACACGGTAATTGAAAAAATCAAAAAGCAATCCAAATTTGTATGGGAAGAAAAGGGAATTACTTATTTGGGTATCACTATTACCACTAAACTTAAATCCATTATCCCCACCAATATAGATAACCTTATTAAAACTATTTCCAAAGATTTCCATAGATTCAAAACTCACGACCTGACCCTACTAGGAAAAATTTTAGTGGTAAAGGTCTTCATCTTACCAAAAATTCTTTATTTATTTAGAACTATCCCTTTAAACATACATGTCTCATTTATAACAAAAATTCAGACTTTAATTCAGCTCTTTGTATGGAAAAATAAAAAGGCAAGGATTGCAGCGGATATTTTATACAAAACAAAGAGACATGGCGGACTCGCTTTGCCCAATATCTGGTCATACCACCAAGCGACACTCATCAAACTCAGTCAGGATTGGTTCAAAGAGAGTTTGCATCCGGCATGGCTGGATATAGAAAGAGCCCAAATAAATTATAATTCCATTCCAAAACTTCTTTTCAGTTACTTATTGGAATCTCGGCAGAAGGAGCACCACCATCCAATCCTCCAGGCCATATTCTCGGCCTGGAACATTCTGACTAAGCTACACAGGAAAGAGAATAAGGAGGATATGATTAGAAGACTCCCTCTCTCCTTCTTGGCCCAGATTTACAATTTCTCAATACCAGATACCTGGGATGAGGTAGGCATAAAAAATGTTGGAGACTTATGGGATGGGAAAGAGTTTAGTACTTTTAGTGAGCTTAAATCCAAATATCATCTGCCCTCGTCAGAAATATATTCTTTTTTCACGGTAAAAGAGAATATAAAAAAGCTGTTACGCAGCAGGGCTAAGAATCTGGAAATTGTCTCTTCATTACTAGTTAATATTAATCATCAGTTTAAATGGAGTATTAAAAATATCTACTCACATTTTAACAAAGATACATCCTTTTCAAAAAACAATTATATGCACAAATGGGAGCTTGATTTAAATATTATAGTTCAACCAGAACAATGGGAGTACGCCATTAGGCATACCTATAAGTCTACTATTTCTATGGCCTTGCAGGAGTCCTTTTATAAAGTAATGAATAGATGGTACTATACGCCTATACGGCTATCCCATATTAATCAGGAGATCTCATTTTAATGTTGGAGAGGATGTGGAAACCCTGGCAATTTATATCATATCTTTTGGAGCTGTCCAAAACTAAAAATCCTCTGGAAGGAAGTCAAAATCCATATTAATACTTTACATGATAGTGAAATTACTGTAACCCCGCAGATGGTACTTCTCTCTTTAGATCTGGAGAGTATCAATCCTTCAACCAAATATATAATGATTCACATCTTTCTAACTATAAAAAATTCATTAGCATTTTTTTGGAAAAAATCAGATATCCCTTCCTTATCAGATATTCTAGACACATTACGTTTCCATAGCTCTACAGAAGAAAGATTTGCTTTTAATAGCAACTCTTTGAATAAATACCACACAAAGTGGGCTCGGTGGAACTCAAAATTTTTGTAGTTACAATAAGCTGCTTATGGTTCCTACAGGAATGCGACTCAGGTTAAGCTTTAAGTCTGGATTGGTAGTAGTGTTAGGTTAGTTTATTCTTTAGTTTAATACTATTAAGATAAATACAACAGTAAAATGTTTAATGTTTACGAAGTATATTGTATGACATGTTTTGCAAAGCATCTATTATAAAAGAGTTCTCTAAGTTTTATATTATTCCCTTTTCTTTTTTGTTCACCCTTCCTTCCCTTATGAAAAATTAATAAAAATTATTTGAAAAACAAAAAAAAAACAAAAAAAAAACATTCATTATTCAATAGAGCCCAATAGCAAAAATCAGGTTTTGAATGAAGAATCACATTTCTTGGTAGAATCATGCAGGATTGAAATTTTTGATGTTTTTTTACTCCTCTCAACAGCCCAAACAAATTTCTAAAAGGATGAGTTTGCAACTACTTTACTTTTGGAGAAAATCCAAAACATTCATTATTCAATAGGGCCCAAACTATCAAAAAACAGCGGTTTGAACGAACACACATTTCTTGGTAGAATCGTGCAGGACTGAAATTTTTGATGTTTTTCTACTCCTCTCATGAGCCCAAACAAGTCTCTAAAAGGATGAGTTTGCAACTACTTTACTTTTGGAGAAAATTCAAAACATTCATTATTCAATAGAGCCCAATAGCAAAAATCAGGTTTTGAATGAAGAATCACATTTCTTGGTAGAATCATGCAGGATTGAAATTTTTGATGGTTTTTTACTCCTCTCAACAGCCCAAACAAGTTTCTAAAAGGATGAGTTTGCAACTACTTTACTTTTGGAGAAAATTCAAAACATTCATTATTCAATAGGGCCCAAACTATAAAAAACCAGCGGTTTGAATGAATACTCACATTTCTTGGTAGAATCGTGCAGGACTGAAATTTTTGATGTTTTTCTACTCCTCTCATGAGCCCAAACAAGACTCTAAAAGGATGAGTTTGCAACTACTTTACTTTTGGAGAAAATTCAAAACATTCATTATTCAATAGAGCCCAATAGCAAAAATCAGGTTTTGAATGAAGAATCACATTTCTTGGTAGAATCATGCAGGATTGAAATTTTTGATGGTTTTTTACTCCTCTCAAAAGCCCAAACAAGTTTCTAAAAGGATGAGTTTGCAACCACTTGACTTTTGGAGAAAATTCAAAACATTCATTATTCAATAGGGCCCAAAATATCAAAAACCAGCGGTTTGAATGAACACTCACATTTCTTGGTAGAATCGTGCAGGACTGAAATTTTTGATGTTTTTCTACTCCTCTCATGAGCCCAAACAAGACTCTAAAAGGATGAGCTTGCAACTACTTTACTTTTGGAGAAAATTCAAAACATTCATTATTCAATAGAGCCCAATAGCAAAAACCAGCGTTTTGAATGAAGAATCACATTTCTTGGTAGAATCATGCAGGATTGAAATTTTTGATGGTTTTTTACTCCTCTCAACAGCCCAAACAAGTTTCTAAAAGGATGAGTTTGCAACTACTTTACTTTTGGAGAAAATTCAAAACATTCATTATTCAATAGGGCCCAAAATATCAAAAACCAGCGGTTTGAATGAATACTCACATTTCTTGGTAGAATCGTGCAGGACTGAAATTTTTGATGTTTTTCTACTCCTCTCATGAGCCCAAACAAGACTCTAAAATGATGAGTTTGCAACTACTTTACTTTTGGAGAAAATTCAAAACATTCATTATTCAATAGAGCCCAATAGCAAAAATCAGGTTTTGAATGAAGAATCACATTTCTTGGTAGAATCATGCAGGATTGAAATTTTGGTTTTTTACTCCTCTCAACAGCCCAAACAAGTTTCTAAAAGGATGAGTTTGCAACTACTTTACTTTTGGAGAAAATTCAAAACATTCATTATTCAATAGGGCCCAAAATATCAAAAACCAGCGGTTTGAATGAACACACAATTCTTGGTAGAATCGTGCAGGACTGAAATTTTTGATGTTTTTCTACTCTCATGAGCCCAAACAAGACTGTATGAGTTTGCAACTACTTTACTTTTGGAGAAAATTCAAAACATTCATTATTCAATAGAGCCCAATAGCAAATATCAGGTTTTGAATGAAGAATCACATTTCTTGGTAGAATCATGCAGGATTGAAATTTTTGATGGTTTTTTACTCCTCTCAACAGCCCAAACAAGTTTCTAAAAGGATGAGTTTGCAACTACTTTACTTTTGGAGAAAATTCAAAACATTCATTATTCAATAGGGCCCAAAATATCAAAAACCAGCGGTTTGAATGAATACTCACATTTCTTGGTAGAATCGTGCAGGACTGAAATTTTTGATGTTTTTCTACTCCTCTCATGAGCCCAAATAAGACTCTAAAAGGATGAGTTTGCAACTACTATACTTTTGGAGAAAATTCAAAACATTCATTATTCAATAGAGCCCAATAGCAAAAATCAGGTTTTGAATGAAGAATCACATTTCTTGGTAGAATCATGCAGGATTGAAATTTTTGATGGTTTTTTACTCCTCTCAACAGCCCAAACAAGTTTCTAAAAGGATGAGTTTGCAACTACTTTACTTTTGGAGAAAATTCAAAACATTCATTATTCAATAGGGCCCAAAATATCAAAAACCAGCGGTTTGAATAAATACTCACATTTCTTGGTAGAATCGTGCAGGACTGAAATTTTTGATGTTTTTCTACTCCTCTCATGAGCCCAAACAAGACTCTAAAATGATGAGTTTGCAACTACTTTACTTTTGGAGAAAATTCAAAACATTCATTATTCAATAGAGCCCAATAGCAAAAATCAGGTTTTGAATGAAGAATCACATTTCTTGGTAGAATCATGCAGGATTGAAATTTTTGATGGTTTTTTACTCCTCTCAACAGCCCAAACAAGTTTCTAAAAGGATGAGTTTGCAACTACTTTACTTTTGGAGAAAATTCAAAACATTCATTATTCAATAGGGCCCAAAATATCAAAAACCAGCGGTTTGAATGAACACACAATTCTTGGTAGAATCGTGCAGGACTGAAATTTTTGATGTTTTTCTACTCTCATGAGCCCAAACAAGACTGTATGAGTTTGCAACTACTATACTTTTGGAGAAAATTCAAAACATTCATTATTCAATAGAGCCCAATAGCAAATATCAGGTTTTGAATGAAGAATCACATTTCTTGGTAGAATCATGCAGGATTGAAATTTTTGATGGTTTTTTACTCCTCTCAACAGCCCAAACAAGTTTCTAAAAGGATGAGTTTGCAACTACTTTACTTTTGGAGAAAATTCAAAACATTCATTATTCAATAGGGCCCAAAATATCAAAAACCAGCGGTTTGAATGAATACTCACATTTCTTGGTAGAATCGTGCAGGACTGAAATTTTTGATGTTTTTCTACTCCTCTCATGAGCCCAAATAAGACTCTAAAAGGATGAGTTTGCAACTACTTAAATTTTGGAGAAAATTCAAAACATTCATTATTCAATAGAGCCCAATAGCAAAAATCAGGTTTTGAATGAAGAATCACATTTCTTGGTAGAATCATGCAGGATTGAAATTTTTGATGGTTTTTTACACCTCTCAACAGCCCAAACAAGTTTCTAAAAGGATGAGTTTGCAACTACTTTACTTTTGGAGAAAATTCAAAACATTCATTATTCAATAGGGCCCAAAATATAAAAAACCAGCGGTTTGAATGAATACTCACATTTCTTGGTAGAATCGTGCAGGACTGAAATTTTTGATGTTTTTCTACTCCTCTCATGAGCCCAAACAAGACTCTAAAAGGATGAGTTTGCAACTACTTTACTTTTGGAGAAAATTCAAAACATTCATTATTCAATAGAGCCCAATAGCAAAAATCAGGTTTTGAATGAAGAATCACATTTCTTGGTAGAATCATGCAGGATTGAAATTTTTGATGGTTTTTTACTCCTCTCAACAGCCCAAACAAGTTTCTAAAAGGATGAGTTTGCAACTACTTTACTTTTGGAGAAAATTCAAAACATTCATTATTCAATAGGGCCCAAAATATCAAAAACCAGCGGTTTGAATGAATACTCACATTTCTTGGTAGAATCGTGCAGGACTGAAATTTTTGATGTTTTTCTACTCCTCTCATGAGCCCAAACAAGACTCTAAAAGGATGAGTTTGCAAATACTTTACTTTTGGAGAAAATTCAAAACATTCATTATTCAATAGAGCCCAATAGCAAAAACCAGCGTTTTTGTCCTCACCCAAAAAAAATCTAGATAACAATCTTGCAACACACACGACCAATGGGACGTCAGTGGCGGTGTGGTATGTTAATATATAGACCCTGTCTACAGTATTCTTCACATTCAACTTGGATTTGGATATCGCGATGACTAGGGCATATGCAGTTGCTTGCCATGAACAAAGGAAGAGAGAGAGACAGCGAAGACGGCAGCGGCGGCATATGTGGATACATCCGATTGTTGAACTCCGGGAGAGCCATGGGGCATACCACACCCTCTACAGTGAGCTACAGACAAACCCGGAGAAATTTACAGATTACATCCGGATGTCCCAAGAAAGCTTCAGGGATTTGCTTGCTCATGTCCAAGAATCCATCCGGAGACAGGACACACAGCTCCGTCATGCGATTCCTCCTGAGGAACGGCTCCTGGTGACATTACAGTACGTAATATTTAAAAAGCAAGGGGTGGGGCCTGATGGGGGTTTTTTTACATGTACTATTCAAAACCTGGGCTAATTATTTTTCGTGAATGTACTAATTTTTTATTTTATAGTTTTAAAAAACAATATACAGAAATATTAATTTTACTTCTTTCTCTGTTTCGCAGATTCCTGGCAACTGGAGAGACCCTATCTTCACTATACTTCCAGTACAGAATTGAAATCTCTACCTTGTCTGGAATTGTTGCGGACACCTGCCGGGCTCTCTGGAGCGTTATTTGTCCAGAATTTATGCCCCTGCCCACCACTGAAAAGTGGATGGAAATTGCTGACAAATTCTGGACAGTCTGCAATTTCACCAACTGTTTGGGAGCTGTTGATGGTAAACACATACGGCTCATCAAACCCAAAAGAACTGGATCTGAGTACTATAATTACAAAAAGTACTTTTCAATAGTACTCATGGCCATTGCGGATGCCGGATGTATGTTTGTAGCAGTGGACATTGGAGCATTTGGCCGTGGTAATGACTCCCAGGCTTTTAAAAACTCAGACATGGGCCGGAGGTTGTATGGCAACCAATTTAATTTCCCTATGCCACGGCCTCTTCTCCACACCAAAGCTCCGCCACTGCCCTTTGTAATGGTTGGGGATGAGGCTTTTCAAATGTGCGCAAACCTACTGAAACCCTACTCCAGCCGTGACTTGGACCACACCAAAAAAATCTTTAATTACAGGCTGACCAGGGCCAGAAGAACTGTAGAGTGTGCTTTTGGGATTCTTGTCTCCAGATGACGAATTCTCGGCACAGCCATTAATCTTAAACTTGAAACAGAGGATGAGGTGGTGAAGGCGTGTGTGGTTCTACATAATTTTGTGATGGCTAAAGAGCACCCGACCTTTGAACTGGATGATGCTGCTCCTAACCCATTGCCTGAATTCACGCAGCACCCTCTCAGGTCATCCGTTGAAGTTGGCCAAATGAGGGACCAATTTGCGGCCTACTTTATCTCTGATGTAGGACGGGTGCACTGGCAAGATGAAATGGTGTAAAAATGATTTCGTGTGTGTATGTTAATAAAAAACCTGTTTTGATACCAGTACCGAGTGCACTATGTTTTTTGCACTCCAATAAAATAAAAAACTTCCCATGTATACCTGTGAATTCATGATGTTCTCACACCTGGGCAGGTAAATACACATATGAGTTAAACTGCAGCATCGCTAGTCTGCGTGAAATATATTGGTACGTAAGCAACACTGCAGGTTAAATATGATATGTGTATTAACCAGGCCATGATTGATAAATAGTTATGATTAGAGTTGAGCGACTTTGGTAGGATCGGGTTTCATGAAACCAAATTCATTTCAATTGAAACTGGTCCGACTAGTGGGAAAAAAAGTCGGAGTTTCGTTCAAAACCCGACCCCAATGCAAGTCAATTGGGAATAAAAGTCTGCATTGAGTGGATGAATGTAATCCGCTCAATGCCAACTTATATTTCCCATTAACTAACATTGTGGTAGGGTTTCGAACGAAACTCTGACTTTTTTTTGCCCCAGTTTGACCAGTTTGTGTTTCATGAAACCAGATCCTAGTCGGTCAACTCTACTAATTATACTAGGCCTTGGTATTTCACATATGACGTGTATTTTACCCATCAGTAGATTCAACACACACGTAATAAGAGTATGTTGTTAATTACAAGGTATATCAATAATCCCCCTTGCCTAGTATCACAATAAGTGAAATGAGGATGGTAAAAACAGCCAATCCTCAAAACACTTTTTATGACAACTTGCAAAGTTTAAGGCGCATTGTGTGTACGGTGCAGTGTGTGTAGGCGGCGCCAAAAACATTAATCAAATTTTGTTATGGTGAACCAGAAATTTAAATGTATTTTTAACCAAAAAAATTATAAAAAACTTTATTTTTTTCTGCGTTTGGGGGCAGATGGTTGCAAGTTGGGGGTGTGCAGTGAAGATGAACAGCTTATAGTCGATGAAGGTGTTCTAGGGGATGGGGCAACAAAATTTGTTGGGGAAGGGAGTCCAGTTATGGGAATGGAACTAGACACACTAGGAGGAGAGGACAGAGGTTCAGCTACAGTGGTCCTAACTGATTGTCTCCTTAAACTGGCCTGCCTGGACCTACTTGGGCCCAATGCCCGCCTTGATTGTTGGCGCTGCCTGGAACTTGGGGCAAATAAAGAATGTGGGTCCCCCGTCTGCTGCTGTGGCTGCTGCTGTGCCTGCTGTTGTGCATGCTGCTGCTGCTGTGGCTGCTGCTGCTGTGGCTGCTGCTGATGCTCTGTGGTGGCAGTGGCAGTGCTCGTCCTTGCAGGAGGACTGGTGGCAGCAGTGATGGTCCAGGTTTGCGGACTGGTGGTGGCAGGGCTATTACATGTTGTAGTGTTTGCGGCAGGGCTCTTCCACATTTGAGGAGTGGTTACTGTCGCTGTGCTCCAAGCATGCATGGGGTGGCGGTGGTGCTCCAGACAGGAGCAGCGCTTGCCATGGTGGTGTCGGTGAAGTGACCAGCAGCACTCAGACTTGTGATGGTGTAATGGTGGGTGCCCTGGCTTTGAATAGAGGTGTCCGTGCAGTGGTATGCAGCACAAGTCGGTAGTGAGGTGAAGCGAGTCAATGGTGGCATAGTTGGAAATGACACCACTGACTGCTGCCCTTACCGATTATGCTGCATAGCCTGTAAGAAAGCATTGTTGCAGGCCTGCAGCATACTCAGCTGTTGCTCAGGACTAAGGTGTTCCGCCATGCCCTTTTCAATCTTACTAAAAAAAATGGTGCACTGGTCTGTTGAGGTCGGCCTCGAGACGGTCAAGGCGCTGTTCGACAGAATGGAAGCGGTGTTCCGTGTGGTTAAAACCACGTTCCATGAGTGAAAAACCACTTTCCACTCTGTCTGACAGCGACTTGAGGCTGGCATTAAAGGCCTCGCTCAAGTGCATAAACTCAGGCAAGACATTCCTGTCCAAGCCCTCTGCCGCTGGTGGGTAGTGCCCGCATAACCAGTGGCAGAGACCTGGGACAGGGGAACACCTGATGGACCAGCTTCCTGGTCACCAACTGTCTGTGTGGCTGACCTACAAGGTGCTTCCTGGCTGTCGGATGGCTGGGACGGGTCAGAGGACGTCCGATGAAGGACCGCTCCAGGGCCAGGTTGCAGGGTGCTGCTCCAGGTGCTGTGGAAGAAAGGAAAATCATTACTATTATGCCTTTACAAGAAGCATGAGCTGTGGATTAGAAAAACACAGATTAATAAAAATAAAAAAACAAAAAATTATATTACTTACGATCTGGTGGCAAGGACCGGACTTAGGAACTGCAACGCTTGATAGTACCAGTATCTTTTTCTTGTCCTTGACGCTGAACCACTGCAAACCTGGCCCTCAGCGTGAACATCACTGCTGAAGCGGTCCTTGATCGAGCACCAACGTGTTTGGACTTTGTCCACTGTTGGAAAAAAAAAACAAACAACATTTAACAATTGTGTTTGATGCACGACATATGCTATCACTAAACCCAACAGTGCCATCATGAACAAGAGTCAATGCGGCACAATACAGCAATACAATACCCAAAGCAGTCACTGTTGAGCCAGATGACACTGTTGGATTTCCTGCTAGAATATATCTAGCACGAAACCCACAGTGCCATCAAGGACAATAGTCACTGCGGCATACAGAGGAGGGAAATACTTACTAAACGCCTTTTTGGAGGATGCAGTGGTGCTGTCCCAGCCATCCATCAATGCTGCGGCCGCCTCATTCCATAGCC
The DNA here is from genome assembly GCF_039654945.1 of Dendrobates tinctorius. Taxonomy (NCBI): domain Eukaryota; kingdom Metazoa; phylum Chordata; class Amphibia; order Anura; family Dendrobatidae; genus Dendrobates; species Dendrobates tinctorius. The sequence goes on along the minus strand of NW_027361683.1, from coordinate 58,992,798 downwards.
GCCGGGTCACCACATTGTCCTTGTACAGCTGGTCACGGCTGTCCCACAACGGGGCACGCTCCTGGACCAGGCAGATAAGGTGCTCATTATCCAGGTAGACTTCTTCATCCCGTTGTGGAACCTAGACAAAACACATTCATTAGAATATTCGAATTTTGTGTGAATAAAAAGTTACAAAAAAGATACAGAAAAGAAGAAATATAGAAGATAAAAAATAAAGAACATTAGAAATCATTTGATACTTGCATTCCGTATCACCACCGGGACTTGGCTTGGCTGTTCATGCTGTTCGCCCTCACTAGTCGCGTCTGCTGAAGATGACGATGTCTGAAAAAAAAACAACAAACATTAGAGATTTTGAGAAGCAGCACATATACTTACCAAACGCACGAAAATAATCACCTCACGGTCTGCTTGCGCCAGTTCCTGCCGGGATGGTGAATATTCCCATTCCGAAGACATACTGCATGTAAAAATAATACAAAGCATTAGTACATATACAATTTAAAAGGACAGGCATACATTTTTTAGCTGTAATAATACTCACATTTTTGCCGCTGAAGCTGGAATTGAAAATGGGGTCTTCTTTTGCAGTCTTTCTGCTCTCCAGGCTGTCTCTATAGTTATGGTACAGTGCTGGCAGACACCTCCTTTTCTATAGACATGAAGTTTTTTTAGGTGGGGATTTTTATAACTAGTCTAACCAATGGACACCAAAAAATGCATGCGCAAAAAAACGCATACATGCGCATGCCAATGTGCACGCATGTGCACCCATAGACCATAATGGTAATTTTTTGCGCAAAACGTGCGCATATGTGCGCATGCTTTTTTTAAGCGGTTGGGCGGACCAAAAAATGCAACATGTAGCATCTGGAAATTAAGGAAGCACACCATAAAAAACGCAGCGCACGAAAAACGCATACGTGCGCATGCCAACGCGCATGCCATGTTAAATATAGGGGGAAAACGCATGCGCACATATGCGCAAAACGCAGCGCAAAATAACACAAATGTGAAACCAGCCTAACAAACCTTTCATCCTCAAGGTTGATGCTTCAGCAACCGGGGCTGGAGCAGTGCTTTCTCAAAGATCCTCCTCTGGCCGGCTTGTTACGTGCGGTTTCTTTTCCAAGACATTCTCCACTTCAGAACAGAACTATTCCATCGGAGATAGGGAACTGCTGGCCATCAAGTTAGCCCTGGAGGAGAGGAGGTACTTACTGAAGGGAGCCGTACATGTTGTGAGTTCATTTTCCCCTTCCCCTTCACATCACTGTTGATGTCTGATGAACTCCCTCTGCTGGTGAAGAGAAGTAGTGAAATTCATTGGGTTGGGAAGAACCTGTCATCTGAACAGGTGGAGCCTGATAGGACACCCGGAATTACTGAGTGGATATAAGGCAGCCGACGCCCTACAGGGGCGCTGGTGATCCTTTCTGCTCTGAGCTCTTGCAAACCAGTTCAGTACCTGTCTTCTGAAAGCTAAGTATTTGCTCTCTTATTTTTCCATGAGATATTGTCTGTTTACTTAGTGTTTGTGTTCTGCCTGCCCTTGTTAGTACAGGCTGAGCTCTATTTTTGTCTCTAGTCAAGTTGATCTTTTGCTCAGTCTTCAGAATATGCCTGAGTGCTGATATAGTGTTTTTGAAGTCTACTGACTTCAGGACCTTTTTTCTAACAGACGTGTTGGACATTATTTTGGTAGAATTTTTGCGGATTGCAGCCAGCATCTTTTCTGTCCTTTCCTATTTAGTTAGTTGGGCCCCATCGTTTGCTCAACCTGTCTTTCTGTCTGTGTTTGTGTTTTCATCTGCTTTTCACCAACAATACATGTTGGGGGCTGTCTATTGCTTTGGGGTCTGCTCTGGGGCAGTTTAGATTTCCCCTTTTTTTCTTTAGGCTTATTTAGTTCTCCGGCTGTGAATGAGAGGTCTAGGGCACCGTAGGAACCCCCCACGGCTACTGTTAGTTGTGTGAATAGGATCAGGGGTCTGCAATCCGATAGCTACCAACCTCTCCGGTTTTCTGGACTTAGCTTGTATTTTTGTTTTTTCCTCCTTCGGTGACTCATTCATAACAGAATCACCAGCCATACCGCAGATTCTAGGGTACTCAATAGCAGGAAAGAATTGTAAAAAAAAAAAAAAAAAGTGTCAATTTTTTTTTTTTTGTGTATATTTTTTCCTCTATGTCTTTGAGGCCGTAGCGGGAATTTTTTTCTTCTCAATCGAGATGAAGCAATTGTCTGATCGTGTGGAGCAGCTCGCTGCTGAAGTGCGGGGAATTTCCACCTATCTTGCTCATTCACATGTTGCTGAACCAAAGATCCCTACTCCTGATGTGTTTTTTGGGGATCGGTCTAAATTTTTGAACTTTAAGAATAATTGTAAATTATTTTTTGCCTTGAAGCCTAACTCATCAGGGAGCTCCGCGCAGCAGGTTAAAATTGTCATCTCTTTGCTGCGCGGCGATCCTCAGGATTGGGTGTTTTCTTTGAAGCCTGATGATCCTATTCTAGTTAATGTCAACGCATTTTTTCAAGCCTTAGGGCTGTTGTATGATGAACCTAATGCTATTGATAAGGTGAAAAGGTCCTGTTGGCATTGAGCCAGGGTCAGGATTCTGCAGAGTTGTACTGTCAAAAATTCCGAAAGTGGGCGGTCCTTACTACTTGGAATGATGGTGCCTTGGCAGCTCTCTTTCGGAAGGGTTTGTCAGAAACCGTAATAGATACTATGGTGGGATTTCCTGTTCCCTCTGGTCTTGATGATTCTATGTCATTAGCCATTCAGGTTGATCGGCATTTGCGCGAACGCAAAACTGCACGAGAGGTGTTGCCACCTGTTGAACAAATGTCTGAACCTATGCAATGTGATAGAGTTTTGTCTAGGGCGCAAGGTCAGGAGTTCAGAAGGCGTAATAAGCTATGTTTTTTCTGTGGAGATGCCTCGCATATTATTGCTGTCTGCCCTAAACGAGAGAAACGTTTTGCACACACATTTGCTGTGGGCGGTGTTCAACCTAAGTTTCTTCTGGCAATTACTCTGATCTGCTCCCTGTTCACATTTTCCACAAAGGCTTTCGTGGATTCGGGAGCAGCTCTGAACCTGATGGACTTGGATTTTGCTAAACGTTGTGGATTTCCTATGACACCTCTGCGGACGCCTATCCCTTTGAGGGGTATTGATTCTACTCCTTTGGCAAAGAATAAACCTCAGTTTTGGACCCAGGTGGTAATGCGGGTCGCCCCAGATCATCAAGAAAATTGCAGATTCTTGGTGTTGCATAATCTGCATAATACCATTGTTCTGGGGTTTCCCTGGTTACAAATCCATAATCCAGTTTTGGATTGAAAATCTGTGTCTGTGGTGAGTTGGTGTTTTCGGTGTGCCCTTAGTGACGCTCCTGTTTTCTCCACCTCTCCCCAGTCGCATGATGTTCCTGACTATTTGGCTGATTTTTATGATGTATTTAGTGAAAATGAGTCTGTATCTTTGCCTCCTCATAGGAGTTATGACTGTGCAATTGAACTGAGCCCTGGGTGTAAATTTCCCAAGGGTCGACTTTTCAATTTATCTGTACCCGAGCACGAGGCTATGCAATCCTATAGCATATTATCCATAGGATAACATCACTCCCTAAGTTGCCATCTTCCTCAGAGTTGGTGCTCTTGTTTTTGCAACAGGTGGTTCGCTTGCACGGGATTCCTGAGAACATTGTATCTGACAGAGGAGTTCAGTTTATTTCTAGATTTTGGAGGACTTTCTGTTATCCTATGGCATGGACTTTCTGTTATCCTATGGCATATCCTATAGCATATTATCCTATATATTAAGGAGTCGTTGGAGAAGGGTCATATTAGACCATCCTCTTCATCCTTAGGTGCTGTTTTTTTTTTCGTGTCCAAGAAGGATGGTTCATTAAGGCCTTGTATTGACTATCGTTCCCTCAACAAAATTACTGTTAAATATCAGTATCCGTTACCCCTGACTACTGATCTATTCTCCAGAGTTAAAGGTGCTTGCTGGTTTACCAAGCTTGACCTCAGGGGGCGTATAATCTTATTCGCATTAAACATGGGGATGAATGGAAGACGGCGTTTAATACTCCAGAGGGACATTTTGAGTACCTGGTGATGCCTTTTGAGCTCACTAATGCCCCTTCTGTCTTCCAGTGCTTTATGAATGATATTTTCCGAGACTTTGTGGATACATTTTTGATCATCTATCTGGATGATATTTTGATCTTTTCCAGGGATTGGGACTCTCATGTGGAACATGTTCGGACTGTGTTCCGGATTTTGAGGGAGAATTCCCTGAATGTCAAGGGATCGAAATGCCTTTTTGGGGTACAGAGGATTTCTTTTTTGGGATTTATTTTGTCTCCGTCAACTATTGAAATGGACCCGGCCAAGGTACAGGCCATTCATGATTGGGTTCAGCCCGATTCTTTGAAGGCCCTCCAGAAGTTTTTGGGTTTTGCTCATTTTTATCGTAAATTTATAGCTAATTTTTCTGGTATTGCCAAACCATTGACTGATTTGACTAAGAAGGGTGCTGATGTGCTGAATTGGTCTCCGGAGGCTGTTTCTTCCTTTCAGGAGCTGAAGCGAAGGTTCACTTCTGCTCCGGTTTTGCGGCAACCTGATGTCTCACTCCCGTTTCAGGTAGAGGTGGACGCTTCTGAGATTGGTGCAGGAGCTGTTTTGTTCCAAAAAGATCCGGTAACATCTAAGATGAATCCCTGTGCTTTCTTTTCCCGAAAGTTCTCCCCATCTGAACATAAGTATGATGTGGGATATCGGGAACTGTTAGCCATGAAATGGGCATTTGAGGAGTGGAGACATTGGTTGGAGGGAGCTAAGCATCAAGTTGTGGTCCCTACTGACCACAAGAATTTGATTTACCTGGAGTCGGCCAAACGCTTGAATCCTAGACAGGCTAGGTGGGCCTTGTTTTTCACACGTTTTGATTTTGTGGTCTCTTTTCTTCCGGGCACTAAGAATGTCAAGGCAGATGCCCTCTCTAGGAGCTTCTTTGCTGATTCTCCCGTGGTGACCAAGCCTGCTACCATCTTAGGTGAGGGGGTAGTTCTTTCTGCCATCTCGCCCAATTTGAGACGTGCTCTGGAAGAGTTTCAGGAGGACAAACCTGAGCGTTGTCCCATTGGAAAATTGTATGTTCCTGACCAGTGGAGGAAGAGAGTGATGTCTGAAGTTCATTGCTCTGCATTGGCTGGTCATCCAGGTATTTTTGGTACTAGAGATTTGGTGAGTCGGTCTTTTTGGTGGCCCGCCTTGTCTCGTGATGTCAGGAGTTTTGTGCAGTCCTGTGGGACTTGGTCCCGGTCTAAACCTTGTTCTCGCTCTAGTGGGTTGCTGATGCCTTTGCCGGTGCCCAGGAGGCCATGGACCCATATTTCAATGGATTTTATCTCTGATATGCCTGTCTCTCAGAGAATGACTGTTATTTGGGTGATTTGTGATAGATTCTCTAAGATGGTCCATCTTGTACCACTCCCTAAGTTGCCATCTTCCTCAGAGTTGGTGCCCTTGTTTTTGCAACAGGTGGTTCGCTTGCACGGGATTCCTGAGAACATTGTATCTGACAGAGGAGTTCAGTTTATTTCTAGATTTTGGAGGACTTTCTGTTCCAAGCTGGGAATTCAGTTGTCCTTCTCCTCTGCGTTTCACCCTCAGACCAATGGGCAGACGGAGAGAACAAACCAGACTTTGGAGTCGTATTTGAGATGTTTTATTTCTGCTGATCAGGATGACTGGGTTTCATTTTTGCCCTTGGCCGAATTTGCTTTAAAAAATAGAGCTAGTTCTGCCACTTTGATGTCACCTTTTTTTTGTAACTTTGGGTTTCATCCTCGATTCTCTTCAGGGCAGGTGGAGTCTTCTGCCTGCCCAGGTGTTGACACTGTGGTGGAGAGAATGCACCAGATCTGGGACCAAGTGGTGGATAGGTTGTCTCTCTCCCAGGAAAAGGCCCAGCGGTTTTCCAACCATCATAGGACCATTGGTCCCCAGTTTAAGGTGGGTGATATGGTTTGGTTGTCATCAAAGAATATCTCTATGAAGGTGGCTTCTCCAAAGTTTAAACCTAGATTTATTGGACCTTACAAGATTTTGGAGATTCTTAATCCTGTCTCTTTTCGATTGGCTCTTCCTGTTACATTTAAGATCCATAACGTGTTTCATAAGTCTCTGTTAAAGAGGTTGGTTGAGCCAGTAGTTCCTGTGGTGGCACCTCCTGACCCTGTATTGGTGGTATTGGTCTGGCTAGATGGAGACTCCAGTATTTGGTTAAGTGGAAGGGTTATGGCCAGGAGGATAATTCTTGGGTCCCTGCATCCGATATTCATGCCGAAAGATTGGTTCGTGCTTTTCATTGGGCCCATCCTGAACGTCCTGGTGGCGTGGATGAGGGTTCGGTGACCCCTCCTCAAGGGGGAGGTACTGTTTGAGTTCATTTTCCCCTTCACCATTGATATCTGATGAACTCCCTCTGCTGGTGAAGAGAGGTAGTGAAATTGATTGGGTTGGGAAGAACCTGTCATCTGAACAGGTGGAGCCTGATTGGACACCCGGAATCACTGAGTGGATATAAGGCAGCCGACGCCCTACAGGGGTGCTGATCCTTTCTGCTCTGAGCTCTTGCAAACCAGTTCAGTACCTGTCTTCTGAAAGCTAAGTATTTGCTCTCTTATTTTTCCATGAGATATTGTCTGTTTACTTAGTGTTTGTGTTCTGCCTGCACTTGTTAGTACAGGCTGAGCTCCGTTTTTGTCTCTAGTCAAGTTGATCTTTTGCTCAGTCTTCAGAATATACCTGAGTGCTGATATAGTGTTTTTGAAGTCTACTGACTTCAGGGCCTTTTTTCTATCAGACGTGTTGGACATTATTTTGGCAGAATTTTTGCGGATTACAGCCAGCATCTTTTCTGTCCTTTCCTATTTAGTTAGTTGGGCCCCATTGTTTGCTCAACCTGTCTTTCTGTCTGTGTTTGTGTTTTCATCTGCTTTTCACCAACAATACATGTTGGGGGCTGTCTATTGCTTTGGGGTCTGCTCTGGGGCAGTTTAGATTTCCCCTTTCTTTCTTTAGGCTTATTTAGTTCTCCGACTGTGAACGAGGGGTCTAGGGCACCGTAGGAACCCCCCACGGCTACTGTTAGTTGTGTGAATAGGATCAGGGGTCTGCAATCCGATAGCTACCAACCTCTCCGGTTTTCTGGACTTAGCTTGTATTTTTGTTTTTTCCTCCTTCGGTGACTCATTCATAACACGTACATCTATTTACAATCTACATGGACCATAAGAACCTAGCTTACATCCGATCGGCACAGAGACTCAATCCCCGGCAGGCCAGGAGGTCCCTGTTCTTCGGCCGTTTCGATTTTGATCTTCACTTCCATCCTGGAAACAAAAACCTCAAGGCTGACGCTTTGTCCAGGTCTTTTTTGTCTGCAGATACTGAGGAAGAACCCACGCACATCTTGGACCCTTCCAGGCTCATCACGGTGGCACCTCTGACGCTAACTTCGCCATCTCCTGGTAAAACTTTCGTGCCAGAGAATATCCGGAGGCGGGTCTTAAGCTGGGGGCATGCCTCCAAACTTGCAGGTCATGTCTTTCCAGCCTGCGGAGGGGGTCGCGTAGGGAGGGGGGTACTGTCACGCCGCAGCCTCTGCCGCGGTCACCGCCGGCTCTCACATCGCTGCCGCGGCCGCCGCCAGCCTCACCGCTGCTCCCCGCTCCCCGGCACACTTACCCATTGTGCGCTCCCGCTCTGTCTCCTGCTCCCCGACAGGTGCATGCTCCCGCTCTGCTTCCTGCTCCCTGGCGGGCACGCACTCACTCTGTCTTTAGGAGCGCACGCGCACTCGGTCCTTCCTGAAGGGCACGCGCTCCTGTCACTCTGCCCTGTGGGGGTCATGACCCGGAAGTCCTTGGCACATTCCACATATCAGGCCGCCTCTTCTTCCTAACGGTGCCTGTTTGTCATTTGTGCCTAACAAGTGATTCTGGCCCCACGTCCCGCTGCGCGTGTCCCTGCCTGCAGCTTTTGCCTGTATCTTACCCACTCTCTCCGTTTTCCTTTCTCCTAGTGCCTGGCTGTCTGAGGTTCCGTCCTGTCTTGTTCTGGTGTCCCAGCTGTGTCCTCCAGCTCGTGCCTTGACCCTGCTGCCTTGTCCGTGTTTCCAGTCCTGCCCGCCGACCGCGTTCCTGTCCTTGTGTGGTCCTCCGCCATCCTCTCCGGTCTCCCATTGTGACCCCTGAGTCTTTCCCTGGGTACCAGCTGCCGTGGTGATAGTCTCCTATGGGTCTGCCCCTAACGCTCCCTGTATAGGGGGTGGTCCACCTGGTCAGCTCGCCCGTGGGAGGTTCGTTGCCACGGTCCAGCGGGTCGACTCCAGAAGTACCTCCAAGAGACTCACACAGTGACCCAGTATATGAATGTTTTGCAGGAACTGTTTTTAGCCATTGAAAGGAAGGATGAAGTCGGCGTGGCGACCGTGAACGTAACATTACGTGACCTGTTAGTGACCGGGTTACGAGACACCCTGACAAGACAGGCTTTGCGAGAGCGGATGCGAGTGGACCCACATCTGACCTTTTCAGAAATAGGGAAGGAGGCACGTATTCGGGAACAGGAGGAAGAGGTGACAGTCCCCGTGGGGATGGCTCGGAGTATTGAAGTATCCGTAAGTGCCCTGGGCAAACCCCACTGGGTACAAGAGGTGAAGCAAGAGATACAGAGTATTAAAGGTGAATTGGCCGAAGCCAAGAAAGAGGCCACAAGGAGTCGGCCAGGGCCGGGTAAAGGAGGCATGAACCATCGCGGCCCTCACCCAAGTCGGACCCCACGACCATTTGCCTGTTACGATTGTGGAGAATTGGGACACTCCGCCCAAGAGTGCCCACGTTCCAGGGGAAACCCGCCCTGCTGGCCAAGAAGAGCAGAGGACCCTGAGCCGTGGAGACGCCGCCCGGAGCCGGAACCCACCACACGGGGTGGAGGAAGTCACGAAGACCTGGTCGCGTGTTGCCCAGTGGTATGGGCAGAGATCGAAAGCCGTGGCATACGATGCCTAGTAGATACGGGATCGCAAGTAACGACCATGCCAGAGACTTATTTTCAGCAGCATTTTCCCAAAGCAGTGAGACCTCAGTGGGGGTCCGTGATAAAGGTGGTAGTCGCCAACCAGCTACCAGTTTCTGTCGTCGGAATAGCCTGGATGCAGATTTTGATAAGCGGCAAATCACTCGGCCACCGGGGAGTGGTCCTTGCCCAGGGAGACACAAACAGCAAACATCCGGTTACTCTGGGTATGAACATACTACGAGAGTACGGCAATCTCCTCCTCAATGAGCCCACACAAGAGACTCTGAGCCACTGGGGTTCTCGCACGGCTCAAGGGCAGGTCTTCCAGTGGTTGGTGCGGGAGGCGCAAGTGCTCCAGGAGTGCCAGGAGGGTGAGGCGCTGGGCAAAGTCATCGTGCCGGCAGCTCGTCTGCTCGTGCTTCCTCCAGGGCAGATGGTGGTGGCCCTGCTGATCCATGCCCCGATGCCACTGGAGGGCGTGGAGGTGCAAGTGGAACCATGCTACTCAGAGCGCCTGCACCCTGGCATACTGGTAGCCTGCTCCCTGGCCATGGTGCAGGAAGGGACCGTCCTGGTGCGTTGTGTCAACCTGGAAGACCAAGATATCGCCTTGAAGCCCCGGGCCGAAATGGCCAAACTAGTAAAGCCTTTGGAGGAGATGCTGCCGGACCCCACGGTCCAGTTGAAGGTGCAGCCCGAAGATCCTTGGGTAGTAACAATACGGACCCTACAGACTGCCGTATCCTCGACCCAGGAGAAAGGTCGAGCCATCCTGGAGAGAATGCGGGCCAAAGTTTTCGGCCTAGCGCCAGCCCAACTTCTCCAGGTAGAGACACTTCTCGGACAATATTACAGTGTCTTCACCAGTCATGAGGATGACTTAGGATATACCATGGCCATCACGCATGGGATCCCCACGGCAGGAGCGGCCCCCATCCGGGAACGATATCGGCAAATCCCACCGCAGCTATACCAGGAAGTGAAAACCCTATTAGCTCAAATGCTTCAGAAGGGGGTCATACGAGAAAGCCAGAGACCCTGGGCGGCCCCCATTGTACTGTTTCGCAAAAAAGATGGTACTCTGCGTTTTTGTGTGGATTACCAAAAGTTGAACGCCTGCACCATCAAAGACTCGTATCCACTGCCCCGCATAGAAGAGTCTCTATCCGCCTTTGGGAACGCAACTCAACTCTAGACCTGGCCAATGGGTACTGGCAGGTGCCGATGTCGGAGGAAGACAGAGCCTATATAGCATTTATCCTTCCCATGGGACTGTTCGAGTTTAATCGGATGCCGTTCGGGCTGGCCAACGCCCCAGGAACCTTCCAGCGGTTGATGGAGCGGTGTCTGGGAGACCTCAACTTTGAGGCCACGTTGATATACCTGGACAATATAATCATCTATTCCGCCATGTTCGAGGACCACCTGCAGCGGTTGGAGCAGGTTCTCGGCCGTCTGCAGAAGTATGGGTTGAAGGTAAAGCCCCAGAAATGCCACCTGTTCCGCACTCAGATCGAATATCTGGGGCATGCCGTCTCAGCGGAGGGTGGCAGACCATCCCTGTAAAACTGTAAAAGGATGCTGCCATCCCTGGATGGTGGCATCCAGGTGGCCTAACCCCGAGACGGTGAAAGACGTGCGGGCCTTCCTGGGGTTGGCCGGCTAATACCGTCGGTTTGTGAAGAATTTTGCACGCCGAGCCTGAGCCCTGCAGGACCTACTGAAGGGGACTCCTGCCGGGGCGAATGGACGGAAGGTCCAGTGGCAGCAATCGCAAGACGATGCGTTTCAAGATCTCAAAGCTGCACTCTCGGAAGCCCCGGTATTGGTGTATGCGTATTTCTCGCAACCGTTCATCCTGCATACTGACGGGAGCCTCCAGGGACTAGGAGCTGTGTTGTCACAGGTGCAGGATGGCTGAGAGAAAGTGATCGCCTATGGTAGCCGGTCGCTGCATGACTCCAAATGCAACCCGGACAATTACAGCTCCTTTAAGCTTGAGCTCCTCACGGTCGTGTGGGCAATGACAGAGCTGTTCGCAGAGTATATGGCGGGCTCCGAGGTAGTGGTGCGGACTGACAACAACCCACTAGCCCATTTGGAGAATGCCAAACTGGGGGCCCTGGAGCAGCGGTAGGTGGCTCGGATGGCCAAGTTCAACTACTAGATCATCTGCAAAAGAGGGGCTGAAAACGTGCACACTGACGCATTCTCCAGAATCTGACACACCACCCCAGGGAGGAATTGAGATGATGAATTAGGAGAAGAGACGCTGTTCGCCCTCACCACCGCCGCGCTTACAGATACCATGCAAGAAGCGCCTCATCCGGGACCCTTAGGGGGAATGCTGGAACAGCTACGCGACAAGTGGATCCAGCAGCAGCAGGAAGATGGAGAAATTGGACTCCTGCGCCAATGGGAAGCCACCGGCAAATTGCCCACTGGCTCACAGAGACAGACTTTGACCCACGATATGTTGCTGATGTTGCGCCAGTGGGAGAGACTAGTCATCAAAAAGGGACTTTTACATCTGAGAGCCATGTCACGAACAACGTCTGCTACAATATGGCAGGTGATCGTGCCCGGAATCCATCTCAGCCAACTGGCTCGGGAAGCCCACGAAAAGGGGGCTCACTTTGGTGCTCAGAAGACTTTGCAATGGTTGCAGCAGATAGTGTACCATCCATGCTTGCACGCTGCTGTGGAAGAAGTTTGCCGAACCTGCCGCCCGTGCGAGCTCACTAAACCTCCCGCGCAACGAGCCCCGGGGCAGACAATTGTAACATCAGCTCCCCTTGAGCTCCTCACGGTGGACTATCTGACCATAGGTCCTGCCTACCAGGGGTATGAACATTGTCTCGTTATGGTGGATCATTTCACCAAGTTCGCCGTGGTCACCCCCACCCGAGACCAGACAGCGGAGTCGGCCGCCTGTGCGATTTGTAAAAACTTTATCCAAGTGTACGGCTGCCCGCAACGAATACATTCGGACCAAGGAGCATGCTTCCTAGGAAGAGTCATGGAAGAACAAGATCATCTCTACGGTATCGATAAGTCTCGGACTACACCATACCACCCACAGGGAAACGGAGCCTGCGAACCAATCAATCGGACACTAATCCAAATGCTGCGTACCCTGGAGAGTGACCGAAAGGCCCGCTGGCCTGAATAAAGTACGTTCCTGAGCTGGTGTGGGTATATAATAACCGGGTGCACCGGGTGACTGGTTGCACCCCCTACTCATTGCTGTTTGGACGGGAAGGCAAAGGAATCACGGAAATGGAGTTAAACCCGGAGGAACTCTAACCCTGGACCGGAGTAGCCTCGTGGGTCCGAAACCACCGGCACCGGCTGCAGACCCTCCACCGAATCGTCCATACAAAGCTCCAGGATCTAGAACACCAGGGGGCGTGCTGCCCCCACCAATTGACTTCCAGACTGGGGATCGGGTACTTGTACTAGATCAATGCCCCCAAAACAAGTTAGAACCACGGTGGGAGGAGAACCCGAACCAAGTGTTGCGCCGGATAAGCCCCGACGGGCCTGTGTATGAAATACAATCCGAAGGAAACGATGCACCTCTCACTTATACTGTGCACCGAAATATGTTGCGCCCTGTGCATCCACTGATCCCATGCGACCCGAGCCGATCCCTCAGGTCCCCAAACCCCCGTCAACGGTCTGGGACCTGGATGACGAAGAGGACTTCCCAGCCACAACCGCGGGCCCTCCAAGTAGTGACATTGCAGCAGACCCAGTTAGCCCACCAGAATCGACCAACCTACCACCATCCACCACCCCAGAAAGCTCCACCACAATCGAACTTAGACGCTCCGAGCGGTCAACAGCTGGCAAACCCCCTGAACACTACGAACAGGACAAGTTCGTATGGCGACAAGAACTGTCATCTCCAAAGACTAACTCGAGTCTACTAAAGCCATCACCCGAGGACTGGCCAGCATACAGGCTGGGGGTCCCCTCCGAGTGTCCGGGTCGGAACCAAGGTGACCACCACCTGGGTTCCGGGGGAAACTGTTTCCGGGGGACAGAGTTCAGGGACGGACCATGGAGACAGACAGGAGAGCTGGGGGAGGAGCCAATATAAGAGGGGCGGGGAACGCGAGTCACAGTGCATCAGCAGAATGAGACAGAAGGAGCAGGAGACCATGGGAGCGACTGAGAGCCAGAGTGACTCACCGAAGCCAGGAAGGAGGCCAGAGACAGGAGAGATACTCCCCCTGGAAATCAGTGGGACGGCGCCGAGACGACTGTCCGAGAACCGCTGCCCCGCGTCGACCAGCGGCCGCTGCCGCCTTCTTCCAGCCAGCGGCTGCGGCCTGCCCGCGGTCACTCACGGCCGTTGCCGCCTCGCTCCTGCCCGCGGTTGCGGCCTGCCCGCAGACACCAGCGGCCGCTGCCGACTCACTTCAGCCCAAGGCTGTGGCCTGTCTCCTGCCGCCCGCAGCCGCCCTGCTTCTACCCGTGGCCACGACTAGTTCTGTGCCGTCTGCGGCCACCACTGTCCCGCTCCAGTCCACGCTAAGGGCCGGGCCGTTGCTCGCCGCGGGTCCTCCGTTGCAGTTGCTGGCTGTCCGGGGGCTGCAGCCCATCTGTCCAAGGACTCCTCCAGGGCCTTTTGTGCCCCTGATTCACCGGAGCATTGGAACGCTCGAAGACTATGAAAGATCTTCAGCGGCTGGGCCCAGCGGCTGCTACGCTGAAGAAACATCGTCCAGGACGCCGAGCCGGTTAAGTGACACTATATAGTTAAGGACCCGTAGTCGGCCATACCGCGGCCCTATAGTGACCGGCTTTGCCGGACTTAGTCGTGTTCTTAGATTTCCGTGTTGGCTTGTAATGAGTCCCTGCGAGGACAATTCCTGTTATTTTGGTCAGTTGCTTAGACTATCCCTACGGATAGTTACCTATAAACCTATAAAAGTTGTTACCAAAAGTACAAAACTGTCTCGCATCTCAACACTGCATCTTGCGTACCTGCTAGTACCACACAGATGCTGTAGAAATAGCCACTGAATACTACAATCCTCTCTCCAAAAAGTACTGTGTACCTCAGAGAGTATACAGATATACAGGTGCTGTAGAAATAGCCATTGAATGGTAGAGTCCTCTCTTCAGAAAGTACTGTGTACCTCAGAGAATATACAGGTATACAGGTGCCATGGAAATAGCCACTGAATAGTTGAGTCCCCTCTCCAGAAAGTACTTGTGTATCTCAGAGAGTATACAGGTGCCGTCGAAATAGTAGCTGAATAGTAGAATCCTCTTTTCAGAAAGTACTTGTGTACCTAAGAGAGTATACAGGTGCCATTGAAATATCCACTGAATAGTAGAGTCCTCTCTCCTTAAAGAACTGTGTACCTCAGAGAGTATAGAGGAATACAGGTGACATAGAAATAGCTGCTGAATAGTAGAGTCCTCTCTCCAGAAAGTACTGTGTACCTCAGAGAGTATACAGGTGCATTCGAAATAGCCGCTGAGTAGTAGAGTCCTCTCTCCAGAAAGTACTTGTGTACCTCAGAGAGTATACAGGTGCCGTCGAAATAGTCGCTGAATAGTAGAGTCCTCTCTCCAGAAAGTACTGTGTACCTCAGAGAGTATACAGGTATACAGGTGCCATAGAAATAGCCTCTTAAATAGTAGAGTCCTCTCCTCAGAAAGTACTTGTGTACCTCAGAGAGTATACAGGTATACAGGTGCCGTAGAAATAACCGCGGAATAGTAGAGTCCTCTCTCCAGAAAGTACTTGTGTATCTCAGAGTATTCAAATATACAGGTGCCGTAGAAATAGCCAGTGAATAGTAGAGTCCTCTCTTTAGAAAGTACTGTGTACCTCAGAGAATATACAGGTATACAGGTGCCATGGAAATAGCCACTGAATAGTAGAGTCATCTCTCCAGAAAGTACTTGTGTACCTCAGAGAGTATACAGGTGCCATCGAAATAGTAGCTGAATAGTAGAGTCCTCTCTCCAGAAAGTACTTGCGTACCTCAGAGAGTATACAGGTATACAGGTGCCGTCGAAGTAGTCGCTGAATAGTAGAGTCCTCTCTTCAGAAAGTACTATGTACCTCAGAGTGTACAGTATACAGGTGCCGTAGAAACAGCCGCTGAATAGTAGAGTCCTCTCTCCAGAAAGTACTGTGTACCTCAGAGAGTATACAGGTGCCGTAGAAATAGCCACTGAATACTTCAGTCCTCTCTCCAGAAAGAACTGTGTACCTCAAAGAGTACAGTATATAGGTGCCATAGAAAAAGCCACTGAATACTACAGTCCTCTCATCAGAAAGTACTCTGTACCTCAGAGTGTATGCAGGTATACAGATGCCACAGAAGTAGCCGCTGAATAGTAGAGTCCTCTCTCCAGAAAGTACTGTGCACCTCAGAGATTATACAGGTATAGAGGTGCCGTAGAAATAGCCGCTGAAAAGTAGAGTCCTCTCTTCAGAAAGTAGTTGTGTACCTCAGAGAGTATACAGGTATACAGGTGCCGTAGAAATAGCCGCTGAATAGTAGAGTCCTCTCTCCAGAAAGTACTGTGTACCTCAGAGAGTATACAGGTGCCGTAGAGAGAGTCGCTGAATAGTTCAGTCCTCTATCCAGAAAGAACTGTGTACCTCAAAGAGTACAGTGTTGTGAGTTCATTTTCCCCTTCACCATTGAGGTCTGATGAACTCCCTCTTCGGGTGAAGGAAGGTAGTGAGGCTGATTACCAAGCACCTGGATATGATGATGATGACTGGGTGACGGGAATTGCTGACTGGATATAGGTCAGCCGACGCCCTTCTGCCTTGCTGGTGATTTCTCTCTGAGGGATTCTAGGAGACCAGTCTGATTCCTGCTCCTCAAAAGCTAAGTTTTCTGCACTGCTTTTTGCATTTGTGTTTTGTTTTGTTTTGCCTTGTTTTTCTGAATTTCTGCCATTCCCTGCTGGGATGAGTTGAATTCTTTTTGCTCTGTCTTCAGAAAATACCTGAGTGCTGATATAGTCTTTTTGAAGCCTAGCGTCTTCAGGGCCTTTTTCCCTATCAGCCTGTTGGCCCTTGTTTTGATAGGGTTTTTGGCGGATTGCAGACAGCAGCATTCCTATCCTGTCCTATTTAGTTAGCTTGGGCCCCATCATTTGCTCAGCCTATCTTTCTATCTGTGTGAGTGTTTTTTCATCTTGCTTCACCGTCATTATATGTTGGGGGCTGCCTATTGCTTTGGGGTCTGCTCTGGGGCAGTTTAGATTTCCCTTTCTGTCTTTAGGCTATGTAGTTCTCCGGCTGTGATCGAGGGGTCTAGGGCACCGTAGGAACCCCCCACGGCTACTGCTTGTTGTTGTTGATAGGTTCAGGGGTCTGCAATCTGATAGCTGCCAACTTCTCTGGTTTTCTGGACTTAGCTAGTATTTCTGTTTTTGCCTCCTACTGTGACTCATTCATAACAGAATCACCAGCCATACCGCAGATCCTAGGGTACTCAATAGCAGAAAAGAATTGTAAAAAAAAAAAAGTGTGTATATTTTTTCCTCTATATCTCTGAAGCCGTAGGGGGAATTTTTTTTCCTCTCAATGGAGATAAAGCAATTGTCTGATCGTGTGGAGCAGCTCGCTGCGGAAGTGCGGGGAATTTCCGCCTACCTTGCTCATTCACATGCTGCTGAACCAAAGATCCCTACTCCTGATGTGTTTTTTTAGGATCGGTCTAAATTTTTGAATTTCAAAAATAATTGTAAATTATTTTTTGCCTTGAAGCCTAACTCGTCAGGAAGCTCCGCGCAGCAGGTTAAAATTGTCATCTCTTTGCTGCGTGGCGATCCCCAGGATTGGGCGTTTTCTTTGAAACCAGATGATCCTATTCTGACTAATGTGAACGCATTTTTTCAAGCCTTGGGGTTGTTGTATGATGAACCTAATGCTTTTGATCAGGCTGAAAAGACCCTGTTGGCATTGAGCCAGGGTCGAGATTCTGCAGAATTGTACTGTCAAAAATTCCGAAAGTGGGCGGTCCTTACTACCTGGAATGATAATGCCTTGGCAGCTCTCTTTCGGAAGGGTTTGTCAGAAGCCATAAAAGATACTATGGTGGGATTTCCTGTTCCCTCTGGTCTTGACGATTCTATGTCATTAGCCATTCAGGTTGATCGGCGTTTACGTGAACGCAGGACTGCACGAGAGGTGTTGCCACCTGTTGAACAAGTGTCTGAACCTATGCAATGTGATAGAGTTTTGTCCAGGGAGCAACGTCAGGAGTTCAGAAGGCGTAATAAGCTGTGCTTTTTTTTGTGGAGATGCCTCGCATATTATTTCTGTCTGTCCTAAACGAGAGAAACGTTTTGCACACACGTTTTCTGTGGGTGGTGTTCAACCTAAGTTTCTTCTGGCAATTACTCTGATCTGCTCCCTGTCCACATTTTCCGCCTAGGCTTTTGTGAATTCGGGAGCAGCCCTGAACCTAATGGACTTGGATTTTGCTAAACGTTGTGGATTTCCGATGACACCTCTGCGGACACCTATCCCTTTGAGAGGGATTGATGCCACTCCTTTGGCGAAAAATAAACCTCAGTTTTGGACCCAGGTGGTAATGCGGGTCGCCCCAGACCATCAAGAAAATTGCAGATTTTTGGTGTTGCATAATTTGCATGATACCATTGTTCTGGGGTTTCCCTGGTTGCAAATTCATAATCCAGTTTTGGATTGGAAATCTGTGTCTGTGGTGAGTTGGGGTTGTCGGTGTGCCCTTAGTGAGGCTCCGGTTTTTTCCAACTCTCCTCAGTCGCATGATGTTCCTGACTATTTGGCGGATTTTTATGATGTATTTAGTGAGAATGAGTCTGCGTCTTTGCCTCCTCATAGGAGTTATGACTGTGCAATTGAACTGAGCCCGGGGTGTAAATTTCCCAAGGGTCGGCTCTTCAATTTATCTGTACCCGAGCATGAGGCTATGCGATCCTATATTAAGGAGGCGTTGGAGAAGGGTCATATTAGACCATCCTCTTCACCCTTAGGTGCTGGGGTTTTTTTCGTGGCCAAAAAGGATGGTTCATTAAGGCCTTGTATTGATTATCGTGCCCTCAACAAAATTACTATTAAATATCAGTATCCGTTACCCCTGATTTCGGATCTATTCTCCAGAGTTAAAGGTGCTTGCTGGTTTGCCAAGCTTGACCTCAGGGGGGCGTATAATCTTATTCGCATTAAGCATGGGGATGAATGGAAGACGGCGTATAATACTCCGGAGGGACATTTTGAGTCCTGGTGATGCCTTTTGAGCTCACTAATGCCCCTTCTGTCTTCCAGTGCTTCATGAACGACATTTTCCGAGACTTTGTGGATACATTTTTGATTATCTATCTGGATGATATTTTGATCTTCTCCAAGGATTGGGATTCTCATGTGGAACATGTTTGGACTGTGTTCCGGATCTTGAGGGAGAATTCCCTGTATGTCAAAGGATCGAAATGCCTTTTTGGGGTACAGAGGATTTCTTTTTTGGGATTTATTTTGTCTCCGTCAACTATTGAAATGGACCCGGCCAAGGTACAGGCCATTCATGAATGGGTTCAGCCCACTTCTTTGAAGGCCCTCCAGAAGTTTTTGGGTTTTGCTCATTTTTATCGTAAATTTATAGCTAATTTTTCTGGTATTGCCAAACCATTGACTGATTTGACTAAGAAGGGTGCTGATGTGCTGAATTGGTCTCCGGAGGCTGTTTCTTCCTTTCAGGAGCTGAAGCGAAGGTTCACTTCTGCTCCGGTTTTGCGGCAACCTGATGTCTCACTCCCGTTTCAGGTAGAGGTGGACGCTTCTGAGATTGGTGCAGGAGCTGTTTTGTTCCAAAAAGATCCGGTAACATCTAAGATGAATCCCTATGCTTTCTTTTCCCGAAAGTTCTCCCCATCTGAACATAAGTATGATGTGGGGAATCGGGAACTGTTAGCCATGAAATGGGCATTTGAGGAGTGGAGACATTGGTTGGAGGGAGCTAAACATCAAGTCGTGGTCCTTACTGACCACAAGAATTTAATTTACCTGGAGTCGGCCAAACGCTTGAATCCTAGACAGGCTAGGTGGGCCTTGTTTTTCACACGTTTTGATTTTGTGGTCTCTTTTCTTCCGGTCACTAAGAATGTCAAGGCAGATGCCCTCTCTAGGAGCTTCTTTGCTGATTCTCCTGTGGTGACCAAGCCTGCTATCATCTTAGGTGAGGGGGTAGTTCTTTCTGCCATCTCGCCCGATTTGAGATGTGCTCTGGAAGAGTTTCAGGAGGACAAACCTGAGCGTTGTCCCATTGGAAAATTGTATGTTCCTGACCAGTGGAGGAAGAGAGTGATGTCTGAAGTTCATTGCTCTGCATTGGCTGGTCATCCAGGTATTTTTGGTACTAGAGATTTGGTGAGTCGGTCTTTTTGGTGGCCCGCCTTGTCTCGTGATGTCAGGAGTTTTGTGCAGTCCTGTGGGACTTGCTCCTGGTCTAAACCTTGTTCTCGCTCTAGTGGGTTGCTGATGCCTTTGCCGGTGCCCAGGAGGCCATGGACCCATATTTCAATGGATTTTATCTCTGATATGCCTGTCTCTCAGAGAATGACTGTTATTTGGGTGATTTGTGATAGATTCTCTAAGATGGTCCATCTTGTACCACTCCCTAAGTTGCCATCTTCCTCAGAGTTGGTGCCCTTGTTTTTGCAACAGGTGGTTTGCTTGCACGGGATTCCTGAGAACATTGTATCTGACAGAGGAGTTCAGTTTATTTCTAGATTTTGGAGGACTTTCTGTTCCAAGCTGGGAATTCAGTTGTCCTTCTCCTCTGCGTTTCACCCTCAGACCAATGGGCAGACGGAGAGAACAAACCAGACTTTGGAGTCGTATTTGAGATGTTTTATTTCTGCTGATCAGGATGATTGGGTTTCATTTTTGCCCTTGGCCGAATTTGCTTTAAATAATAGAGCTAGTTCTGCCACTTTGATGTCACCTTTTTTTTGTAACTTTGGGTTTCATCCTCGATTCTCTTCAGGGCAGGTGGAGTCTTCTGCCTGCCCAGGTGTTGACACTGTGGTGGAGAGAATGCACCAGATCTGGGACCAAGTGGTGGATAGGTTGTCTCTCTCCCAGGAAAAGGCCCAGCGGTTTTCCAACTGTCATAGGACCATTGGTCCCCAGTTTAAGGTGGGTGATATGGTTTGGTTGTCATCAAAGAATATCTCTATGAAGGTGGCTTCTCCAAAGTTTAAACCTAGATTTATTGGACCTTACAAGATTTTGGAGATTCTTAATCCTGTCTCTTTTCGATTGGATCTTCCTGTTACATTTAAGATCCATAACGTGTTTCATAAGTCTCTGTTAGGCTGGTTTCACACTTGCGTATTTTTTTGCGGGATTTTAGCTAGGGTTTTTAGTTAGGGTTAGCTAGGGTTTAGGGTTAGGGTCAGGGTTAGGGTTAGGGTTAGGGTTATGGTCAGGGTTAGGGTTAGGGTTAGGGTTAGGGTCAGGGTTAGGGTTAGGGTCAGGGTCAGGGTTAGGGTCAGGGTTAGGGTTAGGGTCAGGGTTAGGGTTAGGGTCAGGGTTAGGGTTAGGGTTAGGGTTAGTAAAGTCATGGTTTGGGTTAGTGTGAGGGGCCACCTAATGTTGGAAAAAAACGCAAACGCGGTAAAAACGCACTAAAAACGCATACAAACGCATAAAAACGCTGCGTTTTTTTCATGCATGCTCATAAAAATGCTTGAAAAAAACGCAGCATTTGTATGCATTTGTATGCGTTTTTTCTATGCGTTTTTTTGCGCTAAAAACGCGCTGAAAAAAAAAGCAAGTGTGAAATTAGCCTTAAAGAGGTTGGTTGAGCCAGTAGTTCCTGTGGTGGCACCTCCTGACCCTGTATTGGTGGAAGGTAATGTGGAATATGAGGTTGAGAAGATACTGGATTCTCGCCTGGCTAGACGGAGACTCCAGTATTTGGTTAAGTGGAAGGGTTATGGCCAGGAGGATAATTCTTGGATCCCTGCATCCGATATTCATGCCGAAAGATTGGTTCGTGCTTTTCATCGGGCCCATCCTGATCGTCCTGGTGGCGTGGATGAGGGTTTGGTGACCCCTCCTCAAGGGGGAGGTACTGTTTGAGTTCATTTTCCCCTTCACCGTTGATGTCTGATGAACTCCCTCTGCTGGTGAAGAGAGGTAGTGAAATTGATTGGGTTGGGAAGAACCTGTCATCTGAACAGGTGGAGCCTGATTGGACACCCGGAATCACAGAGTGGATATAAGGCAGCCGATGCCCTACAGGGATGCTGGTGATCCTTTCTGCTCTGAGCTCTTGCAAACCAGTTCAGTACCTGTCTTCTGAAAGCTAAGTATTTGCTCTCTTATTTTTCCATGAGATATTGTCTGTTTACTTAGTGTTTGTGTTCTGCCTGCCCTTGTTAGTACAGGCTGAGCTCCATTTTTATCTCTAGTCAAGTTGATCTTTTGCTCAGTCTTCAGAATATACCTAAGTGCTGATATAGTGTTTTTGAAGTCTACTGACTTCAGGGCCTTTTTTCTATCAGACGTTTTGGACATTATTTTGGCAGAATTTTTGCGGATTGCAGCCAGCATCTTTTCTGTCCTTTCCTATTTAGTTAGTTGGGCCCCATCGTTTGCTCAACCTTCTTTCTGTCTGTGTTTGTGTTTTCATCTGCTTTTCACCGACAATACATGTTGGGGGCTGTCTATTGCTTTGGGGTCTGCTCTGGGGCAGTTTAGATTTCCCCTTTCTTTCTTTAGGCTTATTTAGTTCTCCGACTGTGAACGAGAGGTTTAGGGCACCGTAGGAACCCCCCACGGCTACTGTTAGTTGTGTGAATAGGATCAGGGGTCTGCAATCCGATAGCTACCAACCTCTCCGGTTTTCTGGACTTAGCTTGTATTTTTGTTTTTTCCTCCTTCGGTGACTCATTCATAACACGTACATCTATTTACAATCTACACGGACCATAAGAACCTAGCTTACATCCGATCGGCACAGAGACTCAATCCCCGGCAGGCCAGGAGGTCCCTGTTCTTCGGCCGTTTCGATTTTGATCTTCACTTCCATCCTGGAAACAAAAACCTCAAGGCTGACGCTTTGTCCAGGTCTTTTTTGTCTGCAGATACTGAGGAAGAACCCACGCACATCTTGGACCCTTCCAGGCTCATCACGGTGGCACCTCTGACGCTAACTTCGCCATCTCCTGGTAAAACTTTCGTGCCAGAGAATAACCGGAGGCGGGTCTTAAGCTGGGGGCATGCCTCCAAACTTGCAGGTCATGTCGGCCTTAAAAAAATGCTTGTCCTTGTGTCCCGCTAATACTGGTAGCCTACCCTTCTCCAGGATGTCCGAAGTTTTGTCGCCTCTTGTCCATCCTGTGCCAAGAACAAGGTTCCTAGGCAGCTGCACTCTGGTCTTCTACATCAGCTCCCAGTCCCTTCGGCTCCCTGGCAGCACGTCGTCATGGACTTTATTACCGATCTACCTAAGTCTGCAGACTGCACCCTCATCCTTGTGGTTGTAGACAGATTTTCCAAGATGGCACACTTCATCTCTCTCCCTGGGTTACCCTCAGCGCCTGACTTGGCGAAAGTTTTCATCCACCATATCTTTCGTCTCCATGGGCTGCCTCAGCATATTGTTTTGGACATAGGAGTCCAGTTCACCTCTTGTTTTTGGAGAGCTCTATGCCTGTCTATGAGGTCACATTTGATTTCTCCTCATCGTACCACCCACAGTCCAACGGTCAAGCGGAGCGGACTAAACAGAGTTTGGTGAATTATCTCCGGCATTTCTCCAATGCCCACCAGAATGACTGGTCTGATTTACTCCCGTGGGCTTGATTCGCTTATAGCAGTCATATCAGCGAGTCCTCTGCCAAGTCGCCTTTTTTTGTTGTCTACGGGCAACATCCGGGTGTCCCTCTACCGGTTCCTCCTGTCTCGGGTGTACCGGCGGCCGATCTTCGGTCCGGGGATTTCTCCAGGATCTGGCAGGAGACCAAGACCGCTCTCGAGTTAGCACGTGACAGCGTGAAAAGACACGCCGACAAGAGGCGCTTGGATTCCCCACTATATCGTCCAGGTGATAAGGTTTGGTTATCCTCCAAGTTCATTCGCCTAAAGATCCCTTCGCATAAACTGGGCCCCCGTACATTGGACCCTTTGAGGTCTTGGCTCGCATCAACGATGTCTCCTACAAACTGTGGCTTCCCACCTTGCTCCGCATCCCTAATTCCTTTCATGCGTACCTTTTAAAGCCTGTCATCCTCAATCAGTTCCATGCCTCTACTACCCAGTCACCTCCGCCTGTCTCCGCTGATGATGTGTTTGAGGTTAAAGACATTTTGGCCATGAGAAAGCAAAGAGGGAGGGCCTTTTTTCTGGTTGATTGGAAGGGCTTTGGTCACGAGGAGAGATCCTGGGAGCCTCGGGAGAATATCCAGGCTCCTCAAATCTTTGCTAGGTTTCTTTCCAGCCTGCGGAGGGGGCGCGTAGGGAGGGGGGTACTGTCACGCCGCAGCCTCTGCCGCGGTCACCGCCGGCTCTCACATCGCTGCCGCGGCCGCCGCCAGCCTCACTGCTGCTCCCCGCTTCCCGGCACACTTACCTGTTGTGAGTTCATTTTTCCCTTCAACACTGAGGCCCGAGGAACTCCCTCTTCTGGTGAGGAAGGGTAGTGAGCCTGATTATCAGGCATCTGAGACTAATGATGATGACTGGCTGAGTGGAGTCTCTGACTGGATATAAGGCGGACGACGCCCTTCTGCCCTGCGGGTGATTTCTCTGTGGACTTCTAGGACACCAGTCTGATTCCTGCTCTCCTAAAGCTAAGTTTTTTGCTTTGCCAGTTGCATTTGTGTTTTGTTTTTGTTTTCCTTGCTTTTCTGGATTCTGCCATTCCCTGCTGGGGTGAGCTGATTCCCCTTGTGCCTATAGCTCTGTCTTCAGTATTTGCCTGAGTACCGACATAGCTTTTTGAAGCCTAGCGTCTTCAGGGCCTTTTTTACTGTCAGTCTGTTGACTCTTATTTTCTTAGGGTTTTTCACGGATTGCAGACAGCAGCCTTCCTGTCCTTTCCTATGTAGTTAGTTTGGGCCCCGTCTTTGCGCAGCCTATCTTTCTGTCTGTGTTAGTGTTTTCATCTTGCTTCACCGTCATTATTTGTGGGGGGCTGCCTATTGCTTTGGGGTCTGCTCTGGGGCAGTTTAGATTTCCCCTTTCTTTCTTTAGGCCTATTTATTTCTCCGGCTGTGATCGAGGGGTCTAGGGCATCGTAGGTACCCCCCACGGCTACTGCTAGTTGTGTTGATAAGTTCAGGGGTCTGCAATCCGATAGCTGCCAACTTCTCTGGTTCTCTGGACTTAGCTAGCATTTCTGTTTTTGCCTCCTACGGTGACTCAATCATAACACTTACCCATTGTGCGCTCCCGCTCTGTCTCCTGCTCCCCGACGGGCGCATGCTCCCGCTCTGCTTCCTGCTCCCTGGCGGGAACGCACTCAGTCTGTCTTTAGGAGCGCACGCGCACTCGGTCCTTCCTGAAGGGCACTCGCTCCTGTCACTCTGCCCTGTGGGGGTCATGACCCGGAAGTCCTTGGCACATTCCACATATCAGGCCGCCTCTTCTTCCTAACGGTGCCTGTTTGTCATTTGTGCCTAACAAGTGATTCTGGCCCCACGTCCCGCTGCGCGTGTCCCTGCCTGCAGCTTTTGCCTGTATCTTACCCGCTCTCTCTGTTTTCCTTTCTCCTAGTGCCTGGCTGTCAGAGGTTCCGTCCTGTCTTGTTCTGGTGCCCCAGCTGTGTCCTCCAGCTCGTGCCTTGACCCCGCTGCCTTGTCCGTGTTTCCAGTCCTGCCCGCCGACCGCGTTCCTGTCCTTGTGTGGTCCTCCGCCATCCTCTCCTGTCTCCCATTGTGACTCCTGAGTCTTTCCCTGGGTACCAGCTGCCGTGGTGATAGTCTCCTAAGGGTCTGCCCCTAACGCTCCCTGTATAGGGGGTGGTCCACCTGGTCAGCTCGCCCGTGGGAGGTTCGTTGCCACGGTCCAGCGGGTCGACTCCAGAAGTACCTCCAAGAGACTCACACAGTGACCCAGTATATGAATGTTTTGCAGGAACTGTTTTTAGCCATTGAAAGGAAGGATGAAGTCGGCGTGGCGACCGTGGACGTAACATTACGTGACCTGTTAGTGACCGGGTTACGAGACACCCTGACAAGACAGGCTTTGCGAGAGTGGGTGCGAGTGGACCCACATCTGACCTTTTCAGAGATAGGGAAGGAGGCACGTGTTCGGGAACAGGAGGAAGAGGTGACAGTCCCCGTGGGGATGGCTCGGAGTATTGAAGTATCCGTAAGTGCCCTGGGCAAACCCCACTGGGTACAAGAGGTGAAGCAAGAGATACAGAGTATTAAAGGTGAATTGGCCGAAGCCAAGAAAGAGGCCACAAGGAGTCGGCCAGGGCCGGGTAAAGGAGGCATGAACCATCGCGGCCCTCACCCAAGTCGGTCCCCATGACTATTTGCCTGTTACGATTGTGGAGAATTGGGACACTCCGCCCGAGAGTGCCCACGTTCCAGGGGAAACCCACCCTGCTGGCCAAGAAGAGCAGAGGACCCTGAGCCGTGGAGACGCCGCCCGGAGCCGGAACCCACCACACGGGGTGGAGGAAGTCACGAAGACCTGGTCGCGCATTGCCCAGTGGTATGGGCAGAGATCGAAGGCCGTGGCGTACGATGCCTAGTAGATACGGGATCGCAAGTAACGACCATGCCAGAGACTTATTTTCGGCAGCATTTTCCCAAAGCAGTGAGACCTCAGTGGGGGTCCGTGATAAAGGTGGTAGCCGCCAACCAGCTACCAGCTCCTGTCGTCGGAATAGCCTGGATGCAGATTTTGATAAGCGGCAAATCACTCGGCCGCTGGGGAGTGGTCCTGACCCAGGGAGACACAAACAGCAAACATCCGGTTACTCTGGGTATGAACATACTACGAGAGTTCGGCAATCTCCTCCTCAATGAGCCCACACAAGAGACTCTGAGCCACTGGGGTTCTCGCACAGCTCAAGGGCAGGTCTTCCAGTGGTTGGTGCGGGAGGCGCGAGTGCTCCAGGAGTGCCAGGAGGGTGAGGCGCTGGGCAAAGTCATCGTGCCGGCAGCTCGTCTTCTCATGCTTTCTCCAGGGCAGATGGTGGTGGCTCTGCTGATCCATGCCCCGATGCCACTGGAGGGCATGGAGGTGCAAGTGGAACCATGCTACTCAGAGCGCCTGCACCCTGGCATACTGGTAGCCTGCTCCCTGGCCACGGTGCGGGAAGGGACCGTCCTGGTGCGTTGTGTCAACCTGGAAGACCAAGATATCGCCTTGAAGCCCCGGGCCGAAATGGCCAAACTAGTAAAGCCTTTGGAGGAGATGCTGCCGGACCCCACGGTCCAGTTGAAGGTGCAGCCCGAAGATCCTTGGGTAGTAACAATACGGACCCTACAGACTGCCGCATCCTCGACCCAGGAGAAAGGTCGAGCCATCCTGGAGAGAATGCGGGCCAAAGTTTTCGGCCTAGCGCCAGCCCAACTTCTCCAGGTAGAGACACTTCTCGGACAATATTACAGTGTCTTCACAAGTCATGAGGATGACTTAGGATATACCATGGCCATCACGCATGGGATCCCCACGGCAGGAGCGGCCCCCATCCGGGAACGATATCGGCAAATCCCACCGCAGCTATACCAGGAAGTGAAAACCCTATTAGCTCAAATGCTTCAGAAGGGGATCATACGAGAAAGCCAGAGACCCTGGGCGGCCCCCATTGTACTGTTTCGCAAAAAGGATGGTACTCTGCGTTTTTGTGTGGATTACCAAAAGTTGAACGCCTGCACCATCAAAGACTCGTATCCACTGGCCCGCATAGAAGAGTCTCTATCCGCCTTTGGGAACGCAACTCAACTCTAGACCTGGCCAATGGGTACTGGCAGGTGCCAATGTCGGAGGAAGACAGAGCCTATATAGCATTTATCCTTCCCATGGGACTGTTCGATCGGATGCCGTTTGGGCTGGCCAACGCCCCAGGAACCTTCCAGCGGTTGATGGAGCGGTGTCTGGGAGACCTCAACTTTGAGGCCACGTTGATATACCTGGACAATATCATCATCTATTCCGCCATGTTCGAGGACCACCTGTGGCGGTTGGGGCAGGTGCTCGGCCGGCTGCAGAAGTATGGGTTGAAGGTAAAGCCCCAGAAATGCCACCTGTTCCGCACTCAGATCGAATATCTGGGGCATGCCGTCTCGGCGGAGGGTGGCAGACCATCCCTGGAAAAGGATGCTGCCATCCAGGGGTGGCCTAACCCCGAGACGGTGAAAGACGTGCGGGCCTTCCTGGGGTTGGCCGGCTAATACCGTCGGTTTGTGAAGAATTTTGCACGCCGAGCCTGAGCCCTGCAGGACCTACTGAAGGGGACTCCTGCCGGGGCGAATGGACGGAAGGTCCAGTGGCAGCAATCGCAAGACGATGCGTTTCAAGATCTCAAAGCTGCACTCTCGGAAGCCCCGGTATTGGTGTATGCGTATTTCTCGCAACCGTTCATCCTACATACTGACGGGAGCCTCCAGGGACTAGGAGCTGTGTTGTCACAGGTGCAGGATGGCTGAGAGAAAGTGATCGCCTATGGTAGCCGGTCGCTGCATGACTCCGAATGCAACCCGGACAATTACAGCTCCTTTAAGCTTGAGCTCCTCACGGTCGTGTGGGCAATGACGGAGCGGTTCACAGAGTATCTGGCGGGCTCCGAGGTGGTGGTGCGGACTGACAACAACCCACTAGCCCATTTGGAGAATGCCAAACTGGGGGCCCTGGAGCAGCGGTAGGTGGCTCGGATGGCCAAGTTCAACTACAAGATCATCTACAAAAGAGGGGCTGAAAACGTGCACGCTGACGCATTCTCCAGAATCTGACACACCACCCCAGGGAGGAATTGAGATGATGAATTAGGAGAAGAGACGCCGTTCGCCCTCACCACCGCCGTGCTTACAGATACCGTGCAAGAAGCGCCTCATCCGGGACCCTTAGGCCTGTTTCACACTTCCGTTTTTTCAAATCCGTCAAAATCCGTTGTTTTCCGTAAAAAAACGGATCCGCCATTTTTTGCAGGATCCGTTTTTTTGTCCCATAGACTTCCATTACGGTTACCGCGGATCCGTCAAAAAAACGGATCCGTTTTTAAAAAAACGGATCCGTTTGCATCAGTTTCCGTCAAAAAAACGGAAACGGATCCGTTTGGCGGACACAAAAACGGAAGTGTGAAACAGGCCTTAGGGGGAATGCTGGAACAGCTACGCAACAAGTGGATCCAGCAGCAGCAGGAAGATGGAGAAATTGGACTCCTGCGCCAATGGGAAGCCACCGGCAAATTGCCCACTGGCTCACAGAGACAGACTTTGACCCACGATATGTTGCTGATGTTGCGCCAGTGGGAGAGACTAGTCATCGAAAAGGGACTTTTACATCTGAGAGCCGTGTCACGAACAACGTCTGCTACAATATGGCAGGTGATCGTGCCCGGAATCCATCTTAGCCAACTGGCTCGGGAAGCCCACGAAAAGGGGGCTCACTTTGGTGCTCAGAAGACTTTGCAATGGTTGCAGCAGATAGTGTACCATCCATGCTTGCACGCTGCTGTGGAAGAAGTTTGCCGAACCTGCCGCCCGTGCGAGCTCGCTAAACCTCCCGCGCAACGAGCCCCGGGGCAGACAATTGTAACATCAGCTTCCCTTGAGCTCCTCATGGTGGACTATCTGACCATAGGTCCTGCCTACCAGGGGTATGAACATTGTCTCGTTATGGTGGATCATTTCACCAAGTTCGCCGTGGTCACCCCCACCCGAGACCAGACAGCGGAGTCGGCCGCCTATGCGATTTGTAAAAACTTTATCCAAGTGTACGGCTGCCCGCAACGAATACATTCGGACCAAGGAGCATGCTTCCTAGGAAGAGTCATGGAAGAACAAGATCATCTCTACGGTATCGATAAGTCTCGGACTACACCATACCACCCACAGGGAAATGGAGCCTGCGAACGAATCAATCGGACACTAATCCAAATGCTGCGTACCCTGGAGAGTGACCGAAAGGCCCGCTGGCCTGAATAAAGTACGTCCCTGAGCTGGTGTGGGAATATAATAATAACCGGGTGCACCGGGTGACTGGTTACACCCACTACTCATTGCTGTTTGGACGGGAAGGCAAAGGAATCACGGAAATGGAGTTAAACCCGGAGGAACTCCAACCCTGGACCGGAGTAGCCTCGTGGGTCCGAAACCACCGGCACCGGCTGCAGACCCTCCACCGAATCATCCATACAAAGCTCCAGGATCTAGAACACCAGGGGGGCGTGCTGCCCCCACCAATTGACTTCCAGACTGGGGATCGGGTACTTGTACTAGATCAATGCCCCCAAAACAAGTTAGAACCACGGTGGGAGGAGAACCCGAACCAAGTGTTGCGCCGGATAAGCCCCGACGGGCCTGTGTATGAAATACAATCCAAAGGAAACGACGCACCTCTCACTTATACTGTGCACCGAAATATGTTGCGCCCTGTGCATCCACTGATCCCATGCGACCCGAGCCGATCCCTCAGGTCCCCAAACCCCCGTTAACGGTCTGGGACCTGGATGACGAAGAGGACTTCCCAGCCACAACCACGGGCCCTCCAAGTAGTGACATTGCAGCAGACCCAGTTAGCCCACCAGAATCGACCAACCTACCACCATCCACCACCCCAGAAAGCTCCACCACAATCGAACTTAGACGCTCCGAGCGGTCAACAGCTGGCAAACCCCCTGAACACTACGAACAGGACAAGTTCGATGGCGACAAGAACTGTCATCTCCAAAGACTAACTCGAGTCTACTAAAGCCCTCACCCGAGGACTGGCGAGCATACAGGCTGGGGGAGTGTGGGATAGGGGGTCCCCTCCGAGTGTCCGGGTCGGAACCAAGGTGACCACCACCTGGGTTCCGGGGGAAACTGTTTCCGGGGGATAGAGTTCAGGGATGGACCATGGAGACAGACAGGAGGGCTGGGGGAGGAGCCAGTATAAAAGGGGCGGGGAAAGCGAGTCACAGTGCGTCAGCAGAATGAGACAGAAGGAGCAG
Organism: Dendrobates tinctorius; assembly: GCF_039654945.1. Taxonomy (NCBI): domain Eukaryota; kingdom Metazoa; phylum Chordata; class Amphibia; order Anura; family Dendrobatidae; genus Dendrobates; species Dendrobates tinctorius. The sequence goes on along the minus strand of NW_027361683.1, from coordinate 58,962,534 downwards.
GAGACCATGGGAGCGACTGAGAGCCAGAGTGACTCACCGAAGCCAGGAAGGAGGCCAGAGACAGGAGAGATACTCCCCCTGGACATCAGTGGGACGGCGCCGAGATGACTGTCCGAGAACCGCTGCCCCGCGTCGACCAGCGGCCGCTACCGCCTTCCTCCAGCCAGCGGCTGCGGCCTGCCCGCGGTCACTCACGGCCGTTGCCGCCTCGCTCCTGTTCTCGGTTGCGGCCTGCCCGCAGACACCAGCGGCCGCTGCCGACTCACTTCAGCCCAAGGCTGTGGCCTGTCTCCTGCCGCCCGCAGCCGCCCTGCTTCTACCCGTGGCCGCGACTAGTTCTGTACCGTCTGCGGCCACCACTGTCCCGCTCCAGTCCACGCTAAGGGCCGGGCCGTTGCTCGCGGCGGGTCCTCCGTTGCAGTTGCTGGCTGTCCGGGGGCTGCGGCCCATCTGTGCAAGGACTCCTCCAGGGCCTTTTGTGCCCCTGATTCACCGGAGCATTGGAACGCTCGAAGACTATGAAAGATCTTCAGCGGCTGGGCCCAGCGGCTGCTACGCTGAAGAAACATCGTCCAGGACGCCAAGCCGGTTAAGTGACACTATATAGTTAAGGACCCGTAGTCAGCCATACCGCGGCCCTATAGTGACCGGCTTTGCCGGACTTAGTCGTGTTCTTAGATTTCCGTGTTGGCTTGTAATGAGTCCCTGCGAGGACAATTCCTGTTATTTTGGTCGGTTGCTTAGACTCTCCCTACGGATAGTTACCTATAAACCTATAAAAGTTGTTACCAAAAGCACAAAACTGTCTCGCATCTCAACACTGCATCTTGCGTACCTGCTAGTACCACACAGATGCTGTAGAAATAGCCACTGAATACTACAATCCTCTCTACAGGTGCCATTGAAATATCCACTGAATAGTAGAGTCCTCTCTCCTTAAAGAACTGTGTACCTCAGAGAGTATAGAGGAATACAGGTGACATAGAAATAGCTGCTAAATAGTAGAGTCCTCTCTCCAGAAACTACTGTGTACCTCAGAGAATATACAGGTATACAGGTGCAGTCGAAATAGCCGCTGAGTAGTAGAGTCCTCTCTCCAGAAAGTACTTGTGTACCTCAGAGAGTATACAGGTGCCGTCGAAATAGTCGCTGAATAGTAGAGTCCTCTCTCCAGAAAGCACTGTGTACCTCAGAGAGTATACAGGTATACAGGTGCCATAGAAATAGCCTCTTAAATAGTAGAGTCCTCTCCTCAGAAAGTACTTGTGTACCTCAGAGAGTATACAGGTATACAGGTGCCGTAGAAATAGCCGCGGAATAGTAGAGTCCTCTCTCCAGAAAGTACTTGTGTATCTCAGAGTATTCAAATATACAGGTGCCGTAGAAATAGCCAGTGAATAGTAGAGTCCTCTATTCAGAAAGTACTGTGTACCTCAGAGAATATACAGGTATACAGGTGGCATAGAAATAGCCTCTTAATAGTAGAGTCCTCTCTCCAGAAAGTACTTGCGTACCTCAGAGAGTATACAGGTATACAGGTGCCATCGAAGTAGTCACTGAATAGTAGAGTCCTCTCTTCAGAAAGTACTATGTACCTCAGAGTGTACAGTATACAGGTGCCGTAGAAACAGCCGCTGAATAGTAGAGTCCTCTCTCCAGAAAGTACTGTGTACCTCAGAGAGTATACAGGTGCCGTAGAAATAGCCACTGAATACTTCAGTCCTCTCTCCAGAAAGAACTGTGTACCTCAACGAGTACAGTACAGGTGCCATAGAAAAAGCCACTGAATACTACAGTCCTCTCATCAGAAAGTACTCTGTACCTCAGAGTGTATGCAGGTATACAGATGCCACAGAAGTAGCCGCTGAATAGTAGAGTCCTCTCTCCAGAAAGTACTGAGCACCTCAGAGAGTATACAAGCATACAGGTGCCATAGAAATAGCCGCTGAATAATAGAGTCCTGTCTCCAGAAAGTACTGTGTACCTCAGAGAGTATACAGGTATAGAGGTGCCGTAGAAATAGCCGCTGAAAAGTAGAGTCCTCTCTCCAGAAAGTACTGTGTACCTCAGCGAGTATACAGGTATACAGGTGCCGTAGAAATAGACGCTGAATAGTAGAGTCCTGTCTCCAGAAAGTACTGTGTACCTCAGCGAGTATACAAGCATACAGGTGCCATAGAAATAGCCGCTGAATAGTAGAGTCCTGTCTCCAGAAAGTACTGTGTACCTCAGAGAGTATACAGGTATAGAGGTGCCGTAGAAATAGCCGCTGAAAAGTAGAGTCCTCTCTTCAGAAAGTAGTTGTGTACCTCAGAGAGTATACAGGTATACAGGTGCCGTAGAAATAGCCGCTGAATAGTAGAGTCCTATCTCCAGAAAGTACTGTGTACCTCAGCGAGTATACAGGTGCCGTAGAGAGAGTCGCTGAATAGTTCAGTCCTCTCTCCAGAAAGAACTGTGTACCTCAAAGAGTACAGTGTTGTGAGTTCATTTTCCCCTTCACCATTGAGGTCTGATGAACTCTCTCTTCTGGTGAAGGAAGGTAGTGAGGCTGATTACCAAGCACCTGGGTATGATGATGATGACTGGGTGACGGGAATTGCTGACTGGATATAGGTCAGCCGACGCCCTTCTGCCTTGCTGGTGATTTCTCTCTGAGGGATTCTAGGAGACCAGTCTGATTCCTGCTCCTCAAAAGCTAAGTTTTCTGCACTGCTTTATGCATTTGTGTTTTGTTTTGCCTTGTTTTTCTGCATTTCTGCCATTCCCTGCTGGGGTGAGTTGAATTCTTTTTGCTCTGTCTTCAGAAAATACCTGAGTGCTGATATAGTCTTTTTGAAGCCTAGCATCTTCAGGGCCTTTTTCCCTATCAGCCTGTTGGCCCTTGTTTTGATAGGGTTTTTGGCGGATTGCAGACAGCAGCTTTCCTATCCTGTCCTACTTAGTTAGCATGGGCCCCATCATTTGCTCAGCCTATCTTTCTATCTGTGTGATTGTTTTTTCATCTTGCTTCACCGTCATTATATGTTGGGGGCTGCCTATTGCTTTGGGGTCTGCTCTGGGGCAGTTTAGATTTCCCTTTCTGTCTTTAGGCTATGTAGTTCTCCGGCTGTGTTTGAGGGGTCTAGGGCACCGTAGGAACCCCCCACGGCTACTTCTAGTTGTTGTTGATAGGTTCAGGGGTCTGCAATCCGATAGCTGCCAACTTCTCTGGTTTTCTGGACTTAGCTAGTATTTCTATTTTTGCCTCCTACGGTGACTCATTCATAACAGTACAGTATACAGGTGCCATAGAAAAAGCCACTGAATACTACAGTCCTCTCTTCAGAAAGTACTCTGTACCTCAGAGAGTATGCAGGTATACAGATGCCACAGAAGTAGCCGCTGAATAGTAGAGTCCTCTCTCCAGAAAGTACTTGTGTACCTCAGAGAGTATACAGGTATACAGGTGCCGTAGAAATATCCGCTGAACAGTAGAGTCCTCTCTCCAGAAAGTACTGTGTACCTCAGAGAGTACAGTATACAGGTGCCGTAGAAAAAGCCACTGAATACTACAGTCCTCTCTTTAGAAGGCACTATGTTCCTTAGAGAGTATACAGGTATACAGGTTCCATAGAAATAGCGGCTGAATAGTAGAGTCCTCTCTCCAGAAAGTACTGTGTACATCAGAGAGTAGAAATAGCCGTTAAATTGTAGAGTCCTCTCTTCAGAAAGTACTGTGTACCTCAGAGAGTATACAAGTATACAGGTGTCATAGAAATAGCCGCTGAATAGTAGAGTCCTCTCTTCAGAAAGTACTGTGTACCCCAGAGTATACAGGAGCCGCAGAAATAGCCGCTGAATAGTAGAGTCCTGTCTCCAGAAAGTACTGTGTACCTCAGAGAGTACAGTATACAGGTGCCGTAGAAAAAGCCACTGAATACTACAGTCCTCTCTTCAGAAAGTACTATGTTCCTTAGAGAGTATACAGGTATACAGGTTCCATAGAAATAGCAGCTGAATAGTAGAGTCCTCTCTCCAGAAAGTACTGTGGACATCAGAGAGTAGAAATAGCTGCTAAATTGTTGAGTCCTCTCTACAGAAAGTACTGTGTACCTCAGAGAGTATACAGGTATACAGGTGCCATATAAATAGCCGCTGAATAGTAGAGTCCTCTCTTCAGAAAGTACTGTGTACCTCAGAGAGTATACAGGTGCCGTAGAAATAGCCGCTGAATAGTAGAGTCCTCTCTCCAGAAAGTACTGTGTACCTCAGAGAGTATACAGGTATACAAGTGCCGTAGAATAGCCGCTGAATAGTAGAGTCCTCTCTCCAGAAAGTACTGTGTACCTCAGAGAGTACAGTATACAGGTGCCGTAGAAAAAGCCACTGAATACTACAGTTCTCTCTTCAGAAAGTACTATATTCCTTAGAGAGTATACAGGTATACAGGTTCCGTAGAAATAGCGGCTCAATAGTAGAGTCCTTTCTTCAGAAAGTCCTGTGTTCCTCAGAGAGTATACAGGTGCCGTAGAAATAGCAACTGAATAGTAGATGTAAATAGGAGATGTAAACACAGCCAATCACATCAGCTGCTAGCGGTATTCAAATCTGGCGCCAATATCGCTAGCGGCTGATTGGTCACCAGCCTTGGCGTGAGATTCAAATCCCGAGCGGCACGCTCATTGGCTCAGCCGGCGGGTGGCTCAGCCAATGAGCGGTGCCGCATGGGATTTAAATCCCCCGCCAAAACTCCTATCCTGGTATGCATGGTCCTCTTACCCCCCTCTCCTGGTATGCATGGTCCTCTCACCCCTCTATCCAGGTATGCATGGTCCTCTCAACCCCCAATCCTGATATGCATGGTCCTCTCACCCCCCGAATCCTGATATGCATGGTCCTCTCACCCCCCAATCCTGATATGCATGGTCCTTTCACCCACCCATCCTGATATGCATGGTCTCCTCACCCCGTATCCTGGAATGCATGCTACCTCTCACCCCCCCTATCCTGAAATGTAGGGTCTTCATCCCTATTAAACTGCACAGATACAAAAAAAAAACATTTATACTCACCTTTCTTCCCTATGCTCCAGCGCTGTCCCATTTTGCTGGAGGCTGGGGGAGGAGCGCCGGAGTACGCGCATGCTCTTACTGCACTGTCTGGCACCATATTGCTGAAGGCACACTGCAAATGTGTCTTCAGTAAAATGGCGCTGGATAGCGCTAAGCCTATGCACGATTCCGACACCACACTCCTGCCCTGGTCTCTGGTGAGAAGAGAAGCGCCGTGGCAACGTTCCTCCCGGTTAGGTAAGTATGTAAGTAATCCCCCACCCCACCGGCTGAGCCAATGAGCAGCGCCGCACGGGATTTGAATCTCCCGCCAAGCCTCAGCCGGCGAGCGGCTCAGCCATTGAGTGGAGCCGCGCAGCTTTGGTGGGGGATTTGAATCCCGCGCCGCTCATTGGCTGAGGCCAGGGGCACGGCTTGGCAGGGGATTCAAATGCCGCATGGAAACGCTCATTGGCTCAGCCGGCAGGGCGGGCGATATGAATCCCGGCCACCATATCGGAATATCCATAACTTGGGTGCAGTGGCGTAACTACAAAGTTATGAGCCCCGCTGCGAACTTTCAAATGGGGCCCCGCCATGCCAAAATATAAGCACATCTCTGCTCTGTCCACCTCTCGCGCACATGGCTCTCCTCCGTCCACCTCGCATGCGCGTGGTTCCGCTCCTTCCACCTCGTACATGCGTGGTTCCGCTCAGTTCAACTCGTATGCACACAGCTCCACTCCGTCCACCTCACATGCATGCATCTCCGCTCTGTACACCTTGTACCCACGCTGCTCTGCTCCATCCACCTCATACCCACGCGGCTCCACTCCATCCACCTTGTACACACGCAGATCTGCTCCGTCCACCTCGTATACACGCGGCTCCTCTCCGTCCACCTCGTACACACACGGCTCCACGCCGTACAATTCGTACACATGCGACTTCTCTCCGTCCATCGTGTACACACGCACTCCGCTCCGTACACTTCGTACACACACAGCTTCTCTCCATACACCGCGTACACACGTGGCTCTGCTTCATACACACATGGCTTCGCTCACCTCATACACACACGGCTGCACTCCATACACTTCGTACACACACGGCTCCACTCCACACACCTTGTACACACATGGCTCCGCTCCGTACACCTTGTAGACACGCGGCTATGCTCCATACACCTCGCACACACGGCTGCACTCCGCACACCCCGTACACAAACGTTTCTGTTCCCTACACTTTGTGCACACGCGGCTCTGCTCCATACACCTCGTACACACATGGCTCTACTCCGTACACCTCGTACACACATGGCTCCGCTCCGTACACCTCATGCACAAGTGGCTGTGCTCCATACACTTCGTACACACGTGGCTGCGCTCTGCACACCCCGTACACATGCGGTTCTGCACTGTACACCTCGTACACACATGGCTCCGTACCGTACACCTTGTACACATACGGCTCTGCTAAATCCACCCTGTAAACCCCTCCTGATCCCACACATAAACTTCCCCTCATCCAGCACCATGACAACCAACACAGCAAAGTCCTGCACATACCGAGGCCCCGATCATGTGACCCCTGACTCGTCCCCTCCTATGACCTCATTACAGCTACTGGCCACACAGAGCAGCCTTCGCGTCAGGTCAATTGCAGCCTAGCAGCCACGGAGCTGCACAGCCAAATAGCGGCTGCAGCTCCACTATCGGGCCCCTACCACCGCTGCGACCGTGGTAGAATCATAGAATCATAGAATCGTAGAGTTGGAAGGGACCTCCTGGGCCATCTGGTCCAACCCCCTGCTCAAAGCAGGATCCGCTAAATCATCCCAGTCAGATGTCTGTCCAGCCTCTGCTTGAAGACTTCCATTGTAGGAGAACTCACCACTTCTCGTGGCAGCTTGTTCCACTCATTGATCACTCTAACTGTCAAAAAGTTTTTTCTAATATCTAATCTGTGTCTCCTCCCATTCAGTTTCATCCCATTGCTTCTAGTCTTTCCTTGTGCAAATGAGAATAAAGTTGATCCTTCTACAATGTGACAGCCCTTGAGATATTTGTAGACAGCTATTAAGTCTCCTCTCAGTCTTCTCTTTTGCAAACTAAACAATCCCAAATCCTGCAACCTTTCCTCATAAGACAGGGTTTACAGACCGGTCACCATTCTGGTTGCTCTTTTCTGAACTTGCTCCAGTTTGTTGATGTCTTTTTTAAAATGTGGTGCCCAAAACTGGACACAATATTCCAGATGAGGTCTGACCAAAGAGGAGTAGAGAGAAATAATGACTTCACGTGATCTAGACTGTATGCTTCTGTTAATACATCCTAGAATTGCATTTGCCTTTTTTGCTGCTGCATCACACTGTTGACTCATATTCAGTCTGTGATCTATTAGTATACCCAAGTCTTTTTCACATGTGCTGTTGCTTAGCCCTATTCCTCCCATTCTGTATATGCTTTTTTCATTTTTATTGCCCAGATGTAGTACTTTGCATTTTTCCCTGTTAAAAACCATTCTGTTAGTTGCTGCCCACTTCTCCAGTTTATTTATATCTTTTTGAATCCTCTCTCTCTCTTCTCTAGTATTAGCTATCCCTCCTAGCTTTGTGTCATCAGCAAATTTAATCAGTTTACCCTCAATTCCTTCATCTAAATCGTTGATAAAGATGTTGAACAATACAGGGCCCAGGACAGAACCCTGTGGTACCCCACTTGAGACATTCTTCCAACTGGATGTGCAGCCATTTACGACCACTCTTTGGGTCCGATCACTAAGCCACTTATGAATCCACCTAACAGTTGCCTTGTCCATTCCATACTTAGTCATTTTTTCAATTAAGATTGTATGAGATACTTTGTCAAATGCTTTGCTGAAGTCAAGATATACTATATCTACAGCATTTCCTTGATCCACCCAATCAGTGATTCCATCATAGAAGGAAATTAAGTTAGTCTGACATGACTTATTAGTTACAAACCCATGCTGACTCTGTTTAATCACTTCATTCTTATCCAGGTACTGACATACATGTTGTTTAATAATTTGTTCAAAGATCTTTCCTGGTATAGAAGTCAGACTCACCGGCCTATAGTTGCCTGGGTCCACCTTCTTCCCCTTTTTGTAGATAGCCCCTGCTTGAGTGTTCCAATATGGCGGTCGGCTCTGCCGTGGTAGATTGTGGGAAAGCGACACAATCGCCGGAAGCTGTGACAGAGCTGATTGGCAATTATATAGTAGAAGATTTGGCATACAATATGCTGTGACTTGTCATTAACCAGTGTTGTATATCTACCTGACCTTAAGAATATTGCTACTTGGTATGCCTATAAGGTCCTTTGGGCGGTCTATTGGTCTTTGGGTGAAGTATTTGGTAACTATTTGGTAAGGGCTAGTGGCCCTTATATATGTATGTGCTTGAATAATTTATAACCTGATCACTGTGTTTTGCTTATTCATACTATGATTGGTGTGATAGATTCATTAACAAATGTGAACGTCATCCAACGCTTTCATAGGTACTAATCTCAAATCTATGTATAACAGTTTTGAGGATTAATATTGATTAGATAACAGTGATTGAGGCTTTGCCTTACCTTTGTTTTTTGTACATATCATCTTGTAACAGTAGGTAGCACTATTATCTTTGTGAATATATAACTACCTTGTCTAGGAATATGCCATGATTTGGCAATAAAAAGTGTTGTATGTCTACCTGATACAAAGAATATATTTACTTGATGCGCATATAGGGCCCTTTTGGCTATATATTGATCTGTGGGTAATGATCAGTAGTTTGAAAGTGCATTGAGCAGCAGGGTGGTGTGCTGGTAAAAGGGAAAAAAAATCTCTTTTAAATAATCTGCCTGAGCGAGTGTGAATGAGCTGAGTGTGACCTGAGCGTAATTGCGGACTGTGGTAAGAGTGTGACTTGTGATTCAGTGACTTTGGATTCAGGGAGTTTCAAGGGAGGTATTACTGAATTGCTGTTGTATTTTAGTAATACTTTTTATTTATTTTTGCTTATATTTTCTGTCTGGAGCAATCCCCATTAGAATGTGCTCCACTATTGCCAATGCCATCCAGTGCACATTTCTCAAAAGTCGGGTCGAACGAAATCGGCCGACTGTAACACGAAACCCAATGCAAGTCAATGGGGAAGCAAAGTCGGCATTGAGTGGAGAAAAGTAAACACACCTATCGTGCCCATTTCAATGCCAAAAACATCAATTCTTATTACTGAAACTTGTCAACCTCAATTTACTCCATAATAATAGTTATGCATTGAAAACAGGGGGTTATTTGGCTAAAGTTGTGGTGGGGTAGGGCTGGCTCCTTTAACACATACCACAACTCAAGATGATCCGATATGGCACAGAAATATAGGTATAGTACAATGACAAATATTTCACTGCTTACATGACATGACTGATCTATTTTAAATTGTAGAATAGCTCAAAAAAAGGACAGCATATTACTCCATACAGCATTATGGCCACCACATTGTGCCCCATATATTTCTCCATACAGAATAATTGGCCACATATAATGTTCCATACAGTATATGATGAGCTCCACATAATGCTACAGTATATGATGGTCCCCATGGATGATGCTCCAGTGTGTTATGGGCCCAAATAATGCTCCACATATAATGGGCTCCATTTCTAATGCTCCAGTGTATAATGGGCCCCGTAAATGCTGCTCCAGTGTCTGATCTGCCCCATTTTGAATGCTCCAGTGTATAACTGGCCCAGTAAATGCTGCTCCAGTGTCTGATGTCCCCCATTTGGAATGCTCCAGTATATGATGGGCCTCATGGATGATGCTCCTGTGTCTTATGGGCCCTAATAATGCTCCATATATAATGGGCTGTGGTGTAGTAACCACTGTGTCCGCTAGGGGGCGCTGTATGGATGTCCCAGAAGAATGGATGAATGGTGAAATACGGAATGACCGTTATGTATCTCAAGGTGGGTGGCCTTGAGATGGAGATTTATGTGTGTGCTAATCAGCAGTGATACTGCTGAGGTGCTGGATCAATGTGTCAGGAACTAGTTACCTACAAATACACCCAGGGGATGTGTTTAAAGCACTGTTGTAAAGAGTGTGTAAATGCTTGAAGGACCTGTGATGAGGTCAGAGTCATGTGACCTGGTGGGCGTGGCTATGAACCATATAATGTGGCCAGGGTAGGTCACATGGGGTGAATGCTGGGACCCGGTTGGTCCAGTGTGGAATGTCCCGCTAGGAGAAGCATCTCCTGGCTAACAGCCTGTGGAGTGGCTGTGTGTCATGGCTGCCAGCGTCTGAGTGTTCCAGAGAAGAGAGTGGATGTCTGCAGCATGGGGAAACAGCCATGAGGAAACCCTGACATGGGTGAGATAATGATGAGGCTGAAGAGCCTGAGTATGGACACTGAGTAACCTGTGTGACCACAGGCTTAACTAGAGTGAAGCTAAAATGGACGCTATGCTGTAATGCTGTTTATGTTGCTTCTATGGGTTTATGAAGGAGGAATAAACTGCATGGACTGTGTTATGCTTTATGAAAACCTGTGCCGGATCAGATTTGGTTCGCTGCCAAGAGAGTGATCCCCTACTTAAATGACAGCGCTGCCTCACAGGGCCCCATTTCTAATGCTCCAGTGCATCATGTGCCCCATAGATGCTCCTCCAGTGTCTGATCTGCCCCATTTGGAATGCTCCAGTATATGATGGGCCTCATGGATGATGCTCCAGTGTATGATGGGCCTCATGGATGATGCTCCAGTGTCTTATGGGCCCTAATAATGCTCCATATATAATGGGCCCCATTTCTAATGCTCCAGTGTATCATGTGCCCCATAGATGCTGCTCCAGTGTCTGATCTGCCCCATTTGGAATGGTCCAGTATATGATGGGCCTCATGGATGATGCTCCAGTGTCAGATGTCCCCCCTCTTGAATGCTCCAGTATATGATGGGCCCCATTTTTAATTAACCCAGGCATGGTATGTGAAAAGAGCTCCATGGAGTAATCTGAAGTGTGTGCTGCCGCATTCTTTACTTTTGGTGTGGGTGAAGGACACAAGGAAACTGGTTGCTCCTGACCAGAAGCCTGCACTTACAACTCAGTGCTTGCATTTTTTTAAACTTCAGAAGAGGAGGCGATAGAGCTGGAGGCTGTTTCAGCAATGTAAGCCAAAAACAGTTCCTGATGCTCTTGCTTTAAAAGCAGTCTACCTACTCCCAGAAAATGGAGCCGTACAGGCCTTGCAGAGCTACACCATGGTGCAGGCTCAACACCTCCTGCCTTAGCTGCTATTGTGTTTTTGGCACTACCAGCAGATGCACCACCACCATAAGTACTAGGTGGCCACCCATGCCCACGTCTGCATCCTCTTCCACCATACTTCCTAATGTTTTTGAAAATTGACCCAAAATACCAGCAGATATATGGTACTGTATCAGAAGCATACAGCTCTATACAGTCTATGGATAACAGTAAATCTCCGTATATATTTCATGTGTCATACACAGATGCTCACAGGCTCAGTATGGATTACCCAATAAAATAAAAAGGTGAAAAAGGGTACAGTATCACCAGATGCAAGGTATATATAGTATCGTGTAAACATTCTGAATCTCTGTATACATTTCAGGAGGCAGACACAAACGCTCTCAGGCCCAGTATGGATTACACAATAATATGAAAAGCTGTAAATGGATAATGTAACACAAGCGTACAGCTGTATACAGTGTTGGCCAAGTTTGAAATCTCAGTATATATTTCCGGAGTCACCCTCAGACGCTCACTCAGTCTGGGTATGACCATAAGAAAAAATGTTGGAAAAAAGGTACTGGATAACAAGATAGCAAGTATATATATTATAGGGTACAATTGAAATCTCTGTATACATAGTCCCGTAGTGACTCTCAGACGCTTACCCAGTATGGATTTGACCGTAATACTAAATATTGAACAAAGGTACTGTATAACAAGATACAAGCTGTATCGAGTATAGGGTAAAAATTGGTATCTCCGATTCACCGTATATATAGGAGGCATAAACCACACACGCTCACTCACTATGGATGATACCGTAATAAAAAATTTTGAACAAAGGTACTGTATCAGCACATACCAGGTGTATCCAGTCTATGGATAATTGTAAATTTCCGTCAATACTTCCGGAGTCAGACACAGAAACTCACAGGCTCACTATGTATTACACCAGAATTTAACAAGTAGAAAAAGGGAAAGGTAGTCGAAGCGTTCAACAGTATACATTGTTGTGGTACTTTTAAATCTTCGTATATATTTCAATCTCTCAGTAAGCCAGTCCAGACTCTCCGCTACTGGAAACTACATGGATACAAGTACAGACGGAAAGTCGATTGTTAGCAGAAATTTGGGAATTACTCATCGCAGGAAACCCTCCCGGTAGATGTTGCAGAGGCGATGCAGACCCTCAATTACTGTGTGGAGACAGTGAAAACAGTTCTTTGTGAAGAAAGGACTGCTTTATCGCAGTAGCATGGATCACATCACCGTTACTCGTCTCCATCAAATTGTGATCACAGGGAGAGATGAAGACATGGTCCTCATTGCCTATCATGATGTGTCTGGTCATTTTGGAGTGCAAAAGACAGAAGATACAGGCCGTAGGCGATTCTATTGGATTGGCATGAGAGGAGACATTGAAAAATGGTGGAAGGAATGTCATACGTCTGTGACTACCACAACTGTGAAAGGTGATCATAAAGCACCACTGCATCCGCTTGTAAGTTGACATCCATTACAAATGGTAGCCACTGATCATCTGAAGGTAGAGGCCAGCAGGACAGGGCATAGCTACATCTTAACCATCATCGATAAATACACCAAATTTCTAGAGGCCGTCCCTGTGAAGGATTTAACTGCTCAGACTACACAGCGGTGGAGCAGGGAGAGGTAAGTATTGCAACTTGCAAGTGCTGTGGTCACGACCAAGCAGGGGGGGCACACTCGTTGTCAACGGTACTGGCATAGGTCCCCTCATAGTACGCTGGTGTGTCTGATGGCGAGTGGGCCCCCCCACCGTCAGAGACAATGTATTGTTCTATGAGGGGCCCTGTGCCAGTGCCGGGCCCATCCACCTGTTAAGAGCAACGGCACTTGCCCAGGTGCACCAGGTGTTGACCCCAGCCATTGGGGGGGTGGGCAGCCCACTTAGGGAGGTTTAAAAAATGACATCTTTTGATGTGTTGGCTGGACATTCAGCTGCTACAAAGGGCGGAATTGAGCAAGTCCGAGGAAGAGGAGGACAAAAGTGAGGCAGTTTTCTGGCAACCTATGTGTCATCAGGGGAAGATGGGACAAAATCCTTTGAAACCCATGCATGGTTCATTTTAATGAAGGTTAGATCATCAACATTTTGGGTAGACAGATGGGTCCTTTTTTCTGTCAGGATTGATCCAGCAGCACTGAAGACTCTTTCAGATAACACACTAGCAGCAGGGCAAGCGAGCTCCTGTAAGTCATATTGTGCCAATTCAGGCCAGGCGTCCAGTTTAGAGGCCCAATAGTCAAAGGGGAATGACCTGTGAGGGAGAACATCGATATGGGAGGAGAAGTAGTTTGTAACCATAGTTGACAACTGTTGTCTCCTGTCACTTAGTGTTAGTGCAGGAGTAGCACTGCTGCAGCAAGGCATGTCCTCTGAAAGCCGGAGGAGTGTCTGCTCCAGTAAGGGGGGAAATAGGAGAGCAGGGCAGGCCAGACAGGTTCTGGTAGTGGGAGACTCAATTATTAGGGGAACAGATAGGGCAATCTGTCACAAAGACAGGGATCGTCGAACGGTGTGCTGCCTACCTGGCGCTCGAGTCCGACACATCGCTGATCGGGTTGACAGATTACTGGGAGGGGCTGGAGAGGATCCAGCGGTCATGGTGCACATTGGCACAAATGACAAAGTTAGAGGTAGGTGGAAGGTCCTTAAAGATGATTTCAGGGAATTAGGCTGTAAGCTTAAAGCAAGGACCTCCAAGGTGGTATTTTCGGAAATACTTCCTGTACCATGTGCCACGCCAGAGAGGCAACGGGAGATTAGGGAGGTTAATAAGTGGCTCAGGAATTGGTGTAGGAAGGAGGGGTTTGGGTTCCTGCAGAACTGGGCCGACTTCTCAGTTGGCTACAGGTTCTACGCTAGGGACGGGCTGCACCTCAATGGGGAGGGTGCAGCTGTGCTGGGGGAGAAAATGGCTAGAAGGTTGGAGGAGTGTTTAAACTAGGGACGGGGGGGAGGGTATTCCTTTTATAGGAGGGGAAGACAGTGCAGATAGAGACCTGGGCACAAATAATGACATTGGGGGTGGAGGTGGCATGGGGGGTGGGGTTAGAACAGTTAATAATTTAAGAAAGAATAGAGGTAGAGAGAGATACATAAAGTGCATGTATACTAATGCCAGAAGTCTCGCCAACAAAATGGAGGAATTGGAGTTAATGTTGTTGGAACATAATTATGACATGGTGGGGATATCTGAGACATGGCTGGATGAGAGCCATGACTGGGCTGTTAATTTACAGGGCTATAGTCTGTTCAGAAATGACCGTACAAATAAGCGAGGGGGAGGCGTGTGTTTATATGTAAAATCATCCTTAAAACCCATCCTTCGTGATAATATATATGAATCTAATGAAAATGTAGAGTCCCTGTGGGTAGAGATAAGGGGAGGGGGGAAAAATAATAAATTACTGATAGGGGTTTGTTATAAATCTCCAAAAATAATGGAAGCTACAGAGAATATCCTCATAAAGCAAATAGATGAAGCAGCGACTCAAGGAGAAGTCATTATTATGGGGGACTTCAACTACCCTGAAATACATTGGGGAACCGAAACCTGCAGTTCCAGCAAGGGTAATAGGTTTCTGACAACGATGAGAGACAATTACCTTTCACAACTGGTTCAGGACCCAACAAGAGGGGGGGCACTGCTAGACCTAATATTAACCAACAGGCCAGACCGCATATCAAATGTAAGGGTTGAGGGTCACTTGGGTAATAGTGATCACAAATTAATAAGTTTTCATGTATCCTTTAATAAGATGTGTAGTAGAGGGGTTACAAGGACACTAAACTTCAGGAAGGCAAATTTCCAACGGATGAGAGATGATCTTGGTGCAATTAACTGGGACGATATCCTGAGACATAAAAATACACAAAGAAAATGGGAGACGTTTATTAGCATCCTGAATAGGACCTGTGCACAATATATACCGTATGGGAATAAACATGCGAGAAATAGGAGGAAACCACTATGGCTAAATAAGCGGCGCAATAAGAGATAAAAATAAAGCATTTAGAGAATTAAAGCAAGTAGGTAGTGATGAGGCATTAAATAAATACAGAAGATTAAATAAATTCTGTAAAAAGCAAATCAAGACAGCAAAGATTGAGACAGAGAGACTCATTGCCAGAGAAAGTAAAAATAATCCCAAAATATTCTTTAACTATATAAATAGTAAGAAGCTAAAAAATGATAGTGTTGGTCCCCTTAAAAATAGTCTGGGTGAAATGGTGGATAAGGATGAGGAAAAAGCCAATATGCTAAATGACTTTTTTTCAACAGTATTTACACAAGAAAATCCCATGACGGATAACATGATCAGGGATAAAATTCTCCATTAAATGTCACCTGCTTAACCCAGCAGGAAGTACAGCGGCGTCTACAAATCACTAAAATTGACAAATCCCCGGGCCCGGATGGGATACACCCCCGAGTACTGCAGGAATTAAGCACAGTCATAGATAGACCACTATTTTTAATCTTTAAAGATTCCATAATAACAGGGTCTGTACCACAGGACTGGCTTATAGCAAATGTGGTGCCAATATTCAAAAAGGGGACAAAAACTGAACTTGGAAATTATAGGCCAGTAAGTTTAACCTCAACTGTGGGTAAAATCCTGTAGGGTTTTCTAAGAGATACTATACTGGAGTATCTGGAGAAGAATAACCTTATGACCCAATATCAACATGGGTTTACAAGAGACCGTTCCTGTCAGACTAATCCGATAAGCTTTTATGAAGAGGTAAGTTCCGGACTGGACCAAGGGAATGCAGTGGACGTGGTGTACATGGACTTTTCAAAAGCTTTTGATACGGTGCCACACAAAAGGTTGATACATAAAATGAGAACAATGGGGATAGGGGAAAATATGTGTAGGTGGGTTAAGAGCTGGCTCAGGGATAGGAAACAAAGGGTGGTTATTAATGGAGCACACTCGGACTGGGTCACGGTTAGCAGTGGGTTACCACAGGGGTCAGTTTTGGGCCCGCTTCTTTTCAACATATTTATTAATGACCTTGTAGGGGGCATAGAGAGTAGAATTTCAATATTTGCAGATGACACTAAACTCTGCAGGGTAATTAATACAGAGGAGGACAATTTTATATTACAGGAGGATTTATGTAAACTAGAAGCTTGGGCTGATAAATGGCAAATGAGCTTTAATGGGGATAAATGTAAGGTCATGCACTTGGGTAGAACGAACAAGTTGTATAATTATGTGCTTAATTGTAAAACACTGGGCAAAACAGTCACTGAAAAAGACCTGGGTGTATGGGTGGACGACAAACTCACATTTAGTGGCCAGAGTCAAGCAGCTGCTGCAAAGGCAAATAAAATAATGGGATGCATTAAAAGAGGCATAGATGCTCATGAGGAGAACATAATTTTACCTCCATATAAGTCACTAGTGCGACCACACTTAGAATACTGTGTACAGTTCTGGTCTCCGGTGTAAAAGAAAGACATAGCTGAACTGGAGCGGGTGCAGAGAAGAGCGACCAAGGTTATTAGGGAACTAGGGGGTCTGCAATACCAAGACAGGTTATTACACTTGGGGTTATTTAGTTTGGAGAATCGAAGGCTTAGGGGTGATCTTATTACAATGTATAAATATATGCGGGGACAATACAAAGACCTTTCTAATGATCTTTTTACTCTTAGACCTGTGATGGGGACAAGGGGGCATCCTCTACGTCTGGAGGAAAGAAGGTTTAAGCATACTCACAGACGTGGATTCTTTACTGTAAGAGCAGTGAGACTATGGAACTCTCTGCCATATGATGTTGTAATGAGTGATTCACTACTAAAATTTAAGAAGGGACTGGATGCCTTTCTTGAAAAGTATAATATTACAGGGTATATACACTAGTCTCCTTAATATTGCGTTGATCCAGGGAGCTAGTCTGATTGCCGTATGTGGAGTCGGGAAGGAATTTTTTTCCCCATGTGAAGCTTACTGTTGCCACATGGGGTTTTTTTTGCCTTCCTCTGGATCAACATGTTAGGGCAAGTTAGGATAGGATATGGGTTGAACTAGATGGACTTAAAGTCTCCCTTCAACCTTAATAACTATGTTACTATGTTACTATGTTACTTTTTATCAATGCATTATTAGCAGTCGTGTGAGCGGTACTTGAGAAATCATTCCACAACATGGTCATTAAACCCATGTCTCCAATGCCAGTTTGGCTGTGTGCACCACGAACACCTCTTCCATTGTGCCCACTACGGCTCGTTGGAGAACGTGCACCGCTGCTGTGTGCTGGGAAAGCCTCAAACAAACGGTTTACCAGAGTTGCTTGCCAATATTATCTCTAGGTTCTCCTGTGGCATGATGTTGTGTAATTTGCCTTTGTAGCGTGGAATGAGGCTGCTGGCCAGCCAGTAATCATCATCCCTCATCATTTTTGCAATGCGGGGGTCCCTTTTTAGGATCCGCAAGGCATATTCGCACATGTGGGCCAATGTTCCAGGTGTCAATGATGCACTGCCATTGGTGGGTGGAGGAGCACTTTCTGGCAAATCCACATCCCTACAGTCATGCACAAACACTGTACCTGACCTTGGAACGCCAACATTTTCTCTTGCCACCTGAGAAGCATCCTCCTTCCCAAAATAATCATCCTCCTCCTCCTCCTCTTCTTCCTCCATCTCGTCCAGGACAGTTCCCTGACCAGACAATGGCTGACTGTCATCATGACTTCCCTCCTCCTTCTCCTCCTCCGCTACAGATGCCTGATCCTTAATGTGTGTCAAACTTTGCATGAGCAGATGCATAAGTGGGATGCTCATGCTTATGATGGCGTCGTCTATGCTTACCAGCCATGTGCATTCCTCAAAACACTGAAGGACTTTACAGAGGTCTTTCAGCTTTGACCGCTGCACACCCAACGATTCCATGTCTTCCCTCAAACTGCCTGCCGTGCATCCTCCCATAAATGCATTACAGCCTGCCTCTGTTCGCACAGCCTCTCAACCATGTGCAGGGTGGAGTTCCACCTTGTTGCAATGTCTATGATTAGGTGAAGCTTGGGGAGGTGGAGCAAAGGTGGCAGCTTCTGCATACCAGTGGAGTGGACGTTTGAGCGACGGATGTGCGAGCACAGTCTTCGCACCTTATGTAGCAGGGATGTTAACTCAGGATAATTATTAAGGAAGCACTGCACCACCAGGTTCAAAGTGTGAGCCAGGCAAGGTATGTGTGTAAGTTTTGCAAGGGCTATGGCTGCCACAAAATTATGCCCGTTATCACTGACTACCTTGTCTGCCTCAAGATGTAGACTGCCCAGCCATGACTCAGTTTGTCGCTGCAAGTAGTCGGCCAGTACCTCCGCGGTGTGCCTGTTGTCGCCCAAAGACATCATCTTTAACATAACCTGCTGATGCTTACCACTAGCTGTTCGATAGTAGGACACCTCGTGTGCAACACTGCCAGCTGCGGATGGAGTGCTTGTGCAACTGCGCTCTGTGGATGAGCTTTCGCTGATAGAGGAGGAGCAAAAGTCTACAGCCAACTGTTTCCCATACCGTGGGCTAGGCAGCACTGTTCCACCGCTGCTGTCCCCAGTGGAGCCTGCATCTACCACATTAACCCAGTGCGCTGTGATGTCTGAAATAGGACCTGCGATGAGGTCATAGCCATGTGATCCGGTGAGCATGGCTACGGACCATATAAGGTGACCAGGGTAGGTCACATGAGGGATTGTCTGGATCTGATTGGTCCGTGTGGAAGGGCCCGGAAGGGTGGCATGCTAGAAGGCATGCTGCCTTCCTGAAGCGCATATGTGGACGCTGCTGACCGTGTGTGGCCTGTGCGTACTCCTGGGGACTAGACAGTCCCCAGGAGGGAAGGGACGCCAGGACTGAGAAGCAGCTAAGAGGTAACCCGGACAGGGGGCAAATAACTGTGATGCTATAGAGCCTGATTGCTGTACATTGCACAGCCTGTGTGACCACAGGGCTGAGAGAGCGAAGCCCTTTGATGAACAGTCTTCTGTTGTGATATAAGACTGTTGCTGTTTATGCCGTCTAATAATAAACCACATGGACTGATTTATGAGAAAAACCCATGCCGGACCTTGTTAATCTTCTGCCAAGTGAGTGTCCCCCAATACACTCAATGAGCGCTATCTTACACCCCCTTGTCTGCACATGCCACATTGAATATACTGTTCATTTACACTGCACAAATGTTGAATACTATGATGACTACTGTTGAGCGATACCATCCGATATCGTGAAATATCAGATCGGATTGGATCGGACCGATACCCAAAAAGTATCGGGTATCGCCGATTCCGATACCGGAAGTCCCAAGCAAGTCAATGGGACAGAAATATCGGAATTAAAAAAAACCCTTTCTTTCCTTGTAGGTTAATTCTACATGAAGAAAAACAACTAAGAATAATGTAGAATGTATTGGGGGAGGTAGAGGAGACATTAAAGGCATAGAGGTTTAGCCCAATCAAATGAAATAGCAGGAATTAATTTTTTTTTTTAAGACGTTCGGAGTTACAAAGATATTGACAATGTTAACCTTTTTTATATTTTGTCAGATATGTAGGTTTCACTACTTCCATGCTCTTCACCTTCTTTTTTACTTTTCCCACACTTTCTCCTTCATGATCCTCAGCAGCAGCAGCATCTTTTTCATCAACTTCTTCTTCACCTTATTCATCTTCTTCACCTTCTTCCTATTATTCTTTTTTTTTTTACATTATTCATATTCTTCTTATTCAACTATTATTATTCTTCATCTTCTTCCTATTCTTCTTCTTCATCATATTCTTATTTGTGACAGGCATTCCTGTAGTTGTTATCTATAAAAGTTTGAAGATTACACCTTCCGTTCTGCCTGTTACTAAAGATTTACGACAGGATTTGTCCGCGTTCAGTTTGGCCTGCAGCAGCAGGCATTTTCCAGGGGCACCACGAAGAGGAACGGACTTACCCCCATACACTGCTTAGTCTTCTTCTGCTTATACTTTAGATAATATCTTTTGCTCTGATTTTTAGTCTTATGCTTAATGTTCTTCTGCTTTTTGTTCTGCAGCTTCTTGGTCTTCTGCTTGGTCTTCTGCTTCTTGGTCTTCTGCTTCTTGGTCTTCTGTCTCTTGTTGTTCTGTATCTTGGTGGTTGTCTTCATGTTCTTTGTCCTCTTGGTCATCTTCTTCAGGGTCATCTTTTTGGTCTTCTTCGGGGTGGTCTTCCAGGTCGTCGTCTTCAGGGTCATCGATTTTGTGGTCGTCGTCTTCTTCAGGTTGGTCTTCAGGGTCGTCGTCTTCAGGGTTGTCATCAGGGAGATCCAGAGTGATAATAAACAAAAACCATTTCCAAAAGCTTGAACTTTGAAATGTAGCAGAAGGTACAAGAAGGCTGAGGAACTGCCGAGAACCAGCTGACGGTGCTGGAACCCGGATGGGTAGCCGAAGCTGCAAGAGCCTATGGAGCTAGCGAGGACCAGCTGACGGTGCTGGAACCCAGATGGTCAGCAGAAGGAACAAAAGCCAATGGCACTACCGAGGACCAGCTGACGGTGCTGGAACCTGGTTACTAAGCAGGAGGTACCTGTGCTAGAAAGCACTACCAAGGACCAGCAGACATTGCTGGAACTCGGATACCAAGAAGGAGGCACCTCAGCCAAAGGCTCTGCCTGGAACCAGCTGACGTTGCTGGAACCCGGAGGGGTAGCAGAAGCTGCAAGAGCCAATGGAACTAGCGAGGACCAGCTGACGGTGCTGGAACCCGGAGGGGCAGCAGAAGGAACAAGAGCCAATGGCACTACCGAGGACCAGCTGACAGTGCTGTAACCTGGTTACTAAGCAGGAGGTACCTGTGCTAGAAAGCACTAACAAGGACCAGCAGACATTGCTGGAACTCGGATACCGAGAAGGAGGAACCTAGGCCAAAGGCTCTGCCTGGAACCAGCTGACGGTGCTGGAACCCGGATTGTTAGCAGAAGGTACCCATGAAAAATAAAGTTGCAAGGCCGCGAGCTGGCCGCAGTTACCGAAACCCACAGTCCTACAGGAGGTGCTTGTCCTATTGGCTCTACGGAACCAGCCTTTGTTGCCACATCCCACAGCCCACATAGGAAGCCCATAAACTGCAGGCACCATAGACTCGGCTAACCCGACCGTAACACGACAGGACAACGTATTGGTCACAAAGTGACGTTGACACTTCCCGGAAACAGCTGGCGTGCTGTAACCAGGCTGGGCAGGAGGGAGTACCCATGCCAAAGACACTGCCGAGAACCAGCTGACGGTGCTGGAACCCAGATAGTCAGCAGGAGCAAGAGCCAATGGCACTACCGAGGACCAGCTGACGGTGCTGGAACCCGGTTACTAAGCAGGAGGTACCTGTGCTACAAAGCACTACCAAGGACCAGCAGACATTGCTGGAACTCGGATACTGAGAAGGAGGCACCTCAGCCAAAGGCTCTGCCTGGAACCAGCTGACGGTGCTGGAACCCGGAGGGGTAGCAGAAGCTGCAAGAGCCAATGGAACTAGCGAGGACCAGCTGACGGTGCTGGAACCCAAAGGGGCAGCAGAAGGAACAAGAGCCAATGGCACTACCGAGGACCAGCTGACGGTGCTGGAACCTGGTTACTAAGCAGGAGGTACCTGTGCTAGAAAGCACTACCAAGGACCAGCAGACATTGCTGGAACTCGGATACCGAGAAGGAGGCACCTCAGCCAAAGGCTCTGCCTGGAACCAGCTGATGGTGCTGGAACCCGGAGGGGTAGCAGAAGCTGCAAGAGCCAATGGAACTAGCGAGGACCAGCAGACGGTGCTGGAACCCGGAGGGGTAGCAGAAGGAACAAGAGCCAATGGCACTACCGAGGACCAGCCGACGGTGCTGGAACCTGGTTATTATGCTAGAAAGCACTTCCAAGGGCCAGCAGACGTTGCTGGAACTCAGATACCGAGAAGGAGGCACCTAAGCCGAGAACCTAAGCACAGCCGAGAACCAGCTGACGGTACTGGAACCCGGATCGGTAGCAGAAGATACCCATGAAAAACTAAGTTGCAAGGCCGCGAGCCGGCCGCAGTTACCGAAACCCACAGTCCTATAGGGGGTGCTTGTCCTATTGGCACTACGGAACCAGCCTTTGTTGCCAGATCCAGCAGCCCACATAGGAAGCCCATAAACTGCAGGCACCATAGACTCGGCTAACCCAACCGCAACACGACAGGACAACGTATTGGTGGCAAAGTGACGTTGACACTACCCGGAAACAGCAGGCGTGCTGGAACCAGGCTGGGCAGGAGGGAGTACCCATGCTAAAGACACTTCTGAGCAGCAACTGGCGATGTTGGAGCCCAGGGTCAATCAGGGTGTAGGCTGAGGCCTAATTTCATCAAGTTTAATATCGGTTGTAGACTACTACTGATTTTAACCGTGCTCCAATTAGGCCTCTGGCTCCACTGTCTTTAGTATTTACCCTGGCCTCCAACACCACCAGTTGCTGCTCAAAAGTGCGGTCTGCACAATCAACACTTGTTCCTGTGTTACTGGGGTTCAGTCACGTCAGTTGATCCCCTGATTTGTGTCCGGCAATGGCTCCTGCTCTGTCCACATTCCCACTGCTAGTAGGCCTAATTGCAGCAAGTTGAAAATCGGATGTTGTGTGAATGTGGAGGCAGCAGGAGACTTTGCCGGACACACAGCAGGGGAGCAGCTGGCGTTACTGAACCCCACTAACACAGGAGCTAGTGTTTTTTTCTGTGCAGACGGCACTTCCGAGCAACAACTGGCTGTGTTGAAGCCCAGGATCAATAATGGTGTAATAATAATAATAATCTTTATTTTTATATAGCGCTAACATATTCCGCAGCGCTTTACAGTTTGCACACATTATAATCACTGTCCCCAATGGGGCTCACAATCTAAATTCCCTATCAGTATGTCTTTGGAATGTGGGAGGAAAC
Source organism: Dendrobates tinctorius (assembly GCF_039654945.1). NCBI lineage: Eukaryota > Metazoa > Chordata > Amphibia > Anura > Dendrobatidae > Dendrobates > Dendrobates tinctorius. The sequence continues at coordinate 58,939,247 of NW_027361683.1, read as the reverse complement.
CGGAGTACCCGGAGGAAACCCACGCAAACACAGGAAGAACATACAAACTCCTTGCAGATGTTGTAGAAAGCACTACCAAGGACCAGCAGACGTTGCTGGAACTCGGATATTGAGAAGGAGGCACCTAAGCCAAAGGCACAGCCGAGAACCAGCTGACGGTACTGGAACCCAGATCGGTAGCAGAAGGTACCCATGAAAAACTAAGTTGCAAGGCCGCGAGCCGGCCGCAGTTACTGAAACCCACAGTCCTACAGGGGGTGCTTATCCTATTGGCACTACGGAACCAGCCTTTACTACCAGAACCCGCAGCCCACATAGGAAGCACCTAAACTGCAGGCACCATAGACTCGGCTAACCCGACCGCAACACGACAGTATTGGTGGCAAAGTGACGTTGACATTACCCGGAAACAGCAGGCATGCTGGAACCAGGCTGTGCAGGAGGGAGTACCCATGCCAAAGACACTTCTGAGCAGCAACTGGCGATGTTGGAGCCCAGGGTCAATCATGCAGCAGGCTGAGGCCTACTTGGAGCGAGTAGAAAGTAAGATGTGTGATTTTGAAGGCAGCAGGAGACTTTGTCGTCCACACAGCAGGGGAGCAGCTGGCGTTACTGAACCCCACTAACACTAGAGCATGTATTTTTCTCTGTGCAGACGGCACTTCCGAGCACCAACTGGCTGTGTTGAAGCCCAGGATCAATACTGGTGTAGGCTGAGGCCTACTTGGAGCAAGTGTAAAATCTGAGGTAGTTTGAATGTAGAGGCAGCAGGAGACTTTGCCGTCCACACAGCAGGGGAGCAGCATGCGTTACTGCACCCCACTAACACTGGAGCATGTGTTTTTTTCTGTGCAGACGGCACTTCTGAGCAACAACTGGCAGTGTTGGAGCCCAGGATCAATAATGGTGTAGGCTGAGGCCTACTTGGAGCAAGTGTAAAATCTGAGGTAGTTTGAATGTAGAGGCAGCAGGAGACTTTGCCATCCACACAGCAGGGGAGCAGCATGCATTACTGCACCCCACTAACACTGGAGCATGTGTTTTTTCCTGTGCAGACGGCACTTCCGAGCAACAACTGGCGATGTTGGAGCCCAGGGTGAATCATGGAGCAGGCTGAGACCTAATTGCAGCACGCTGAAAATCGGATGTTGTGTGAATGTGGAGGCAGCAGGAGACTTTGCCGTCCACACAGCTGGGGAGCAGCTGGCATTACTGAACCCCACTAACACAGGAGCTAGTGTTTTTTTCTGTGCGGACGGCACTTCTGAGCAACAACTGGCGATGTTGGAGCCCAGGATCAATCATGGAGCAGGCTGAGGCCTACTTGGAGCAAGTTGAAAATCGGATGTAGTATGAATGTGGAGGCAGCAGGAGACTTTGCCATCCACACAGCAGGGGAGCAGCTGGCATTACTGAACCCCACTAACACAGGAGCTAGTGTTTTTTTCTGTGCGGACGGCACTTCCGAGCAACAACTGGCGATGTTGGAGCCCAGGGTGAATCATGGAGCAGGCTGAGGCCTAATTGCAGCAAGTTGAAAATCGGATGTAGTGTGAATGTGGAGGCAGCAGGAGACTTTGCCGTCCACACAGCAGGGGAGCAGCTGGCATTACGGAACCCCACTAACACAGGAGCATGTGTTTTTCTCTGTGCAGATGGCACTTCTGAGCAACAACTGGCGGTGTTGGAGCCCAGGGACTGTAAAGTTCCTGTAAAGTTCAGGTGTTAGAAACATGAACACAACAGGAGACCTGGATACTGTTGCCAACCAATTATTTATTCTGGAAGAGGACTGGCAAATTCTGGCGAGATCCAGGCCTTGTTCATTTTCAGAAAAGTAAGCCGGTCAACATTATCAGAGGATAGTTGCGTGCGACGGTCTGTTAGTACTCCACCTGCGGCACTAAAGACGCGTTCCGATAATACACTGGCAGCAGGGCAAGCCAGCACCTCCAATGCATACTGGCTAAGCTCTGGCCATGTATCCAGCTTAAAGACCCAAAACTTGATGGGGGAAGAGCCATCTGGGAGTACACTGACAGGGCAAGAAATGTAGTCTGTCACCATCTGACAGAAACGTTGCCTCCTGCTGACTGGAGCCGTCTGTGATGGTGTAGACATTTGTGGCGAGCACACAAAACTTTGCCACATTTGGGCCATACTGGTCTTGCCTTGTGCTGAGGCGCTGCCTCTGCTCCCTCTTTATGCAGAGCTTCCTCCACTGCCTCGACGCACAGAGCTGCTTTGTAAAGCACTAGCACCACTGCTCTCGGATGGAATGGAGAACATGATGGAATGCAGCAGTGTCTCTTGGTAGTCCCGCATTTTACGCTGCCGGTTCAACGGTGTTATGAGGCTTTGTAAGTTGTCCCAGTAGCGAGGATCTAGGAGGGTGTACACCCAATAATCAGCCATGTTGAGAATGTGGGCGATGCGGCGGTCATTTCTCAGGCACTGCAGCATGAAATCAACCATGTGCTGCAGACTCCCAACTTCCAAAGAAGCGCAGTCCCCTACTTGAAGCGTCATCTCTGCCTGCTCTGCATCACCCCACCCTCGCTGTACATACTGACTAGAGCATTGTGTACCTCCCTCCTCTGGAGAGATGTCTTCGTCCTCCATTGACTCCTCCTCATCCTCCTCACAAAGTGTCCTATGTCTAGGCCTTTGTGAGGAACCACGTAGCGCAGACTGTCCAGTAGCAGATGGCATTTGTGACTCCTCATCCTCCACCTCTTCCAAAACCTCCTCCCTTAGTGCTTGCAGTGTTTTTTGAAGCAGGCAGGTAAGGGGGACAGTCATGCTGACTAGTGCATCATCTGCACTCGCCATCCGCGTGGAATCATCGAAGGCACGCAAAACGAGGCAGATGTCCTTCATAGAGGCCCACTCAGTGGTGCTGAAGTGTGACCGGCGCACAGTGCGACTTGTTTGCGCCTGATGCAGCTGGTACTCCATTACTGCTGCCTGCTGCTCACATAACCGCTCCAACATATGTAACCTTGAATTCCACCTGGTGGGTAGGTCACATATGATGCGATGTTCTGGAAGGCGTAATCTCTGCAGAGCGCCAATGCACGATCTTGCCATGCTGGAACGCTGCAAGTGAGCGCACTCTATGCGGACCTTGTGCAGCAGTGCATCAAGATCTGGATAGTCCCTCAGAAAGCTCTGCACGACCAAGGTGAGCACATGTGCCAGACATGGGATGTGAGTGAGGTTGCCTAGGCCCAGAGCTGCCACAAGATTTCGGCCATTGTCACACACTACCAAGCCTGGCTGGAGATTCGCTGGCACAAACCACATGTCACTCTCCTGCTTGATGGCATTCCAGAGCTCCTGCGCTGTGTGGCTTCGATTCCCCAAAGAAATTAATTTCAGTACGGCCTGTTGACATTTGGCCACGGCTGTGCTCATATCGGTCGTAAGAGGCTCCTGCAGCGCTGATTCTGAGGAACTGGAGTATCAGGAGGAGTCATTGTGTACAGACTGGTTTCCTGCAATCCTTGGAGTTGCCAGGACACGTACAGCGCCACTCTCAAGATCTGTACCCGGCTCCACAACATTGACCCAATGGGCAGTGAGGGAAAGGTATCGTCCCTGTCCATGGTTACTGGTCCACGCATCGGTGGTCAGGTGGACCTTGCTACTGATGGCGTTTAGTAGCGCATGTGGCTGGGCACGGTGTATTGTGGGACTGCCAATGCCATGAAGTTCCGGAAGGTGTCTGTCTCCACCAGCCTGAATGAGAGCATTTCAAGGTCCAGTAGTTTGGCAATGCCAGCATTCAGAGCCTGTGCTCGGGGATGGTTTGCCGAGTATGGCCGCCTTTTCTCCCATGCCTGTGCTACCGATGGCTGTAGACTGGCCTGGGAGTGTGAGGATGAACGGGAACATGGTGCTGTGGGTGGAATATCACTGGGTCTCTGGACAACAGTGCCAGAGGTTCTTCCATGGCGATCCTGTGAGGAAGCCGAACCAGCTGTGTGTGAGCTGGAAGAAGAGGCTACAACAACACGAGCTGAAGAGGTGGTAGGTGGTGCTGTAGGTTGGCCTACGTCTTCAGTGTATCTTTGTAACTCCACCACGTGCTTGGTCTGCACATGTTTCCACATATTTGTGGTATTGAGGTTGCTGACACTTTTCCCTCTTTTAACTTTCTGGTGACACAGCTTGCATTTGACAAAGCAAATGTCATCTGCAACTGTGTCAAAAAAGGACCACGCACTGCAAGTCTTGGGAGCGCCCGTTTTGGCTTTTGGAAGAGGAATGCTCCTAACGGGTGCCGAAGTGGAGGCTGCAGGCAACCAAGTCTGCCCCCTCCCTCTCCCTCCTGTTTTGGCCGTTCGGGGAATCTCTTCCTCAGAGCTGCTCCCACCACTTTCCTGTTCCTCACGCCATGATGGGTCAAGGACCTCATCATCTATACTCCCCTCTTCAAACACCTGCTTCTCCTGGGTAGTCTTGCCAGTACCGTACTCACCAGAAAGTGGCACCTGAGTCTCGTCATCATCTGATGCGTACTGAGGTGTGCTGACCATAGGCACTGGCCCACCCGCCTCTTCAGATTCAGAGGAACAAAGCAGTTGTGCATCACTGCATACTCCCTCTTCCTCACATTCTTGAATGCTGCTTGGCTGGCCCCCTCTTTCCAAGCCAACAGATTCAGAGAACAGAAGTAGAGACTGAGATGGCTCCTGTACAGGGCTCTCTGCCTGCCTGGGCAATTTGGCAGGTGGTGAAGAGACAGATGGTTGCTCTTCAGTGCTCTGGCCCTGAAAGGATGTGGAAGTCATTGAAGTCGATGCGTTAGCTGCCATGCATCCGACAACGGCTTCAATTTGTTCCTCCCGCAGCAGTGGGATACGGCGAAGTCCTACAAAGCTGCGCATAAAGGACTGTTGCCTTGTAAAACTGGGGAATGCTGACTCACTGGTGCCCGCAGCAGGCACAGAATCCCCACATCCTCTCCCTGCTGCAACTCCACGCCCACGACCACGTGCCTTACTCCCTGCCTTCTTCATCTTGGTAAACTGATAAAGATAGGCAGAAAAGTACAAAGGGGGGGGCTTAGTGTGCTTATTCCTTGACAGCTGCTAACAGGTTTAAGAAACACTAATTTTACAAAGTGTGTGGACTTCACTTTAATATGAGCTAATGTGGCCTACACAACTGTCAAGTGGAGTGTTTGGTGAACTTTATTTTGTTTTGTTTTTTTCAAAAAAACAAAAAGGATGTGAGCAAAGATGTTAAAGCGATAGTATCACAAACTTTTTGGAGCTATTACAATGCAGGAAGGTAACCTACAATGCAATAGATGAGGCTCCAAAATATAGGGTAATACTAATCTGGCTGCGGCTGAAGGGCACAAGCCAGAAAAAAAAGCTCCTCTATCTACTCCTATATAGTGTTTGCAACCAACCAATGTATATGGATACGGATGGGTGCACACTAATAGGAGAATTAATGAAAGATGAGCTGCAATAAAAGAAAAATATGTGTGAGGCAGTGACGCACGCTGAGCGGCCTACAACCAGACGTGGCTGCAGGACACACTACAGCGTGAGCTGCACTCACACACAGAGACCTCTCAGACAGCCGTGAACAGTGCAGATAACTGGGCAGTAGCACTGAAAGGCTGCAGAAAGGCTCCGCTGTCTACTCCTATAGTGTTTGCAACCAATGTACAGTGGGGCAAAAAAGTATTTAGTCAGTCAGCAATAGTGCAAGTTCCACCACTTAAAAAGATGAGAGGCGTCTGTAATTTACATCATAGGTAGACCTCAACTATGGGAGACAAACTGAGAAAAAAAAATCCAGAAAATCACATTGTCTGTTTTTTTTTCATTTTATTTGCATATTATGGTGGAAAATAAGTATTTGGTCAGAAACAAGCAATCAAGATTTCTGGCTCTCACAGACCTGTAACTTCTTCTTTAAGAGTCTCCTCTTTCCTCCACTCATTACCTGTAGTAATGGCACCTGTTTAAACTTGTTATCAGTATAAAAAGACACCTGTGCACACCCTCAAACAGTCTGACTCCAAACTCCACTATGGTGAAGACCAAAGAGCTGTCAAAGGACACCAGAAACAAAATTGTAGCCCTGCACCAGGCTGGGAAGACTGAATCTGCAATAGCCAACCAGCTTGGAGTGAAGAAATCAACTGTGGGAGCAATAATTAGAAAATGGAAGACATACAAGACCACTGATAATCTCCCTCGATCTGGTGCTCCACGCAAAATCCCACCCCGTGGGGTCAGAAAGATCACAAGAACGGTGAGCAAAAATCCCAGAACCACGCGGGGGGACCTAGTGAATGAACTGCAGAGAGCTGGGACCAATGTAACAAGGCCTACCATAAGTAACACACTACGCCACCATGGACTCAGATCCTGCAGTGCCAGACGTGTCCCACTGCTTAAGCCTGTACATGTCCGGGCCCGTCTGAAGTTTGCTAGAGAGCATTTGGATGATCCAGAGGAGTTTTGGGAGAATGTCCTATGGTCTGATGAAACCAAACTGGAACTGTTTGGTAGAAACACAACTTGTCGTGTTTGGAGGAAAAAGAATACTGAGTTGCATCCATCAAACACCATACCTACTGTAAAGCATGGTGGTGGAAACATCATGCTTTGGGGCTGTTTCTCTGCAAAGGGGCCAGGACGACTGATCCGGGTACATGAAAGAATGAATGGGGCCATGTATCGTGAGATTTTGAGTGCAAACCTCCTTCCATCAGCAAGGGCATTGATGATGAAACGTGGCTGGGTCTTTCAACATGACAATGATCCAAAGCACACCGCCAGGGCAACGAAGGAGTGGCTTCGTAAGAAGCATTTCAAGGTCCTGGAGTGGCCTAGCCAGTCTCCAGATCTCAACCCTATAGAAAACCTTTGGAGGGAGTTGAAAGTCCGTGTTGCCAAGCGAAAAGCCAAAAACAACACTGCTCTAGAGGAGATCTGCATGGAGGAATGGGCCAACATACCAACAACAGTGTGTGGCAACCTTGTGAAGACTTACAGAAAACGTTTGACCTCTGTCATTGCCAACAAAGGATATATCACAAAGTATTGAGATGAAATTTTGTTTCTGACCAAATACTTATTTTCCACCATAATATGCAAATAAAATGAAAAAAAAACAGACAATGTGATTTTCTGGGTTTTTTTTTCTCAGTTTGTCTCCCATAGTTGAGGTCTACCTATGATGTAAATTACAGACGCCTCTCATCTTTTTAAGTGGTGGAACTTGCACTATTGCTGACTGACTAAATACTTTTTTGCCCCACTGTATATGGATACGGATGGATGCACACTAATAGGAGAATTAATGAAAAATTTGCAGCAATAAAAGAAAAATATGTATGAGGCAGTGACGCACGCTGAGCGGCCTACAACCAGAGGTGGCTGCAGGACACACTACACAGCGTGAGCTGCACTCACACAGACCTTGCAGACAGCTGTGAACAGCGCTGCTGCAAGGCAAAAGAAATCTACACTGATTGATAATGTAGCCTGGGTAAAGCACAATATTATTTGGAAAATCGCTATCTCTAACTGTTCCTCAGAGTCTTGAACAGCAGCCTGTCCCTAACTGAATTCATAGCAGAGTGAACCCGAAATGGCGGCGGCGGCGGCTTTTATAGTGCATCATGACATCATTTCAGCAGCCAATCACAGCCATGCCATTAGTTAACATGCCTACATGCCTAACAGGATGTGCCCACACTTCTGAGGATTGTCATTGGGTGAATCAAATCAAACTGGCTCATAGCATTATGGGAACTTCTGATTCCGGTATTCGATATGCATAAAGTATCGGAACTCAGTATCGGAATTCCGATACCGCGAATATCGGCCAATACCCAATATTTGCGGTATCGGAATGCTCAACACTAATGATGACACTACAATGGCATTAGCACTTTGGACGTGATACCATGTAACATAGTAACATAGTTTTGGAGGCTGAAGGAAGCCCTTATGTCATCTAGTTCAGCCTATTATGTAATAATAATCTTGTGGTTATATATATATATATATATATATATATATATATATAATTATACTTACCCTTATCAATAATTATGACTACCATCATTTATACAGGGATTTTTTGCACAGGAACTTTATGAAATTGTATTTCTTTTCAATCCCTGTTTTTTCATTCCTGCTCCATAACCTATTTTTTGTATGAGGACTAGTGATGGGCGAGCACTAAAATGCTCGGGTGCTCGTTGCTTGGGTCGAGCAAATTGGAATACTCGGGTACTCGGGACAGAACAACGAGCCCAATGTAAGTCTATTGGAGACCCGAGCATTTTTATTGCGATCCCCCTAGGGGTCTTTTTAAGGTCTAAAAACATCAGAAAATGATAGAACCACTGCTCAGATGACACGGGGACATCATGGGGATCGCCCCTGGAAGCTTTCCTGACTCCTAGTTCACAGCTTTAAACAATGTTGTCAGAGTTTCATGCCATTTTTACCGGTGCACCAAAAAACATACCAAAAGGAAACCAAAAGATTTTGCTGGGAAATATGTTAAGGTACATCCTTTCCAGGTTAATGACGTGTATATAAGGCAAAATACTTAACCCCAGACCAAAATGTTCCTCCACCACTTGGACTATGTTCAGACGCAGCGTTTTTGAAGCGTTTTTCAACTTTTACATTGCTTTCAACCAAAACAAATGCATTCACTAAGAAATGTCATTGTAACATTTACCAACCCTAGCTGGCCATGTGGTGTGCAACACATAAGCAGGCATATCTTGTTTCATTTATGAAGGAGGGACTCAAAATCACAGAGCATGTTTTTACAGGGGAATCAGGCAGCATTAATCTGCTTAAAGGACCATTATTAAAGAGTGGGTCTCATAAACTGTTATAGCCTATGCAGTGAGTGGATGGGCTGCCAAGAATTACGACGCACCCCAATACCCCTTTTACGAGATGTCCAGGAGGGCTTCTATAAAAAATGTTGCACTGAATGCAAGTCCTGCCCTGCTACCAAGTCATATGCACCCCAATAAGCCTTTGAACCCACATACTGGATGGGCACGGGAAAATCCGCTCCACATGATACATTTTGTACTCCCATTCTGTTGTCTTATGGATTGACTGCAAGGTCTGCGGTACTACCAAGTCATATGCACCCCAATAACCCCAATCCCCCCTTGGAAGAAACATGGAGGAGGGCCTCTTAACAAAATATGTCCCATTAAAAAGGAGCGGGTCTCCTAGACTTGAAATGCCCATACACTAAGTGTGTTGGTTGGTAAACATGTTCCCCTGTGGGGTACACCTCAACCTTTTCCAGAGCAAGTATTTAACACCCACCCTTGTTAGGATTTTGACAATAGCTGTAGCAGCATGGAACACATTAACGCTGATGATCTAGTGGCGGCGGATGATGAGACGTGGAAGAAGGCCTGATTGAAAACTGTGCCCAATTTAAAGGAGCGGGTCTCCTAGACATGTAACGCCCATACACGGAGTGCATGGGCTGACAAACATTTCCCCATGGGGGGGTACATTTTTTAAAAATATACTATGGGCATCATAGACACCCTTGCCACAAATTGGACTGGCTGTAGCAGCACAGAAGACGTTAACCCTGGTGATCTAGTGGCGGAAAATGAGGAGACATAATGATAAATCATACTGAAATCAAACAAATAAATAAAAAATGTGAATTCACCTATGAAAGAAAATAACAAAAGCGAGGAGCGACCACAGGTTCATAGATATGAAGCCAGAATGTGTTCAACGAGATATGTTTGTCCCTAGCAACAGTTCAGAGACAGGGATATAAATAAAAATATAATATAATAGTATTTCACTATTTTTATATTGGAGAGGTATACAATAGGTCATAAGAGGATGTTCCACAGATAGGAGAAATGGAAAATATAAGAATACATGGGAAGAATATACATACATCTCATTTTTATGAGATTTCCCCCTGGGAGAGTAACATTTGTTTTGGTTTTAAATTAGTATTGGGCATCATAAAAATACACTTGCCAAAAACCGAGTGAATTTTGCATCAAGGAATACGTTCACCCTTGTGTTCTACTTGTTGTGGATGATGAGGATGAGGATAAAGAGGAGGATAACACCAAGCAGACCAAATCAGGAAGCGGATACCCATGTGTGGTTGTGAAGAAGTGCATGAGAATTCACCTCAACAAAAAAGACAATGCATTTGAGGTTATGTTTCGCTGTTTTCATTCGGTGGTGTACAGAAGTCATAACCAATCCAGCCCTTGTTCATTTTTATAAGAATCATCCTGTCAGCATTGTCAGTTGACAGGCGGATGCGCTTATCAGTTATAATTCCACCAGCGGCACTAAAAGCCTGCTCTGACAGACCGCTAGCAGCAGAGCAGGACCTCCAAGGCGTAGAGAGCCAGTTCATGCCATGTCCAGCCCTATAATTAAAAGGCAGAGAGGAATCCCGGAGGACGTTTGTACGATCTGCAAGGTACTCCCTCACCATCTTCCCAAACATTGCACTTCTTGTGCCAGCACCCCTTGTCTCTGTGGTGGCACGATGGGAGGGTCTGAGAAAACTGTCCCAGAACTTGGCCATTGTACTTCTGTCTCTCTCGCTTGGACTCCTTGGCTGTACAACAAACTCTTACATCTGCTGCCAGCGTTCTCATATGGGAATCTTTTCAGTAATTCTGCAACAAGGGCCCTCTGTTACAGCAACATTTTTGTACACCTGTCTGCCTCTTGAAGAAGAGATTGAAAGTTTTCCTGTTAGCGTCGGTCTAGAAGTGTCACCAACCAGTAATGAGTGTCACCAAAAATTTTTATAATGCGAGGGTGACGAGAAACGCAGAGCAATATAAAGTCAGCCATGCGTGCCAGACTACTAACAGGCAAGACTTCCGTGTCCTCACCAACAGGACGACTGACCGTGCTGTCCTCCTCACCCTCCTCCTCCCTGTCCTCAGGCCATCCCCACTGAACAGACGGTATGACAGCTGTGCTTGTAGTACCATCTATAACGCATGAAAGTAGCTCCTGTTCTTCCTCCTTCTCCTCCTCCTTGTCTACCAATCCACGTTGCGACGACATTAGGCTGGGCTGAGTGTAATCACCCTGTATGGTTCCTTGCTCCATATCCTCGTGCTCTGCCTGCAATGCATCATCCTTAATTGTGAGCAAAGAGGTTTTCAGAATGCTGAGAAGCGGGATGGTGATGCTAATTATGGTGTCATCGCCGCTCACCACCTTGGTGCAGTCCTCAAAGTTCTGGAGGATGCTACATATGTCTGACATCCATGTCCACTCCTGAGGTCTTATATATCACAAAGTTATATATCGCCTAGAAAGTAGGCACTTCCACTTACAAATAAATCCTAAAAGAAAATAGGAAGCTTACTGCCATAAAATCAAGGAAATTTTATTTAAAGTAGATTAAAAGTATCAGAATAATAATGCAATGCAAATGGGGACAACAAAATGCAAAAGAACGGCCATGAGGAAGGTACAGAGGGGTTTCAACAATTCATATATATCTGAATCTTATTATTTAAGCCATGAATGGTATGATACAAAGAAGCTATTTCAAAGAGGTAAATGGAGCTTATAGTATAAGGCCTCCAAAGTAAATTGTCTTAAATCAGTCCATTATCCATACAAAAAATAAAGCTACTAGATAAAAACCCTTTAAAGTGCAACGCTAGCTAGATTCCTATTCACACAGGCTATAATGTGTTTCAGCTGCCTAAATGCATGATGCAGTATAAGCGTGCATACCACAAAAGGTGGCGCATATAATTAACCAGATAAAAAGAAGGAAATAGCTGCTGCTAGACAAATACTGTACCTCAGTGGCTGTGGCACCCCTGACGCGCGTTTCGCGGCTAGGCTTCTTCTAAAAGCAACTGCTGAGCCTATAAAAATGACGTCCTAGGCTGTTCTTTTCTGTGCACACAGGACCTGTGATGAGGTCACAGGAGGGAAGGAGTCAGAGGTCACATGATCAGGTGCCTCGTTGTCTGCAGTGGGGTCAGGAGGGGTTTACAGGTGGATGTAGCAGACCTGTCTGTGTACAAGGTGTACGGAGTGGAGCCGCATATGTGCGAGGTGTACGAAGCGGAGCTGTGTGTGTACAAGGTGTACGGAGCAGAGCCATGTGTGTACGAGGTGTACGAAGTGGAGAGGTGTGTACGAGGCGTGCGGAGTGGAGACATGTGTGTATGAGGTGTATGGAGCGGAGAGTGTGTGTACGAGGTGTATGGAGCGCAGCCGTGTGTGTACGGAGCGGAGCCATGTGTGTGCGAGGTGTACGGAGTGGAGCCATGTGTGTACGAGGTGTATGGAGCGCAGCCGTGTGTGTACGAGGTGAGTGGAGCCATGTGTGTACGAGGTGTACGGAGCAGAGCCGAGTGTGTACGAAGTGTATGGAGCGCAGCCGTGTGTGTACAAGGTGTACGGAGCGGAGCCCCATGTGTACGAGGTGTATGGAGCGGAGCTGTGTGTGTATGAGGTGTACGGAGCGGAGCCACGTGTGTAAGAGGTGTATGGAACTAGATCCAAAAATTAGAACACCACCTTCCAAAACAATATATTTCTCTACATCCTACATTGAATATTGCAGGAAAAGATAGGCATAGGCCAAAAATATAAAATCATCAAATTTATTGATCCAAAATTTAAAAGATAAGATAAGACAAGACAAGGAAATGTCATAAAATATGCCAGGGTCAGGTAATTAGATACACCAAAATAAAGGGAAACAATATTGCTATCCCTAAAGGCAAAACGTATGCACAGCGATAGTACATAAACCAATAAAGTGCTTAGTGCCAAAATTCATAATAATTAGCCATAACTAAATGCATTGTATGTAGTTACAGAAGTACAAAGTACTCATAAACCAAAATACTGTAGTTAGTAGAAACAATATATATATTGTAAGGTAGCACTTGTTATTCAGATAGGGGATGCTCGCTAGGCAGCCGATAAATCACATCCAGCACAGGTTTCTCAAACATAACTCAGTCCATGCAGTTTATTATTCAGCATAAACCATCAACAGCAACATAAAGTTCATATAAACAGCATAGTGTCCATGACAGAGCTTCACACTGTTTATCCTGTGGTCACATGATTGTGCAATGTCCAGCATACAGGCTCTCTAGCCTCACCGTTATATCCCCTGTCAGGTTACCTCATGGATGCTTCTCCATGCAGACGTTCATTCCCTCCCCTGGGAACTCTCACACACGTCTCCAGGTGTACAGGAAGGCAGATGCATCTTCCTCATTCGTTCTTACGTCAGACCAGACCAGACCTTCCATACGGACCAACCGTGTCCCAGCATTCACTCATGTGACCTACCCTGGCCACATTATATGGTCCGTAGCCACGCCCACTGGATCACATGGCTATGACCTCATCACAGGTCCTACAAACACACATACACTTTACTATGGCGTTCTAGACACACCCCTAGGTGGGTTTGTAGGTAGCTGATCCTGCCCGTCTCACCAGCTACCTGGAAAGCTCTCCCTGACACAATGTAACGAAAGCTCAGCTGTACCTCTGCTGATCAATATACAAATATTGTAAAGGTTTATCTATAGCAATAACAGTGATTAAATAGCAATATATAGAAAAATATATATACTATGCATAATAATATAGTGAATACACCAATGAAAAATATCTATATATATAAACGCCTTATCGTGTCTATCTGTAACCGAAATCGCGGGCCGCTGATTGGTCGCGGCCGCCAGGCCCCCGCCAGGCCGCAACAAACCAGCGACAGGCGCAGCTGTTTGTAACGGTAAGCTGCGCCTGCCGCTGATTGGTCGTGGCCACCAGGCAGTGACCAATCAGCGGCAGGCGCAGGCCTTAATCTGTAAAAAAGAGAATTAAAATAAAAAAAGTTATTCTCACCTTCTGACGGCCTCCTGTCTTCTTTCCACGCACCCGGCCTCGCGTTCCCAGTAATACTTTGCGGTTTAGACGCTGATGACGTCACTCTCGCGAGAGCGAGAAAGAAGACCGACATCACTCTCGCGAGAGCGAGAAAGAAGACCGACGTCATCAGCAGTCTAAACCGCAAAGCATTACTGAGAACGCGAGGCTGGGCGCGTGGAAAGAAGACAGGAGGCCGTCGGAAGGTGAGAATAACTTTTTTTTATTTTTTAATATTATTTTTGTACAGGGCCGCGGCAGTGATTGGTCGCGGCTACAGGGCCGCGTTGCTGATTGGTTGCGGACAGAGGGCTGCGACGCTGATTGGTCACGGCTACACGGAAAGGGGGGTGAGGGGACCATGCATACCAGGATTGGGGGGTGAGGGGACTATGCATACCAGGATTGGAGGATGAGGGAACCATGCATACCAGGATTGGGGGGAGAGGGGACCATGCATACCAGGAAAGGGGGTGAGGGAACCATGCATACCAGGATTGGGGGTGAGGGGACCATGCATACCAGGAAAGGGAGTGAGAGAACCATGCATACTAGGATTGGGGGGTGAGGGGACCATGCATACCAGGATTGGAGGATGAGGGAACCATGCATACCAGGATTGGGGGGAGAGGGGACCATGCATACCAGGAAAGGGAGTGAGAGAACCATGCATATAGGATTGGGGGGTGAGGGGACCATGCATACCAGGATTGGGGGTGATGGGACCATGCATACCAGGATAAGGGGTGAGGGAACCATGCATACCAGGATTGGGGGGTGAGGGGACCATGCATGCCAGGATAAGGGGTGAGAGAACCATGCATACCAGGATTGGGGGGTGAGAGGACCATGCATTCCAGGATTGGGGGGTGAGGGGACCGTGCATACCAGTAAAGAGGGGTGAGAGGACCATGCATACCAGGATTGGGGGGTGAGAGGACCATGCATTCCAGGATTGGGGGGTGAGGGGACCATGCATACCAGGATAGGTGGTTGAGTGGTAGCATGCATATCAGGATTGGGGGTGAGAGAACCATTCATATCAGGACTGGGGGTGAGAGAACCATGCATATTAGGATTGGGTGGTGCATTATTGCATTATTATTAAATCTTCAAAAATAAACTGCATATATATTCTAGAATACCCGATGCGTTAGAATCTAGAATCGGGCCACCATCTAGTATACATATATTTTAATGAAACAACAATATTAATAATTGACAAAGGCACAATAATAATGGTGAAAAAGAATAATAATAACATGTACAGTAAATGAATGTACATGAAAATGTACAGTGATAAAAAAATTAATAATAATGAAAATAATAATAATAAAAATCTTCTGTATATTCTTAATGATGAGACTGAAGACTCCCCTCAATATCTAACAAGATGCTCAAACGCCACGTCACGTCCAACAGCGAAATTTCATCTAAATTCCTTTACTATAATAAAATAAAACATAATTAAAACCAACATAAAAACACACATAATTAAAAACAGAAAACAGGATTTATGAATGAAAAATATTTATGAAAGAGGACAAGAAAAAATTATATATTTTTATAGAAATGCATTGAAACCAAATGTTTCATTTAACCCCTGAGGGGCCATACTGCCCAGCAAATAAATCCATTTGCTTTCTCTTTGCGCCAGCACTTTAGCAAGATTACCCCCTCGGAGTCGTGTGTGTACGAGGTATATGGAGCGCAGCTGTGTGTGTACGAGGTGAGCGGAGCCCTGTGTGTACCAGGTGTACGGAGTGGAGACGTGTGTACGAGGTGTATGGAGCATAGCCGTGTGTGTACAGAGCGGAGCCATGTGTGTGCGAGGTGTACGGAGCGGAGCCGTGTGTGTACGAGGTGTACGGAGCGGAGGCATGTGTGTACGAGGTGTATGGAGCACAGCCGTGTGTGTATGAGGTGAGCGGAGCCGCGTGTGTACGAAGTGTACGGAACAGAGATGTGTGTGTACAAAGTGTATGGAGCACAGCTGTGTGTGTACGAAGTGTATGGAGTGCAGCCGTGTGTGTACTAGGTGTACGGAGCGGAGCCGTGTGTGTACAAGTTGTATGGAGCGCAGCCGTGTGTGTACGAAGTGAGTGGAGCTGCGTGTGTACGAGGTGTACGGAGAAGAGACGTGAGTGTACAAGGTGTAAGGAGCGGAGTCGTGTGTATGAGGTGTACGGAGTGGAGCCATGTGTGTACGAGGTGTATGGAGTGCAGCTGTGTGTGTAAAAGGTGAGCGGAGCCTTGTGAGTACAAGGTGTACAGAGCGGAGCCGCGTGTGTATGAAGTGTATGGAGCGGAGTCTCGTGTGTACGAGGTGTACGAAGCAGAGCCGCGTGTGTACGAGGTGTACGGAGAGGAGCCGCGTGTGTACGAGGTGTACGGAGTGGAGATGTGCATGTATTTTGGCATGCGGGGTGCCCCATTTGAAAGTTTGCACCGGGACCCATAACTTTGTAGTTACGCCACTGACTGTTCCCATCAATTTCAGACCCTAAAAAGACCCCCGGGGAGGATTGCGGCAAAAATGCTCAGTTTTCCCATAGACTTACATTGGGCTCGTTGCTCGGGTCGAGCACCCGAGCATGCCAATTTACTTGACCCAAGCATAGAGCACCGAAGCATTTTAGTGCTCGCCCATCACTAGTAAAGACCTCATTTGTTTAAATATGAACACTCCTGTCCATCTGCTGAACTGTGTTTAGTGGAGGACCTATAGGTCCCTATTATACTATTTCTACTCTCGTGAAATTGATGCTGGGAAATTGATGCTATTGTAAGGCCCTCATTTGTTATCTGTGAACACTTCCATTTAGGTGTCCTTCTTCTGGATTGGGTTTAGTGGAAGACCTTTCGTTCCCTATTATACTATCTATACTGTGGTGAAATTGATGCCACTTTTGTATTGTCTGCCAATAATTTTTCGAAATGTGAACACTCCTGGTTGGGTCTCCTTCGTGTGTGTTGCCTGTAGCAGTAGGCCTCCAAGACCGTCATGCCTCCACCACCTTGGACTCAACTACCCGTGTTACTATCCTTAAAGTTTTTTGACATTAATAGTCTACAAAACTGATATTTGTGGCACCTGAGTGTGGCTCAGCATGAAAGCAGGTAGAGCTGTTGCATATGGTATCAGGGATCCCATCAAATGAGTCCTACACTGATCCCTCACCCACCTCGTCTTACTGTGACGTTCACCTTAAAGCTGTAAATGCTGTCCCAGACCTCGATACCTCATGCCTGGCTGATTGCAGCAGTGCCATGCTACAATTAGTACTGTGGGTGAATTGAGGCCACTTTCCTGGTGTCTGCCCCCAATTGATGTGTCTTGGCAGCATTTGGGGCCATTATAAGGTGTTGTGCATGCCTTTGTTTTTGCCTCCCATTGACCTGAATGGCATTCGGTTATGTTCAGCGAATATTCGACTAATTAATCAGCGAATATTGCAAATTCGAACCGAACATTGAAATATTCGGTCATCTCTAATCTCGACTCCAAAAATGAGTCCTGATAACTGGGGTAGGAACAGCTGAACACTTTGATGAGACAAGGATTTGGAATTTCCTGATAATGATAAGTCAGTATGTGCAAGGATAGGTGCTGGGCAGGTGAAATCTGCACCAGTGTTTTGAACAGGCAGTGGTGTCACCCGATGGCACCAATCATGAACCCAGGTGTTCGGCCCACTGAATCAGAAGCTTAGATGACATATGTCTGTTCATGCTGTTGGTGGCCAGGTTCTTAGTGGTCAGGACTCTGCTGATCTTGGCATGGCACCTGTTGTAAATGGCCATTTTATTTGTCTCAGAACTCTCTTTAAAAAAGTCCCAGACTGGGGAATACCTAACTCTTTGACGGAGAAATTCAGGAGGATCTGTTGTCTGCTGTAACTATTATGTAGGTACTAAGGAATCTGATCGCGGGATAAAACCAGTCTGAGAACAAAGTTGCAGCAAAAAGATGTAATTAAAAAAAACAGAAATGCACACAGAACTAACACAGATTTTCCTGCAGTTGTAACGAGGTGCTCAGCACAATATAGTAAATCACAGCAAACTGAATAGATGAACGCGACCGCTAATACGAACCAGTACAGCAAGGATATTACGCAGGAGTGCGTGAGACACTTAAACGAGGAAGTCCATTAAAGATATCAGTGGGTATGCATACAGTACTTAAACGTGGGTATCCAGCAAGGGGTTAGTGGAAATGCATACAGTACTTAAACAAGGGAGTCTAGCAATAACTTGATCACACGTGGGTACGGCACTTGTTTGTGGGAGTCCAATAATATGTAGAAGAAGCGTAGACAGAGGAAGGTGAAGCGCCCTAGGGGACATGGGTTACTTGGTACCGGGCCGGTTGTCTTAAAGGGATGTGTCACAGTGGCAGTGACCCGGTCCGTGGCCCCAGGCGTTCATGTAAAATTTAAGGGACTTGAATAGGAATAAAGTTTGTGTATAAGTCGTGACGCCACCTGTGGTATTCTGGTCAGGGTGACCGGCGCTGCAGAGTAGATCCTCTGGGACAGATGGTATGATGCAGCAGAGTTGGAAAAGCTCTCCACAGGCAGAGCTGTAGTCCCAGGGCAGT
This sequence comes from Dendrobates tinctorius, assembly GCF_039654945.1. Taxonomy (NCBI): domain Eukaryota; kingdom Metazoa; phylum Chordata; class Amphibia; order Anura; family Dendrobatidae; genus Dendrobates; species Dendrobates tinctorius. The sequence continues at coordinate 58,920,695 of NW_027361683.1, read as the reverse complement.
TGAGAAGAATTTAGAGGTGGTGGTGTAGTGTGGAGTAAAGGATGTAGCAGTGCTGGGTTGAAGTCGCAGGAAACAGGCAGAGACACAGTTGAATGCAGTTCCAAGGCTGGTGCACACAGAGACCCACTTCAGTGCTGTGTGTGTGACTATCACCATGGCAGCTGGTACCCAGGGGAAGAACTCAGGAGTCACAGCGAGAGACCAGAGAGGCTGGCGGAGGACCAACAGGACAGGAACACGGACGGCGGGCAGGGCTGGAAGTGCCAGCAGGCACGGTGGCAACACGGACAAGGCGGCAGGGTAGAGGCATAGACTGGAGGACACAGCTGTGACACCGGAACAAGACAGGACGGAACCACGGGCAGGCAGGCACTAGGAGAGAGGAGAACGGAGAAAGAAGATAAGATACAGGTACGGGGAGTGGAAGGTGCAGGCAGGGACACGCGCAGCGGGACGTGGGGTCAGAATCAATTGTTAGGCACAAATGACAATCAGGCACCGCCAGGAGGAAAAGGCGGCCTGATATGGAGAATATGCCGAGGACTTCCGGGGGGAATCCTCACAGGGCAGAGTGACAGGAGCGGCCGCCCTCAGGAAGGACGGAGTGCGCGTGCGCTCCTAAACACAGTGCGGGCGCACGCCCGTTGGGGAGCAGAAGCAGGAAGCAGAGCTGGAGCGCGCGCCCATTGGGGAGCAGAGGCAGGAGGAATAGCGGGAGCGCGCAGGGATGCCGAGGACAAGTAAGTGTGCCGGGGAGCGACGGTGAGGCCGTCGGCGGCCACGGCGGTGTGAGGAGCGGCGTGACACAGCACCCAAGTATTCAAGCTAAAAGGCAACCCCGGTCAGGATCCAGGAGCACACAAAAAATGGAAGGCAGCTGAACGAGGGGAAGCAGACCACCGAGTAATGAGCAGCACTAGCAGGGAGTTCACCATCACTACAGGCAGGAGCTCTGGAGCCAACAGCACAAAATACTCAGGCAAGGATGAACACATGACCCGGACTTAAATAACAGAACAGACAGGAAGTTCCATGACAGGGCGAGACACAAGACTCCATCTTGGATAAGGGCAAACAGGCACAAAGGAAAGTCCGGAATCCTTACATTACTTCCACCTCAGAAGCGGCCTCAGGACAATTCAGGACCAGGTTTTTCAGGATATTTCTGGTGGAACAAAAAATCTTTTGAGGAGCATAGATATTACTCATTAGCTCCCTATAGTTCTTCAACACAGGATGTACCTTCATAGTCCTTGACAACTTCAGATGACAGGCAATGGCGCTCGCGATCCCAGAGATCTTGAAAGGACCGATGAATTTTTGTTCCAGCTTCTGTGATGGAACATTCACTTTTAAATTCTTTGTGGATAACCACACAGAATCTCCTACCTTAAACATAAGTGCAGGTCTCCGGAACCTATTGGTACATCTCTTGTATCTCTCCTGTGCGATTCTTTCAGAATTTCCAGATTTTGTCTCATCCTTGCATCACCCCCAGGGCTGTGGGATACTCAATACCAGGTTGGTGTCTCAAAGGGATAGGTCACGGCGGCGGTGACCCGGTCCGTGGCCCTGGGCGTCCATTGTAAAAATGGGTGAAATGTAGCTGAATAAAGTTTATAGGTAGATGATTCGTGACGCCACCTGTGGTGCTCAGCAAGGAAGGTGTTAAGCAGATGCTGCGGTGCAGATCCTATGAGGCAGATGGTGGAGCGCAGCAAAGATGTAGTAGCTCTCCACAGGCAGAGCTGTAGTCCCAGGGCAGTAGTAGTAGGTGTTGAAGTAAATGGTGTAGTGTTAGGCACAAAATGTAGCAGTGCTGGGTGGGTTGCAGGAAGAATTCAAAGAACACAACAGAGTGTAGTTTCTTTTACCTTTACTGAAGGTACAGCCCAGGATTCAGATCACAGATGGTACAGGAATTGATCAGCCTGGAAGCAACTTGGGAATCTCTCAATTCAGATGGGTTGTGTAGTCTCCTTTCTAGCCCTAATCTGAAGTACTTTCAGTTCTGAATTACACTCAAGCTCCTCTTGCTTGCTGTTACTTGAACTCCACTCGTATAGCAGGCAGCTGTAGCCGTCTCTTTCTGGCTCACACACGATGCTGCTGTGACTCCGAGTCTTAGGTGGGAAAAGAGCATTTACAGCCTCTTGTTTCTCCGGTTTCTCCTGCAGGATCATTAGTAACCATACAGCCTCGGACGCCGGGGTCCGGTCAATGCGCTTCAGCTGGGAGTGAACCGGACTTCAGCTCAATCCTTCCCAGCTGGTCTCTCCACGTCCACACTCTTCGCCCTCTCTGCACGAACTAACTAACTTCCCTTTCCTGGCCACAGAGAGCAGCTCCTCAGCAGTTTGGTTCAGAGCTCCCTCTGCTGGCCTGGAGTGGGTACTGAGGTGTGTGCTGGAATTACCTGATAGAGAGATCCTTCATTACTTCCAAGCTTCCAAGCATGACATCACGCTCCCTACGAGGGAGGTAATGCCACTGTGGCGACCGTACTCCTGGGGGCGCCAAACCCTCTCCTCTACTGCAGACACAGGAGCATCAGTTGGGGATCAGGGAAGAATACTAGGATGAAAACCCAAATTGGCAAAGAAGGGTGTAACCTTGGTGGATGTATTCTGCGAGTTGTTATAAGAAAACTCTGCTAAATGAAGCAACTCCAACCAGTCGTCCTGCGAGTGGTTAACATAACACCAAAAGTATTGCTCCAGAGTCTGATTAGTCCGCTCCATCTGCCCATTGGTATGCGGATGATATGCTGAGGACAGACAAACATTGATACCAAGCACAGAACAGAATTCTTTCCAGAATCTAGAGGTAAACTGCACTCCCTGATCAGAGATAATCTCGTCTGGAACTCAATACAGGCGGAACACATTCTGAATGACCAGCTCAAATGTATCCTTAGCTGAGGAATGAAGTGAGCAGCCTTTATAAGGCGATCTACCCAGGGGTGGGATTCAAATATTTAACAACAGGTTCTGTGTTTGTGTGAAAAACGCAGTGCCCACGGTGTGGAATTTTCTGCGCGGATTTGCTGCAGTTTTAAATCCGCAGCATGTCACTTCTTTGTGCGGATTCCGCAGCGGTTTGGCACCTGCTCCATGACAGGTGTCAAACCGCAGGTGTTGTGAATTCACTTTCTGGCATACCTCTGGTTACTAGTGAAGGTAGTGGAGCTGGTTGAATTGACAGAGGGGTCGCGAGTTGTCTTCCCGGGCTCCCTCTGGTGGTTACTGGAGGTAATGGAGCTGATCAAATTAACAGAGGCCTGCCACCTGATAATGAGGAGGATGACTGGAGATCTGGAGTTTCTGACTGGATATAAGACAGCAGACTCCCTCTATCCCTGCTGGTGATCGTTTCCTGCCTCCTGAGGTCTTAGTTTCCAGCTCAGTCCCTGCATGCTCAGCTAAGTGTTCTTTTGCTATTGTTCACATTTGATCTGGTTTTGTCTATTTCAGTTTTGTGTCAGCCAGCTCCGGCTGGGGCTGTGCTGAATTTCCATCCTTATGTTACTGCTTGTGCCAGTTTGTTTTTGTCCCTTATTAGATTGGCCTCTTTTTGCTCTGCTTTCAGAATATGCCAGAGTGCTGATATAGTAGGCGAAGTCTAGTGACTTCAGTATTTTTCTATCAGACGTGTTGGGCATTTTTTGCAGGGTTTTTTGTGTGATTGCAGACAGAGTCTTTCCTTTCCTGTCCAGTTAGTGTGGGTCCCATCATTTGCTCAGTCTATTTTCCTACCTGCGTTTGTGTTTTCATCTTGTCTCACCGACAATATATGTTTGGGGGCTATCTTTTCCTTTGGGGGGTCTGCTCTGGGGCAGTTTAGATTTCCCCTTTCTTGCTTTAGGCTTATTTAGTTCTCTGGCTGTGTCAAGGTGTCTAGGATCATCGTAGGTACGCTCCACGGCTACTGCTAGTTGTGTGGATAGGATCAGGGGTATGCAATCCGCTTAGTTAGGAACATCTCTGGTTTTCTGTGGCTTAGCTTGGTCTTGCTTTACTCCTCGGTGACCCAATCTTAACACGCAGGCTAATCTGCAGAAAATCCACAGATAAACCGCAGGTCTTTTCACCTGCGGATTTATACAAATCTGCACGGAAAATTCCGCAGCAGATTCTGCAACGTGTGTGCACACACCCTAATGGTGTCACAGCCCCCTCAAGCCCCATAGATTTCCAACCTTATTAAGTCCAAGATCCTACAAAATACCTGTCTTGACAAGTCACAGACCCAAATAATACCCATAAATCAACACATCCTATACTCCATAAATATTTCCAGACACCCAAAGCTTTGATCCAATAGTGTTTCAGACTCAACAAGTCTTATTCTCCACAATTAACTAGCTGCTAATTGTCTTCAAGCCCAGACACCATACTGTCCCATCTTCCTCAGGTCCAGGTCACATAGTATCCCATTCTCCTCCAGTCCCAGGTTCCATAGTATCTCAGCTGTTTACAGCCCCATGAACCACAATGTCCCAACCTCCACAATCCCAGGTCCCATAGAGTGTCAGGCTTCTCAATTGACGGGTGACAAATTGCTCCAGCTGCCTAAAACTCCAGGTCCCATAGTGTCCTAGCCTCCTGATATCCTAGGCCTTATAGCGCCCTAGCTGCCTTAAGCACCATAATGTCCCAGTCTTCACAAGTTATTGTCCCATAGAGTCTCAGCCTCCTTATGTCCCACTCCCAGGCCTTATAATGCCCCAGGTGCCTAAAGACTCCTAATGGCACAACCTCCACAATCCCAGGTGCCAGAGAATCCCAGCCTCCACAATCTCAGATCCCTTTGCGTCCAATCCGACTCGATCCGATATCCCATAGTGTCCCAGCAGCCTCAATCCCACATCCCATTGAGTCCCAGCCTCCTCAATCCCAGGTCCCATAGAGTCCCAGCCTCCTCAATCCCACATCCTATAAAGTCCCAGCCGCCTCAATCCTACATTCTATAGAGTCCCAGCCCCGGCCAGCCTCCTCAATCCTACATCCCATAGAATTCCTTCCCAGTCACCTCACAATCCCACATCCCATAGAGTCCCAGCCTCCTCAATCCCAGGTCTTATAGAATCCCAGCTGCCTCAATCCCACATACCATAGAGTCCCACTCCCAGCCTCCTCAATCAATCCCATATCCCATAGAGACTGTCGTGGGCACACATTGTACATAATGGGGCACAGCCGCAGGCATTACTGTATAATGGGGCACAACAGGCACAGCCAGGCCGCACAACACACAAGGCTCCTCTGAGTCTGACCTGCTGTTGGTGCAGCCACGTGCAGCAGTCCACTGTCCAGAGTACATACAGGGTGATTGCACTCTCTTGCAGCCTGCCTGTGCCTGCGGTTATCGGCGTGGCGGCGTTGATGAGCCCTGGCTGGATGGCGGTGGCCCTCAGCTCAGCCCCCGCAGCACGCGCACCTGTCCTGTCCGTCCTGTGGCCTACCCCAATTGCCGCACTGCCGCAGGTATCAGTGCGCCAGGGCCAGGGGCCCGGCAGGGTGTGCGCATTACTGCACTGACTGTGCAGGTATCAGTGCGCGGTGTCCTTTCATTCTGGCTGGAAGCAGAGCCCGCCCTCCTCCTCCTCCTCCATGCACTGCAGCCTGCAAGTACTTGATCACTTCTCTGAATCTCGCCGGTTCGGGGAGCCGGCTGCTTTTTTAACAAGCGGTTCCTCCTACCCGGGGAGAACCGGCTGAATCCCACCCCTGGATCTGCCACCACCAGAATAGAATTCTTTCCCCCAGGGGTGGGTAATTCTGCTATAAAGTCCATCGAAATAGACCCCCAAGGGCAAGAGGGGACAGGTAGTGGTTGCAGCAATCTCGTAGGTGATACACGAGGATTCTTAAAGCGTGCACATACCTCACATGAGAGAACACAGCTATTCACGTTCTTCAGACAGGTAGGCCACCAAAAGAAATGGCTCAGGAACTCCTGTGTCATCTGTACCCCTATGACCAGCCAATTTAGAGTCATGGAAAAACTTTAGGACCTGCAGCCTTACGACCTCTGGAATGAATAAATGTTTATCCCTAACCCACACTGTTCTTGAGAACCAGGTCAACATCATCAGTAGGGTTAACAAGGAACGTATCTGCATCATAGGCCTCCGTAATAGTTTTCCATAAGTCCTTTTTCTGGATGACTCCGACAAAGTTGGCATCAGAAAAAATGGTTTTGGACGGGGTCCCAGGTACAGAATCCGTGGCATGGATTCGGGATAAAGCATCTGCTTTCCCATTACGTAAGCCTGGGTGGTGCGAAATGACAAAATTAAATTGATTCAAAAACAAACTCCAACGAGCCTGAATCGGAGAAAGACATCTAGCAGACCTAAAAAATTCTAGGTTACGATGATCTGTGAGCAGAATAACTTATTGTGCTGCCTCCTGTGCTGCCTCCATTCTTTAAATGCAGCGATGATGGCAAGGAGCTATTTATCTCCCACATCATAATTATTTTCTGCAGCAGAATGTTTACGGGAGAAAAAAAGCACTAGGATGTAACAGACCCTTCTCCCCTGTTCTTTGCAAGAGTGAGGCCCCCAATGCACAATCCAAAGCGTCCACCTCCATGATGAAAGGAAGTGCTGGGTTAGGATGAATCAACAGCGGTGAAGATGTAAACCGGGACTAAAAATAGTCAAAATCCTCCTGAGCCTGTGTAGACCACGAGAAAGTTTTTTCCTTCTTGGTTAGTTAGTGGTCGCGCATTCTCAGAGAAATTACGGATGAACCATCTAAAAAAGTTAGCAAACCCGATAAAGCGTTGTACCTCCTTAACATTCTTAGGTGTGGGTTAATCAAGAATAGCCTGAATCTTACTTGCCTCCATTTAAAGCCCCTGCAGTGTGATTACATAGCCTAAAAATTAAATCTTAGTGCGGTGGAACTCACACTTCTCAAGCTTGATGCAGAGATGATTCTCTTTCAGGCATCTTAAAACAGTCTTAACATATTCTTGATGCTCCTGCAAAGAATCAGAGAAAATCAAAATATCGCCCAGATAGATTACTACAACATGATCTAGCAAATCTCTAAAGACGTCATTCGCCAAATGTTGGAAGGTTGCCGGAGCGTTGCAGAGACCAAAAGGCATCACAAGGTACTCAAAGTGCCCATAACGACATCTAAATGCCGTCTTCCATTCTTCCCCAGAGTGGATCTGAACAAGGTTATAAGCTCGGGTTAACATCAGATTTTCTCCCCGGTGGCCACTGGTGTAATTATATTGCATTGCTACGTGAGTTTTGTTGATGCAGGTGACCACTCCTACCTTCCTTTAAAAGGTCACCTGTGCATTAGCTTGTTGGTTATAACAGGTCCTTTGGAAACCAACCTTGCTGAAGAAAGTTGCTATCTGGTGCAGTGGTGCTTCAGCTGAATGCCTAACTGGTGCCTAACTCTGCAGTGCAGTGCATTGCAGCAGACAAAGCTAAGTGTTGTCTTGTTTAACCCTGTCTGTTGTATCTCCCCTTGGGGTTTTATTAGTGCATCGGTGGGACCAGTGTCCGCACTTAGCAATTCCCTAGTGAGGGATAGGTGCAGGGTAAGTGAGGGACAAGGTATCCTGCTCGGCGACGGTTTGAAAGAAGCCGTATAGGGACGTCAGGTTAGTCCAGGACCCAGCCGCAGCAGAGTGCAGGAGGTGTCCCTTTCCCCGTTCCCTATAGCAGGGCCCACCGTTGTAATTGTTTCCCCGGTGTCCCCTTGTTTGTCTTGTTGTTTGGTGATCGACTGGTCGTCGGGTCACATCACGCAAGGCCAGTCACATATCGTGACAGTATCCTTTGGATGAAAGGTGATCTCCTTGGTCTCCCAGTTGATGATTGGGTTCTGTGCCTAAAACCAGGGAATTCCTAGAATGAAAGGAAATGTGGTGAAGAAATTAGCATAATAGAAAACACTTCCCAATGATCCACTGGTCCTGAAACTAGGGGAGAACCATCCACCGTTTCCATGGCTACTGGGGTGGTTCTCTGTAGAATCTGTATGTCATGTTCCTTGGCAAAGGTGATGTCCATAAAGTTAGACCCCGCTCCAAAATCCACCATAGCTGCACATGAGATCCATTGACAACAAGATCTTAATGGGGAGGGAACAATGTGTATCCTTATCCTTCCGTGTCTTGGGAGCGGAAGTCATTGCTAGGGAATGAAACACAGCATTCACAGAAAAACTGGACTCAGAAATGACAGATTTATCATCCTGACTCTCATGTTCGCCTATAGCGGCTAGTACCTTGCGAGGCCACTTAGGACAGTATATAAGGAAATTATCTGACTGACCGCAATAAAAACAAACTCTCATGAAAGCAGTGCTGCCTGCGCTCGTTACTCTCACGCCGCTGTAAAGCATCCACTTGCATAGGAACTGGTTCTGTCTTTGCCTGTAAGTTCTTTAGAAGTAAGTGGAGAGTTAGAGACATTGCTAAATGCTTTCTCCTGTCTACGTTCAGTAATACTCATGTCAATGCGCATGCAATGCTGTATGAACACCTCTAACTCCTGAGGAGAATCTGCATGGGCTAATTCATCCTTAATCATACTAGAAAGTCCCCACTTAAAAATGGGTAATTGAGTATAACAGTCCCAAACCGTATCCGCCAACCGTCTAAATTCAGTGGCATATTCAACAACAGAACGCTTACCCTGATGTAAAGACAACAATGCAGTCAAAGCTGTAGTGCGACGATTTGGATCATCAAACATCATAGACATTGCAGCATGAAAATCATCAAAGTTATTCAAGCGAGGATCACATGTCTCAATTAGTGGATTTGCCTGTGCGAGAGCTTGGGAAGTAAGTAACATAATTATACACAAGACCGTGGATCAGTCTCTGTGGAAGTGGGTAGCATGTACATCAAAATACAAAATGCACTGATTAATAACCCACGAAATTTGTAGCGTTCACCATTAAATCTAAATGGCGGTATCTTGGGAGGGCAAGTTGGCAGTAGCTGCCCCGGGGGTGGAGGAGCCCGTGCTGTTATTTGATTACTTAAATTCTGCAGCGCCTGCCCGAAATGGGCCTACCAGTTAGCCACCTTGTTTTGCAGAGCTTCTACGTCCCCTTGTAAGGAGTTGATCATAGAAAACAACTGATCCAACTTTGTCTCAGTCGACATTATCCCAGCAGGTTCCTAAATGGCCTGAGAATCCTGTAACAATTATGTATTATGCATAAAAAAATGCATATATACATACAATTGACGATATTAAGTCACAGCGGAAGTCGGAGAGTAAGGCAAAGTTTGTGACCGCTCGTTGGCCGGCTCGCATGTCGGTAGGGGACAGGGCCTACTGCGATGAGACGTTACGAAGTGTAATTGCCTTTCTCTGCCTATGTAATTAATAAACTGTGACCGACCTGTTTCAACCCACCTAGGCCTGTCTGTGTTTCATTGGTGGATTTGCGGGAGGGGGAAAGGCACTGTTTAAGACACACTGGTCTACGCAGTCTTATGTATTATGCATGATCGCGTGGGATAAAACCAGTCTGAGAATGCTTTGCTGGGACAAGGATTTGGAATTACCTGATAATGATAAGTCAGAATGCGCAAGGATAGGTGCTGGGCAGGTGAAATCTGCACCTGCGTTTTGAACAGGCAGTGGTGTCACCCGATGGCCCCAATCATGGACCCAGGTGTTCGGCCCACTGAGTCAGGTGTTTAGATGACATACAGCTGATCATGCTGTTGGTGACTAGGTTCTTAGCGGTCAGGCACCTGCTGATCTTCGCATGGCACCAGTTGTAAATGGCCATTTTATTTGTCTCAGAACTCTCTTTTTAAATAAGTCCCAGACTGGGGAATACCTAACTCTTAGAAGGAGAAATTCAGGAGTATCGGTGCTTTGCGAAACAGTTGTCCGCTGTAACTATTATGTAGGTACTAAGGAATCTGATTGCAAGAGGTAAAACCAGTCTGAGAACAAAGTTGCAGCAAAAAGATGTATTTAAACAAATCTGAAATGCAAACAGAACCAACACGAATTTTCCTGCAATTGTAATGACTCTGAGGTGCTCAGCACAATATAGTAATTATAGTAAATCACAGCAAACTGAGTAGTGGGACGTGACCGCTAATACGATCCAGTCCATCAAGGATATGACGCAGAAGTGCATGAGACACTTAAACAAGGAAGTCCATTAAAGATATCAGTGGGCATTGTGATACAGTGACCCCTGTGACAGCTAGGGGGCGCTGTATGGCCTTCCCAGGACATGCATACAGGCATTCCCTTTGTTATGATGGGAAAATGATGAGCGGCAGGATTGTTAATGGCCGATATGTATCACAGGGTGGGTGGCCCTGTGATGGGAGATGGAACATGTATTGATCAGCAGATCTACTGCTGAGAATTTGTTACTGTGTATTAGGGAAGCTTCCAGGTGACTTGGTGAGAAGGGTGGAACCAGCCACCTACAAACCCACCCAGGGGCGTGTCTGAATTCCCAAAGTAAAGCCTGTGTGTGTGCGTGTGGAATAGGACCTGTAGTAAAGTCATGACCATGTGATCTATACCTCACCTGTGGGTGTTGCTACGGACCATATAATGTGCCTGAGGTCTGGTCACATGAGAGAGAGTGTGTACCTGAATGGTTCAGGGTGCAAGGTCCTGGAGGGTCAGTGTGGGGAGATCCTGGGAGGATCAGATCCCTGGAGCACGTGCTACGACCTTGGACCTGGTCAGGTATGGGTGTTGGATGGTCTCAGGAGGGGACGGACTTGATGGCTGGTGTGTTGGAAGACCCTGGGGGGAGGGTCGGATACATGAATGTCACCCGGTGAGGCCTGTGTGTTGGACGGTTCCAAAGTGGGGATGGATGTCCTGAATAGCACACAGACAGGCCACGTGTGTTTGCAGAGTCAGAGACGGCACTGCATTGGGGGAGCTACTGTCCGTCTGTGGATCTGGACTGTCAGGTGGCCTGGTGAGCAAGACGTTGTCCGGGATGGTGATCCCAGTTCGGCAGCTTCCCTGAGAGAGAGGACTACCAAAGAGTCGGCTTCTGGAGCAGGAGCTCCTGCGAGGTAACCCCGGACATGGGGATATAACTGTTGGTGCCTGTGATGTTCTATCGACACTAAGGTACTGTTCGGCGTGTGGACACCCACGGTAACTGGACAAAGAGGTCCAGCGTGTTTAGTGACAGCGTGTTAAAGCCTTGTACCTAGGATTGTGATGGACTATGTGTAAGCATGTGACGTGTAACATGTTCTTCAGCGGATTATGAAGGCTTAAAAAACTGCACTAGACTGTTTAAGTGGAAAATGTTCCTGTATGCATCAATATCACAGCCAAGTGAGTATCCCCCAATACACTCAGTGAGCGCTACCTTACATATGGTGGAGAATGCTAAGAGCACTTTTGTAGCCTTGTTGCTAGGGGCAACGGATGAGGTCTACAAACTCTGTTGCTAGGGGCAATGGTCCAGGAGGCACGTGTGAGGTGTTTTGCTGTGACTCAGTGGGATCACGAATAGGGATGAGCGAGTACTGAAGTATTCGGACTCGATATACTCGTACCGAGACAGGGCCGCCATCAGGGCATGACAGCCATTACAGCTGTATGGGGCCCCAGTGATTAGGGGGGCCCGCCCGGGCCCGGCGGCGCCCGAGCATGCTGGGCGCTGGCAGCCCGGTCCACGCTCGCCGTTCAGGTCCTGGCCGGGCCCCCCTGGTACTAAGCTGAAGTGCCGAAGTGGAATGCCGCGTGCACTCGTTCTCTGCTCCTTCCCTCTCTGCATAGTGGGGAGCAGAACACGGTGGTGCGCGTGGCCATGCAGGGAGTTGCGGGCTGCAGTGTAGCAGGGAAGTGCAGTCACACACGCTGTGACACTACTCACTCCACCCCCAGGCAGTCAGCAGCAGAGCCACGAGCAGAGCATCGGATCCCTCCCCTCCAGCAGCATCACAGCTCTCAGAGTGTGGAGAAACATGGAGGGGCGGGGCTGAATGTCGGGGGTGGAGCCACCGGCAACCAGGGAGAAGAATGCAGAGGGAACTCAGGGAAATAGAAAAATAACAGCAGGAGACAGAAAGATAAAAGAAGTGAGAGGACAGAAAACACAAAAGAGAGGCAAGACACAGGTGAGAAGAATATATACTTTATATAGTTACACAAATGTCCAAAAAAAACAGAAACAGGAATAACTCATATATAAACATAAGCACCAGAAAACAAACACAGTCTATTTCCAAATAAAACCAACAATTTATTCAAAAATATTTTTTAAAATCAATATCAATACAGAGGCCACAAAGCACACCAAGTGGAGCATACTATTAATAATACTTGGCAGACCAGATAAAATGTCAAATTCCCCAAAATCTACCGCTCACCGTGAGTAATATAGCCTAACTTCCATCATCTGGAAATCCAGTGTAGATAATGGCCAGTCAAACAGTGACTAATATATTAATTGTTACAAGAACGGAATTATACTGGTCCAAAGCCCATAAGTGCCCATTAGCAATAGCAAAAATGGCATTAGAATAAAGCGCATAATACTTACAAAGTTATAAAGTGCATTAGCGTGCTCCACCTCGCCCAAACGCACATTTCGTTTCGTACTTCATCAGAAGACGCTGCTCTATGCTCTTTATTCTAATGCTATTTTTGCTATTGCAGTTTTCAACTAAATGTGCATCTGAGGAGGCACATTCAGTTGCAAAATATTGCGGTACAGAAAGCCACCAGCTTTCTGCACAGCAATAGTTACCAGCTGCCAGCCAATCACAGGCCAGCAGCTGATATCAGCGCGCAAATCACCGGCGTATGACTTCACTTGTAGGAGGAAGGACCCTCGCCGAGTGTCCGGGCCGGAACCAAGGGGACCGTCATCTAAGTTTCTAAGGAGCCTGTTTCCGGGGAGCAGAGTTAAGGGACGGACCGCTGAGACTGACAGAACAGTAGGGGGTGGAGCCTATATAAAAGGGGCGGGGCACGCCAGTCAGGGTGAGTCAGCAGAATGGGAGAGAAGGAGCAGGAGACCTTGGGAGCTCCAGGGAGTGAGAGACCCGAGCATAAACCAGAGAGGAGGACAGTGACAGGAGGGAGTCTCACGTTGGACAGCAGAGACAGAAGACCGCTGCTTCACTCCAACCCGTGGCCATTGCCGCCCCACTCCAGCTCGCGGCTGCGGCCTGCCCGCAGTCACCCGTGGCCTCTGCCACCTCACTCCAGCTCGCAGCTGCAGCCAGCCCGCAGTCACCCGCGGCCGCTGACGCCTCACTCCAGCTCGTAGCTGCGGCCTGCCCGCAGTCACCCGCGGCCACTGCTGCCTCACTCCAGCTCGTAGCTGTGGCCTGCCCGCTGCTGCACAGCCACTGCCACTCCACTCCCGACCGTGGCTGTGGCTTGTCTATTGCTGCTCACAGCCACCACCGCCCCGCTCCAGTCCGTGGAAAGAGCCGGGCCATTGCCCGCCGCGGTCCCCTAGTGCAGCCGCTGGCTGAGCCAGTGGCCTACCAACCGCCCCTCAGCCCCGCCGCTGCCTGCTCCCGTTCAGGGGCTGCAGCCTCGACTCTCCAACCCCCAGGCTGTGTCCCGCTGCCTTTGCTGGGGACATCCCACCAAAGAACCTTTCTAGGGCCTGTTGTGCCCCTGCTTTGCCTGGGCGTTGCTAAGCCAGAAGACTCCGCCAGATCCACAGTAGCTGGGCCCAGCGGCTGCAACGCAGAAGCACCATCGTCCAGGACACCGAGGGACGTCAGGACGGATAAGTGATACTACATAATTAAGGACCAGTAGCCGGCCATACCGCGGCCCTATAGTGACCGGCCGTTGCCGTAGTAGTCATGTTCTGATAACCAGTGTTTGTGTGTACTGAGTCCCTGCGAGGACAAGTTCTGTTATTTTGTGTAGTTGCTTAGGATAGCCCTACTATTATCAATCCATAAAAGTTATTACTAAAAGCATAATTTGTCTCGCGCCTCGTCGCTGCATCCCTCGTACCTGCCATGACCACACACTGTCATGTGTCGGGGCGTCCGCACCTAAAATAAATGAGGGATAGGGCCCCGCTGGGCCGTGGCCAGGTAAGGAGAATTTTTTTTTATTTTCTCATATGGGGACAGGATGGGAGTTCATATAGGGGCAAGATGGATGGGAGGTCATATGGGGGCAGGATGGATGGGAGCTCATATGGGAGCAGGATGGATGGGAGCTCATATGTTGGCAGGATGGATGGGAGCTCATATGGGACAGGTTAGGAGCTCATATGGAGGCAAGATGGGAGCTCATATGCAGCAGGATGAGAGCTCATATGCAGCAGGATGGGAGCTCATATGGGAGAAGGAAGGGAGCTCATAAGGTAGAAGGCTGGGAGATCATATGGGGGCAGGATGGGAGCTCATATGGGGCAGGATGGGAGCTCAGATGGGGCAGGATGGGCGCTCATATGGGGGCAAGATGGCAGCTCATATGGGGGCAAGATGGCAGCTCATATGGGGGCAAGATGGCAGCTCATATGGAGGCAGGATGGGAGCTCATATGCAGCAGGATGGGAGCCCATATGGGAGAAGGATGGGAGCTCATATGGGGGCAGGATGGGAGCTCATAAGGCAGAAGTCTGGGAGATCATATGGGGGCAGGATGGGCGCTCATATGGGGGCAGAATGGGAGCTCATATGGGGGCAGGATGGGAGCTCATATGCATCAGGATGAGAGCTCATATGGGAGTAGGATGGGAGCTCGTATGGGGGCAGAATGGGAGCTCATATGGGGGCAGGATGGGAACTCATATGGAGGCAGGATGAGAGCTCATATGGGGCAGGATGGGAGAAGATGGCAGCTCATATGGGGGCAAGATGGCAGCTCATATGGAGGCAGGATGGGGGCTCATATGGGAGGACTTGAGCTCATATTGGGGCAAGATGGCAGCTCATATGGGGGCAGGATGGGAGTTCATATGGGGGCAGGAGGGGAGATCATGGCTGGAGCCAAGAATGAGGCACAAGGGGGCCAGGATGGGGAATATCATTACTGTAGAGGCTAATTAAGGGATATATTATTACTGCAGTGATGAATTTTATTTTTGGAGGATACTGTTTTCAATGAAGGGGGTCCTGTTACTGTACTGAGCGACACTATGTCACCTTTTTTCCTTCATCTGGTGTACTGTAGAAGTTGGGAAAAATTAATTAATTTGCTCTGCAAGCGGTGCTCTATATAACTGTGTTATTTCCTGCAGAGATGAGTCCTGGCTGGAAGAAGTGATAACGGTCTGTGCTGGATGAAGATGAAAAGTAAAGTTGGAGGACTTAATCTCAAGACGCCACTGGTGATTAAGTGTATTACATGTACACACAGTATACACTGTACATTATGTACAGAGCTTCTGTGTACAATGTCACCAGTGATCACTGTATTACCTGTACGCTATATACTATATATGTACACTGACACTATATACAGAGCTCCTGTGTATAATGTCACTAGTGATCACTATTATCTGTACACTGACACTGTATACTAAGCACAGGTCTCCTGTGTATAATGGCACTTATGGTGATATTAGTATTTTTTTTTATTGATGATCAGTATTGTAGTAATTGGTAACACGTGGTCTGGTCATAGTCGATAATATTTGTCCCTTGTATGTGATATTATTGGTTATTTAAAAGATTAAAAAGTAATTAAAAATATACCTAAATTGTATTGGATATTTTAACAAATGTTTAATAATTTACAGTAGAGTAGAGCCCGGCCAAGAGAGTCTACAAAAGCCACTGGCTATGTATGTGATTTGGTGATGGTTACTGTTAATGTGTGATTGGTGAGGATGTGGTGCAGAAGTGGAGTTTTTCCAAGAAAGGGCGATGGGACTGTGGAAGGTTCATGGGATGGAGGCGGAGCTGGGGTGGAGCCTGGGTGGAGTCTCAAGGGGGCCCCGAAAATGTTACCAGTATGGGGCCCCGAAATTCCTAGTGGCAGCCCTAACCGAGTATACCTTAATACTCGGGTATTCGGTATGAATAGCGAGTCCAATGATAGTCAATGGTAAATGTGAGTAATTGTCTGCTGGACCTCACAAAGCCGTCTGGGGGCTGAGGAAAAGGCTAAGAAATGTTTAAAAATGTATGCTGTAAACAAATGTATATAACATAGGGGCACCTGGTCAGGGGCTGCATGATTGCTTTTACACCACTGCTTCACTAGAATGTACAAACACTATTTGAAGTCCTGTGTTTTTTTGTCAGAAGAGCAGGACTTGTACGCCACTTACGCAGTGCGAGTGATATATCAGAAGTGCTGGAAGAGCGAGTGATGATGGAGGCGATCTTCTGACAGCTAAGTCTGTAAGTAGAGCAATCTGCCCTAGGGGCTGTGTTATGGTTAATGCTGTTAGGCGTTGGGTTCCTGCAACTGCACAGCAGGAGTCCAGAGCCTTGCATTCGGCGGTCTCCCATTCTCCACCGACCACTCAGGAGCCTGCACAGCAATCCCGGCATTCCAGACACCCTGCTCAGACTAGTTCTGTGGGTCTGGCTGTTGCTGCCACCTCTGGGCCACCAACAGCAGCGCAGGCTGCTCAGCAGCGAGCTACTTCAGAGGCTAAGTCCTCAACTCGCGCTACTGGGCATGCTCACGAGACAATCTCCCATTGGAGATCAGGAGTCACATGCTCAGGTCCTTCTCGTGATCTGATTGGTCCATCTCAGGGTGCAGCATTACAAGGGGCCATTAATCACTGTGCAGCATTACAAGGGGCCACCAATCACTGTGCAGCATTATAAGGGGCCACCAATCACTGCAGCATTATATGGGGCATATGTTATTATGGAGCATGTTATAGGGCCACCATTATTCACTGTGCAGCATTATTAGGCATATTTTTGTATGGAGCATCTTATGAAACCCATCATGAACTTTATGGAGCATCTTATGGGGCCCATTTTATTTTTGAAATTTACCAGTAGCTTTGGCATTTTCCACCCTAGGCTTATACGCGAGTCAGTAAGTTTTCCCAGAAGCACATATTGGGCCCGCCTCCCTGCCTACAGCCAGTGTATTGCTTCAGACTAGTTCAGTCCCGCCCCTTCCCTGAGCCCTCGCTGTCTATTAGCTCTTTGCAGAGCTGCCTGCCGCATGGACCTCTGGGAAATGTAGTTCCTGGAGGTCGGTTTGCACGGAGGAAGGCAGGCAGCCCTCACTGTCTCAGCTTAATTAATGCCAGGCCAGCCACTCAGCCAACTCTAGTATGCATTATCGGTAAGAGGGTGCGTCTAGAAGGGGGGGTGTCTTTGAGGGGGTGTGTCTTTGAGGGGGGGTGTCTTTGAGGGGGCCCCGTTTAAAAGTTTGCTATGGGACCCAATCAGTTCGAGTTACGCCCCTGCTGTGTGAGTTGCTGAATTGTAGGTTGCTGAGTGCTTTCTACCTGTTCAATTTTTGAGGGGCTTGGGGGCTTGTTTAACCTAATTTTTCTCTCTTCAGGGATTATCTCTTATTTTACAGTACAAAGGACAGTACAAAGACCTTTCTAATGATCTTTTTACTCTTAGACCTGTGACGGGGACAAGGGGGCATCCTCTACGTCTGGAGGAAAGAAGGTTTAAGCATACTCACAGATGCGGATTCTTTACTGTAAGAGCAGTGAGACTATGGAACTCTCTGCCATATGATGTTGTAATGAGTGATTCCCTACTAAAATTTAAGAAGGGACTGGATGCCTTTCTTGAAAAGTATAATATTACAGGGTATATACACTAGTTTCCTTAATATTGCGTTGATCCAGGGAGCTAGTCTGATTGCCGTATGTGGAGTCAGGAAGGAATTTTTTTCCCCAATGTGAATCTTACTGTTTGCCACATGGGTTTTTTTGCCTTCCTCTGGATCAACATGTTAGGGCAGGTTAGGATAGGATATGGGTTGAACTAGATGGACTTAAAGTCTCCCTTCAACCTTAATAACTATGTTACTATGTTACTATATTATTTTCAGGTATGGATGATGGAGCAAGAGATTGGGCATCACGAATCTCCTGTTCCAATCTCAGGGACACCACAGCCACCATCACCCTGAGCTGAAGAAAGGAGGAAGGAGACCCAGGAGGTGATACTGGATCTAGGCTGCGAGGCAAGGCATCCACCTTCACATTCTTGGACCCTGGTCTGAAAGTGATGGAAAACTGAAATCGGGGAAAAAAAAGTGATCACCTTGCCTGTCTCGGAGTTAAACGTTTGGCGGACTCGATGTAAGACAGGTTCTTGTGATCTGTAATGACAGTGATACGATGGACAGCCCCCTCCAAAAATTGCCTCCATTCTTCAAGCACCAATTTAATGGCTAACAACTCCCTGATTACCCACATCATAATTCCTCTCAGCAGAGGAAATTTTTTTTGAAAAGAAGGCACAGGGTCTTAAGTTAGTTAATGTGGTGGGCCCCTGGGACAACACAGCCCCCACTCGCACCTCAGAGGCATCCACCTATATGATAAATGGTTTAGACAAATCAGGTTGAAACAGTACCAGGGCAGTAATTAAACTTTTTTTTCACTAAGAAAACGCCGCCACAGCTGGATCTGACCAGTTTTTGAGATCAGCACCCTTTCAAGTGAGATCAGTGAGGGGTTTGACCACTTGAGAAAACCCCTTGATGAATTTCCTATAGTAATTGGCAAAACCCAGAAATCGCTGAAGACCCTTGAGATCTCTGGGTTGCACCCAATCCACAATGGCCTGTACCTTCCTAGGGTCCATACGAAACTCCTCAGCAGACAAAATGACTCCTAGAAAGGACAATTCTTGAGAAAAAATGAACACTTCTCCAGTTTGGCAAAGAGTGAGTTCTCCCTAAGCCTCTGGAGAACCGCACGAAGATGACCCATGTGACTTTGTCTAATCAGAAGAATATATGAGTATATCATCAAGATAAACTACCATAAAGCATCCAACTAAGTCAGAAAAAACATGGTTATTGAAATTCTGGAATACCATTGGTGTGTTAGTCAAACCGAACGGCATAACCAAATTTTCAAACAGACCCTCAGAGGTGAGAAATGCAGTTGTCCACTCATCCCGCATACAGATGAGATTGTATGCTCCCCTGAGGTTCAGAACCACCTGGCCCCCAACAATTGATTGTACAAATTGGGTATCAGTGGGAGAGGATAAGTGTTTCTTATGGTGATCTTACTCAGTTCTCGTAAATCGAGGCATGGGCGTAAACCACCATCCTTTTTTTTTTTTTTACAAAAAAGAACCCCGCTGCCACAGGAGAGATAAATGGCTGAATATGCACTTAACGGAGGCTTTCAAAGATGTATTCCTTCATAGCAGCCCACTGAGGGCTGTAGAGATTGTACAGACGGGCTTTGGGCAATTTGGCACCGGGAACAAGATCAACGGAAGAATCGAATGGGCAGTGTGGTGGTAGAACCTCAGCCTTTTCAGAGAACACATCCTCAAAGTCCTTCAGGTACTCTGGAATACTCTCCAGACTGACAGATGACATAGACACAGTAGCAAGACAATTTTCAGAACAACCAGGTCCCCATTTAACAATATCCCGGGACCCCCAGTCAATAACCGGGTTATGTGGTTGCAACCAGGGAAGCGCTAACACCAGGCCAGCAGGAAGGTTATCCAAAATAAAGCATGACATGCGCTCCTGGTGTAGGGCCCCCACCCTGAGGGTGAATTCTTTAGAAATGAAATGGAGACCATAATTAGTGAGAGGTGTAGAGTCAATAGTTGCAATTTTTAAGGGAGTCTCCAACCTAACTGTCCCTAATTTACAGCGGGCCACCAACTTAGAGTCAATAAGGTTCTGGGATGACCCACAGTTTACAAAAGTCGAAGTATGGAAAAAGCCGTTCTCAACACCAAGCTCCACCTTTAACAGTATCTTTGAAAATGAAGAAAAAGGTACCTGAGAGTCTGGGTGACCTCCACGATGATCACCCAGACTCAGCCGCTTGTTAGTCGGTGGACAGGAGGGGCTGTCCTTTTTCCAATGTCCGGGATCTCCGCAGTAAAAACACAGCTTTCCATCACGTCGCCGTTTCCTCTCTCCTGGAGGTCGGTGGCTCCCACCTCCATAGATGGAAGCAAAACATCAGGGTTAGCAGGGAACAACGGAATCTCTTGCTGTGTAACACCTCTCTCCGGCAGCCTCCGATCCATATGGATAGCCTGAGTCATAGCCTCCTCCAATGAGCTGGGAGGTGGATGGAGAGCCAGAGCGTCTTTCAAGCAATCCGACAGTCCCTTCCTGAACAGACATCTCAGTGCGGAGTCATCCCAGAACACCTCAGTGGACCATCGACGGAGTTTGGGGCTGTAACATTCGGCTTAGTGCTTCCCCTGAACCAGACCCATAATAGTGTCCTCTGCTGCCCTAACACAGTCCGGTTCATCATAGAAAAGTCCTAGGGCATCAAAGAACCTATCTACTGACATCCATTCAGGGGAAGTAGGGGACAGCCCAGGATTAGGGACCCTCCCTCTTTTTCACCAGAAAATGTGTCATGAAGTTTAACCGAAGGTTCAGGAAAATGCAAAAAAACATCTACAGAGTCACCTGGTAGACTAACAATATTAGAGGTGTTTCCCTGCATTGTCTTAATAGTCTCAGTCAGTTCTTTCTGTAAGTGGGTATGAGACGTGACAAGGGATCGATGTTTCACGGAAAAGTCCCGCACCATCTGCGTCAAACTGGACACTTGATCCGCCAAGTTATGCCAAGTGCAAAATCCCATTTAAATGTATAGGTTAGTGATAATATAGTGAAACCTCCACCAGGGGAAGCTGGTGAGGGAAGAGAGGTTACACACTAAGAGTAGCAACACTGAGCAGGTGTCACAGGTAACGAGAGAATGGTCAGACGAACCGAGTCAGAAACGATCAGGAGCGTCTAGACGTACCAGAAGTAGTAGCAATACACACAGTCAAAATAGAAAACCGACTGTCAAAAACCCAAACATGAGCGCGAGGTCCAAAAACATGAGACAGAAGACGTGGTCGGGGTACAAATCGGGGAATCAAAAGCCAGACAGGGAACATAGCAGCAGAGACAAATACCAAGAGATGGGGTCAGAGATCAGTCCGGGTCATACACGTGGATACAAGTCAAAGGCAGGAGGATCACCAAGGTACAAGGGTCAGCGGCTCTAAACTGGAAGCTTGAGCTATCACTAAGGCTGGGTTCACATTGCGTTATGGCAGTCCGTCTAATGGATTGCGTTAC
Source organism: Dendrobates tinctorius (assembly GCF_039654945.1). Classification (NCBI taxonomy): domain Eukaryota; kingdom Metazoa; phylum Chordata; class Amphibia; order Anura; family Dendrobatidae; genus Dendrobates; species Dendrobates tinctorius. Next base: position 58,899,472 of record NW_027361683.1, on the reverse strand, counting down.
AACGCGGCATTAATGCATTGTAACACATCCGTTAACGCAGCCATAGACTGCCATAACATAGCGATCGCTAACGCATGTAATAATCGGCATGCGTTAGCGATGTGCCATCATGCTGTCACAGACCCTCGGATGCAGTCTGCAGCGTTCATGGGTCCATTACTGCCAACGCAGATGGAGCATCTGTGCTAGCACGATCGCATAACGCGATCTTTAACTCCTTTCTGACATTAGATGTACTATCCCGTCCAAGTACCCGGGCCCATATGACCCGGGATGTGATAGTACGTCTTAGTGATCAGCGGTGCTCCTGGTGGGGAGCGCAGCGCTGCCGATTGCAGTCGGGTGTCAGCTGATTATCACAGCTGACACCCGACACTATGTGTCAGGGGCGATCACGGACTGCCCCCGGGACATTAACCCCCGGCACACTGCGATCAAACATGATCGCAGTGTACCGGGGGATTAGGGAAGAATCGTGCAAGGAGGGGGCTTCCTGCGCGCTTCCCTGAGACCCTCGGAGCAGCGCGATACAGGAGAACAAGGGATTCTGTTGGATTGGCAGCATAATAAATTTGGTCAAAATATTTGTGTAATTATTTCATTAAAATAATTTTTAATTAATGTGTGTGTGTCTTTTTTTAAACCTTTACTACTATAGGATTAATAATGGATAGGTGTCTTATTGACACCTCTCCATTATTAACCTGGCTTAATGTTACCTTTCAATAGCAAGGTGACATTAACCCATTATTAACACATGAGCCACCGCTAAAGGCAATGGGAATAGAGAGGTTAAGTGCCAGAATTGGAGCATCTTATAGATGTGCCTTTTCTGGGGTAGCTGGGGCAGATATTTTTAGCCGGGGGTGACAATAACCATGGTCCCTCCCTAGGCTATTAATATCTGTCCTCACTCAGTGGCTTTCTCTCTCTTGCGGAGAAAATTGCACGGGAGCCCACGCAATTTTTTTCCATGATTACAGCCTTAAATTTAATCCCTAGAGTTCCAAATTTTTCCTAACACAAACTAATACATTTATTAAACACTGACATATATAAATCATTTTGATATGCCATGGTTTACTGTATGTAAACCATGTGTCATATCATGTCAGGTTCTGTAATGATTTTACAGAAGCCGGCAAATGATTTAACGGCTATTATGCTATGTAGAACTCTATGAACTATAAATATATATATATGTGTCTCAATGACATTTATATATATTTATATCTATATGTATATATGTATTCTATGTGTATATATCTATTCTTTCGTTTGTGTTTTAACCTGCCATTGGGTTCCATTATGTGTCCATTTTGCTATTTTGCTAGCCAGCGAGAAAATCTCACCATACGGATGCCATACGGATGTCTCACGGATATTTTGATGCGAGGAAATCGCATCCTCACATCAAAAACGGATTACATACGGATCACTGTTCATGAAACATTGATGCGATTCTCGGCCGTAAAAAAAGGACCGATTTTTATACATTATGTGTGACTCCAGCCTAAGACACAGCAAAAAAAGAAGAATGTAGGCCTGAAATGCCACAATTTGTAGCCCACAGATAGATCAGGCATCTGACGGAGATACCACACTGTTCAATATGTGGCCTGTCAGTTTGTTATTTTACAGAAAAATACTGTATAGAATTGCAGTAAGACACAGCCAGAAAAGTAGAATGTAGGCCTGAAATTCCACAATTTGTAGCCTACAAATACAGTTACAGTGCTGTGCAAATTAAATGGGACAAAGCATTTTTTAAGTAAAAAAATGGCAAAACCGCTGTACTTATCTTAACTTGCGCCCATTGCGGGGGGGGATGAGAAGGTTCAACATATTCTTAATGCCCACAGTAGTGACCTAGTCCCCACAAATGTCACCCCGGGTAAACCTTCTCATCCCCCCCCCGCAATGGGCACACGTTAAGATAAGTACAGCGGTTTTGCTATTAAGATTACCATGAGAACAAAATAATGCAATGTTCTTTGGAGGAAGTGTACACCCTGATACATTGTGTTCCATGGGTAATATGCAATTTATGCTGTTTGGATAAGTAGCGCACATGAATTTATGCTGAGACATGTTGGATAACTGAAGGTCCATTTTGCGTGTTTGAAAGATTATTACCATTAATATAGACCTAATGCTGTAGGTGGTTTACAGTTATATTATAGGTCCAGCAATTTGTCTATTTGTGTCTATACGGATATGATACCTGTGATATAATGGGACACAGTGGCATGTGTTACATAACCAGTTGTTGTCCTTTGCCATAGGACACTGAGGCGGTACAATACGGTTTGTTTTATAGAGCACTTTACACCAGCACCTCGTGCACTTGTTTGTGGTTTTTCGCATTATTTGTTGATTTTAAAGGGCTAAATAAAAGCTACATTTTAATATATAATTTCTACCAATTTGCCATTTGCCCTGCTGAAGAAAAGCAGCCCCAAACCATGATGCTGCCACAACCATGTTTGACAGTGGGGTTGGTGTGTTCAGGATGATGAGCTGTGTTGCCTTTACGCCAAACATATCGTTTGGCATTGTTGCAAAAAAGTTTGATTTTGGTTTCATCTGACCAGAGCACCTTCTTCCACATGTTTGGTGTGTCTCCCAGGTGGCTTGTTGCAAACTTTAAATAACACTTTTTATGGATATCTCTGAGAAATGGCTTTCTTCTTGCCACTCTTCCATAAAGGCCTGATTTGCGCAGTGTACAATTGATTGAGGTCCTATGGACAGACTGTCCCACCTCAGCTATAGATCTCTGCAGTTCATCCTGAGTGATCATGGGCCTCTTGGCTGCATCTCTGATCAGTTTTCTCCTTGTTTGAGATGAAAGTTTAGAGGGACGGATGGGTCTTGGTAGATTTGCAGTGGTATGATACTCCGTCCATATCAATATGATCGCTTGCACAGTGCTCCTTGAGATGTTTAAGCTCTTCCTGACATCCGACGTACTATCCTGTCCATAGGACCCGGGCCCCTATGCCCATGGATGGGATAGTACGTCATAGTGATCAGCGGCACTGATTATCACAGCTGACACCCGGCACTATGTGTCTGGGGCGGTCATGGACCACCCCCGACACGTTAACCCCTGGCACACTGCGATCAAATATGATCGCAGTGTACCGGGGTATAGGGAAGCATTGACAGGGAGGGGGCTTCCCTGAGACCCCCGCAGCAGCGCGATGTGCAGCGCTGCTGCGGGGGTCTCCTTCCCTGCAGGTCCCCGGATCCAAAATGGCGACGGGGATCTTCGAGGGCCTGCAGGGAGCCGGCTTCCTCATGCCTGCAAAGCGCCGGCATGAGGAAGCCTCCAGCACTGCATGTGACAGATCGCTGATCTGTCACAGTGATGAGTGATGTGACAGATCAGCGATCTGTCGCATGACAGCCATGTCACCCCTGGGACATTGTAATAAAGTTAGGCTAGTTTCACATATTTTCGCATCATCGTTCGCGTAAAGTGAAAAAAACGCAGCGTGTGTATGCATTGTAAAGCATTTTCCATGCATTTGCAGTTTTTTTGCGCATGAAGGCACAATCACAGGAGGAAAATCCATGACCAATTAGTGCATCAGACTACAGTTGGACAGCAGTGGGCGTGTGTTATGGGAATTCTTTATATAGACCCTGTTTACAGCTAAAGTATTCACTTAGCTTGCTTTTATCTTGACGACATGGATCTGCGATGGAAGAGTTTTCACTTCAACTTGGATCTGGACATCAGGATGGCTCAGGCTTATGCAGTAGCTTGCCATGAACAAAGGGAGAGAGAAAGACAGAGAAGACGGCAGTGGCGGCGTTTGTGGATACATCCAATTGTTGAACTCCGTGAGAGCCGTGGAGCATACCACACCCTCTACAGTGAGCTCAAGGCAAACCCGGAGAAATTTATGGACTATACACAGATGTCCCAACAAACCTTCATGTATTTGCTTGGTCGTGTCCAAGATGCTATCCGGAGACAGGACACACAGCTCCGTCATGCGATTTCTCCTGAGGAACGGCTCCTGGTGACTTTACGGTATGTAATGATATTTCCAAAGCAATGCATGCATAATTTTTTTTGTTCTGCCATGTAATATTCCATAGCATGCATATTTCTGGGTCGGCTATGTAATAATTGTTTTCTTTTATGGATTAAAATAACCATTTACACCATTATTATAATTATCTTTATTTGTCTGTTTATCAGATTCCTTGCAACTGGAGAGACCCTATCTTCACTACACGTTTAGTTCTGGATTGGAATCTCCACCTTGTCGGGAATTGTTTTGGACACCTGCCGTACTATGTGGAATGTTCTTTGTCCAGAATATATGCCCATGCCCACCGTGGAAAAGTGGATAGAAATTGCTGACAAATTCTGGACGTCTGCAATTTCCCCAACTGTTTGGGAGCTGTTGATGGGAAATACATCTGGATAATCAAACCCAAAAGAGCTGGCTCGGAGTACTATAATTACAAAAAGTACTTCTCTACAGTACTAATGGCCATTTCTGATGCAGACTGTAAGTTTGTAGCAGTGGACTTTGGTGCATTTGGCGGTGGGAATGACTCCCAGGCTTTTAAGAACTCGGACATGGGCCGCAGGTTGTATGGCAACCGATTAAATTTCCCCATGCAACGTCCTCTTCCTCACACCAAAGCTCCACCACAGCCCTTTGTAATGGTTGGGGATGAGGCATTTCAGATGTGCCAAAACCTGCTGAAACCCTACTCCAGCCAGGACTTGGACCACACCAAAAAAATATTTAATTACAGGCTGACCAGGGCCAGAAGAACTGTGGAGTGTGCCTTTGGTATACTTGTCTCCAGATGGTGCATTCTCGCCACAGCCATTAATCTTAAACTGGAAACTGTTGATGAGGTGGTGAAGGCCTGTGTGGTTCTCCATAATTTTGTGATGTCTAAAGAGAACCCTAACTTTGAACTAGATGAACCAGCTTCAAACCCATTGCCTGAATTCACTCAGCACCCTCTCAGGTCATCCGTCGAAGTTGGCCAAATGAGGGACCAATTTGCGGCCTACTTCATCTCAGATGTTGGCCAAGTGGAATGGCAAGAGCAAATGGTGTAAAAAACTATTATTGTGTTTGCTGTCAATAAACCTGTCTTGATACCTGTACCGAGTGCACTAGTTATTTTTACACTGCAATACAATATACAACTGTTCCCAAGTATTCTTGTGAATTCATGATGCTGTGCTTTGTGCATCATGAATTTACTATCACTCCTGAGTAGGTGACTAAACACAACCTATTTGTATGTCCTTTATCAAGTCAAAAGTGTGTGATCATTTGTAGCGACAGTGTATAATACAAATAATATTTGTGTCCCATGAACTGAAGGTAAAAATTGTGAGTTGGCTATTCAATAGCATACGAATTTTTTTATGGGACGCCTGACCATTTTACTATAAATATTATTTGTAGTATCAGCACTGTGGCTTGAGTTCCAACTGAGACTGGACAGATAATAACGTTTATACAACTTCTACAATCCCCAGGCCTAGTGTCATGGTGAAGTGAGGATGCCCAAAAACAAGCATTCTGACTTGTCAATGTTATCACATCTGGCAAGGTAAATACACATATGAGTTTTAAACTGCAGCATCGCAACAGTCTGCATGAAATATATTCACACTCAAGCGATGCTATAGTTACAAATAATATGTGTATTCAGCAGCCTAGCTTTGATATCTATTGATTATACTAGGCCTGGGTATTGTACATATGATGTGTATTTTACCCATCATTTCTTCAGTTTATTCAACACACACTGAATAGAGGGTGTGGTTAATTACAAGGAATATCTACAAAGTCCTGGGCTGGTATCACAAAAAGGAGGATGGTAAGAACAGACCTTCCTCAAGTCAGTTTTTATCATACCTGCCAAACTAACCATACTTATGCCTTGCACTCAACACCATAATCTACTAAGTCTGTGCAAGTTTTTCAAACTGCAGAGAATGGTGGTGAACATACAAGTCATATTTGTTTTGTTGACAACACATATGTCCTTGAACCACACAAGAAACATGTGTAGTGAAGATATGAGTGGCCAAAGAAACAAAGTGTATGGCGCTGTGTGTGTACGGCGTAGTGTGTGTAGTCGGCGATAAAGACGTTAATGAAACATTACTATGGGAAACCATATTTTCACTTTTATTTTAAAGAAAAAAAAACAAATTAAAAAAATTATTTTTTCCCTCGTTTCAGAGAACTAGGTATCACGTTTGGGGTGTGCAGTACCGACGACAAACTAACAGTGGACGCAGGTGTTGTCGGTGAAGGGGCTACAAAAGTAGTTGGGGAAGGAAGTTCACTGATGGAAAGGGAGGTAGACAAACTATGAGGAGAGGGGGTGGAACACTGACAGTTTTCGGACCTTACTTTGGTCGCTTGGACTGCCTGACCCTCCTTGTGCCCAATGCCCGCCGTGAGTCCTGTGCAGGCATCAAAGTTGGTGAAAATATTGAATGTGGGTCCCCCGTTTGCTGCAGTTGTGTCTGCTGTTGCTGCGGCTGTTTTTGATGCTGTTGCCGTGGCTGTGACTGTTGCTGCTGCTGTGGCTGCTGTTGTGGGTGCTGCTGCTGCTGAGGCGGCTGCTGCTCGGTGGTGGCGGTGGCAGTGCTCGTCATTGCAGGAGGACTGGTGACTGCAGTGCTGGTCCATGTTTGTGGGGTGGTGGAGGCAGGGCTACAACATGTCGGAGTGTTGGCGGCAGGGCTATTCCACGTCGGAGTTGAGGACACAGTGTTCCAAGCAGGCGTGTGGCTGGTGGCGGTGCTCCAAACAGGAGCAGCGCTTGCCATGGTGGTGGCGGTGAGGTGACCAGCAGCACTCAGACTTGTGGTGCTGTAATGGTGGCTATCAAGGCTTTGCATAGAGGTGGCCGTGCAGTGGTATGCAGCAGAAGTCGGTACTGTGGTGAAGCGAGTCAGCGGTGGCACAGGTGGGAATGACACCACTGACTGCTGCACGTACCGATTCTGCTGCATAGCCTGCAAGTAAGCAGTGTTGCATGCCTGCAACACACTCAGCTGTTGCTCAGGACTAAGGTGTTCCACCATGCCCCGTTCGATTTTACTAAAAAAATGGTGCGCTGGTCTGTTGAGGTCGGCCTCCAGACGGTCAAGGCGTTGTTCGACAAAGTTGAACGGTGTTCCATTTGGTTAAAACCTTTTACCACGAGGGAAAAACCGCTTTCAACTCTGTCTGACAGCGACTTGAGGCTTGGCATGAAAGGCCTCGCTCAAGTGCATGAACTCGGGTAAGACAGGCCTGTCCAAGGACCTCTGTTGCTGGCGGGTAGTGCCCGCATAACCAGTGGCAGAGACCAGGCACAGGGGAACACCTGATTGGCCAGCTTCCTGGTCACCAGCTGTCTGTGTGGCTGACCTGCATGGTGCTTCCAGGCTGTCGGATGGCTGGGACGGATCCGAGGTCGATCGATGAAGGACCGCTCCAGGGACAGGTTGCAGGGTGCTGCTCCAAGTGCTGTTGAAAGAAAAAAAACAAAAACATTACTGTAATGCATTGACAAGAAGCATCAGCTGTGGAAGAGAAAAGCATTGAATTTTAAAACCACACAAAAAAAAAAATTAAAAAAAAAATACTTACGCTCTGGTGGCAAGGACTGGTCTCAGGAACTCCAAATTGCGATGTTACCGGTATTTAGTTCTGGTCCTTGCCGATGAACCACTGCAAACCTGTCCCTTGGCACGAACATCAGTGTTGAAGCGGTCCTTCATCGAGCGCCATCGGGTTCTGGCTTTATTCACTGTTGCAAAAAAAAAAAAAATTAATTAGTATGATGCAATATATATTCATCAATACAATACCCAAAGCGTTTACTGCTGATCCTGATATTACTGTTGTGTTTACACATAGCTTTGAGTAAACACAATGGTACCATCAGTAAAAACAGTCAAGGCAGCACAATTCAGCAAAAAAATAACCAAAGCGCTCACTGTTGATCCTGATATTACTGTTGTGTTTACACATAGAATATATCTATGAGTAAACACAACGGTACCATCAGTAAAAACAGTCAAGGCAGCACAATTCAGCTAAGCAATAACCAAAAAGCATTCACTGTTGATCCTGATATTACTGTTGTGTTTACACATAGAATATACCTATGAGTAAACACAACGGTGCCATCAGTAAAAACAGTCAAGGCAGCACAATTCAGCAAAAAAATAACCAAAGCGCTCACTGTTGATCCTGATATTACTGTTGTGTTTACACATACAATACATCTATGAGTAAACACAATGGTACCATCAGTAAAAACAGTCAAGACAGCACAATTCAGCTAAGCAATAACCAAAAAGCATTCACTGTTGATCCTGATATTACTGTTGTGTTTACACATTTAATATATCTATGAGTAAACACAACGGTACCATCAGTAAAAACAGTCAAGGCAGCACAGTTCAGCAAAAAAATAACCAAAGCGTTCACTGTTGATCCTGATATTACTGTTGTGTTTACACATAGAATATATCTATGAGTAAACACAACGGTACCATCAGTAAAAACAGTCAAGGCAGCACAATTCAGCAAAAAAATAACCAAAGCGTTCACTGTTGATCCTGATATTACTGTTGTGCTTACACATAGAATATATCTATGAGTAAACACAACGGTATCATCAGTAAAAACAGTCAAGGCAGCACAATTCAGCAAAACAATAACCAAAAAGCATTCACTGTTGATCCTGAAATTACTGTTGTGTTTACACATAGAATATATCTATGAGTAAACACAACGGTACCAACAGTAAAAACAGTCAAGGCAGCACAATTCAGCAAAACAAAAAACAAAAAACGTTCACTGTTGATCCTGATATTACTGTTGTGTTTACACATAGAATATATCTATGAGTAAACACAACAGTACTATCAGTAAAAACAGTAAAGGCAGCACAATTCAGCAAAAAAATAACCAAAGCGTTCACTGTTGACCCTGATATTACTGTTGTGTTTACAAATAGAATTTATCTATCAAGAAACACAACAGAATCAAGGTCAATAGTCACTGCACCATCACAGAGCAGGTAAATACTTACGAAACGCCTTTTTGGAGGTTGCAGGGGCGCTGTCCCAGTCATCCATCAATGCTGCGGCCACCTCATTCCATAGCCTCCGGGTCACCACATTGTCCTTGTGCAGCAGGTCACGGCTGTCCCACAAAGGTACACGCTCCTGGACAAGTTGTATCAGGTATTCCTTGTCCAGGTAGACATCTTCATCTCGCTGTGGAACCTATAAAAACAACAAAACATTAAAGTTTTTGAATTGTGGGTTAAAAAAAGTTTAAAAAAAAAGCCAGAAGATCAAAAAATAAAAAACAAATAAAAAAAAATTAAATATACATTAATGATTCACTTACATTACGGGTCACCGCCGGGACTTGGCTTTACTGCTCCCGCTCTTCAACCTCACTAGACTGGTCCGATGATGAGGACTGAAAAAAAGAATAAAAATTATTTGAGACATTTGTATTGGCACAAGCTATACTTACCCAAAGGCACAAATATAATCACCTCACGCTCTGCTTGGACAACTTCCTCCCGGGATGGGGAATATAATGTGATCCAAAGGAAAATATTCTTGATGAAAAAAAAACAAAAACATTAGAACAAAATAAACTTGACAAGACATGCATACATTTAGATGAAGAATACTCACATGGCTGATGAAGCTCCAAAATTCAGTGTTGTTTTCCTTTCTGTCTGCTCTCCAGGCTGTCTGTAGAGTTGTGGTACAGTGCAGGCAGACCCCTTCCTTATCTAAATTCATGCCAAACAATGTTGCTCTTGTAGGGGGTGGATTTTACCACTGTCTAGACATTGTTTACTCCAAAAAGGCATGTTGTGATAAGCGCTGATAAGCGGTGATGTGCGCTGATCAATGCGATTGTCATTGCTCCCATAGCTTTTAATATTACGTTTTTGCGCATTCCGCGCGCACATGCGCAATTTTTGGGGCGTTGTTCGGAACAAAAAATGCAACATGTAGTGTCTGGCTCGACTGGGCGCATACCTGGAAAAAACGCAGCGCACGAGAATCGCTGATGAACGCTTACATGCGCTAAACAATGCGCGCACATGTTAAATATAGGGAAAACGTGTGCAATCGCATTATAGCGCACAAGGCGCAGCGCTTAAAAATGCTAGTGTGAAACCAGCCTTAAAAAAAAGTGTAAAAATAATTTATATAAAATCGCTAAATAAATAAAAAAATATTCCCTAATAAATTCATTTTTTGGAAATAAAAAAAAACCAAAACAATAAAAGTACACATATTTAGTATCGCCGCATCCGTAACGACCCGCCCTATAAAACTGTCCCATTAGTTAACCCCTTTAGGGAACCACTTAAAAGATAAAAATAAAAAACAAAGCAAAAAATAATGCTTTATTTTCATACCGCCAAACAAAAAGTGCAATAACGCGCGATCAAAAGTACGGATATAAATAACCATGGTACCGCTGAAAACTTCATCTTGTCCTGCAAAAAACAAGCCACAATACAGTATAATCAGTGAAAAAATAAAAAAGTTATAGCTCACAGAATAAAGCGATGCAAAAATCATTATTTTTTATACAAAATTGTTTTCATTGCATAAAAGCGCCAAAACATAAAAAAAGACATAAATGAGGTATCACTGTAATCGTACTGACCCGAAGAATAAAATTGCCTTATCAATTTTACCACACGCGGAATTGTGCAAACGCACCCCCCAAAAGAAATTCTTGAAATGCTGGTTTTTGTTCATTCTGCGTCCCAAAAATCGGAATAAAAAGCGATCAAAAAATGTGACGTGCCCGAAAATGACACCAATAAAAACGTCAACTCGTCCCGCAAAAAATAAGACCTCACATGACTCGATGGTTCAAAATATGGAAAAATTATAGCTCTCAAAATGTGGTGATGCAAAAACTATTTTTACAATAAAAAGCGTCTTTTAGCGTATGACAGCTGCCAAACACAAAAACCCGCTATAAATAGTAAATCAAACCCCCCTTTATCACCCCCTTAGTTAGGGAAAAATAATAAAATTTAAAAAAATGTATTTATTTCCATTTTCCCATTAGGGATAGGGTTAGGGTTAGGGCTGAGATTAGGGTTAGGGGTGTGTTGGGGTTAGGATTGGAGTTAGAATTGGGGGGTTTCCACTGTTTGGGCACATCAGGTGCTCTCCAAGCGCAACATGGCGTCTGATCTCAATTCCAGCCAATTCTGCGTTGAAAAAGTCAAACGGAGCTCTTCCCTTACAAGCTCTGCCATGCACTCAAACAGTGTTTTACCCCCACATATGGGGTATCAGCCTACTCAGGACAATTTTCAAAACATCTTTGGGGTCCAATTTCTACTGTTACCCTTAGGAAAACAAAAAATTGGGGGCAAAAATATCATTTTTGTGGAAAAAAAAATATGATTTTTTTATTTTCACACCCGGGGGTTATAAACTTCTGTGAAGCATTTGGGGGTTCAAAGTGCTCACACCACATCTAGATAGGTTCCGTGGGGGGTCTAGTTTCCAAAATGGGTCTGTCAGGACCCTGTCAGTGTCGGCAAACTGCCACGGCTGAGCAGGGTGACTTACCCACACTACGGGAGGGCCCGGGGTCCGATACTGCAGTGAAAGTTCAAGCAGACAGGACCTGTGACACTGAAAGTAGTAAGGAGTACAAGGGCCTACGATCATGTGACTGCAGGGGGCGGGGCTTAGCGTCCTACTGCTGCAGATGATGTAATATACCTACTGCAGGGATACTGTAGTAGAGGAGAGGGAAACGCAGGTCAGACAAGCAGAGGTCATACATGGAGAGGGCGGTGCGGTACCAGAGGAACGAGCAGAGAATAGTCAAGTCACAGGCAGAGAGTCATACACAGAGAGGGCAGCGCAGTACAAGAGGGACAGGCAGAACTCGTAACAGGGACGGAACCGGATCAAAACCAAACAAGCAACAAGTTATCAGGCACAAGGCACACGTACGCAAGAGGTCAACTAACTCAGCCGAGGGCAGGAGTATAACTGACACCGGACCTAGTTCGAGTGGCCACTAAATAGCCGCCCTCTGCCAGAGAGAGGCAGGAAAAATTAACCCCTGTCTGACCAGGACGGGCCAAAGACAAAACCCCATCCTGGATCATGACAGTACCCCCCTCTCAACGGGGGGCCACTGGACCCCCGGGTCTATCAGGATACTTGGCATGAAAGGACTGGACCAACCGATCTGCATGAACCGATCGGGCAGGAACCCGCAACCGGTCCTCAGGACCGTAGCCTTTCCAATGCACAAGATATCGAAGAGCACGACGGACCAACCTAGAGTCAACAATTCATTCCACCTCGTACTCAGACTGCCTGTCTACCAAAACCGGTGGCGGGGAAGACAATGATCCCTCCCCACAGGACCCCACAGGTTTCAAAAGGGCCCTATGGAAAACATTGGGGATCCGTAGAGACGGCGGTAGACGCAACCGAAAAGCTACCGGGTTAACTGCTTCGGTAATTTCATAGGGACCAATAAATTTAGATCCAAGCTTCACAGAGGGGACCTTGAGCCTTATATTCTTGGTAGATAACCATAACTTATCCCCAACCTGGAACACCGGCCCTACGGACCGTATTTAGCCTGCTTACTAAACCTGTCCACCACTACCCAAGTGACGGTATTACCCTTGGAAGGGGGAAGATTGGTGATGAAATCCATGGACAAATGGGTCCATGGTCTATGAGGAATTGGCGGTGGCACCAATTCCCCGGCCGGCCGGTTATGGGGGGTTTTCGCATGGGCACATATACCACAAGCAGACACAAATTCCCCCACATCAGAGGCTAAAGAAGACCACCAGAATATCCTAGCGATGGCCTTCCGGGTAGCCGAGATCCCTGCATGTCCACCCAGAGCTGAGTCGTGGAACTCCCGAAGAAACTTGAGACGAAATTGAGCTGGTACAAAAAGTTTATCCACCGGCTTAGGCGGAGGGGCAAGAGACTGAGCTTCCCAATTCTCCCGCTCCAACACATTAGAAATACCTGCCACCACCACCCCAGGCTGAAGAATGGAGGATGGAGGTTCGGGGGGACACCGGATCCAGACTGCGTGACAAGACATCAGCTCTGACATTTTTGGATCCTGGCCGAAAATTGATGGAGAACTGGAATCGGGAAAAAAAAGTGACCATCTAGCCTGTCTAGGAGTCAACCTTTAAGCTGACTCAATGTAAGCTAGGTTCTTGTGGTCTGTAATTATGATTATAGGATGGACAGCCCCCTCCAAAAAATGCCTCCATTCTTCAAAGGACAACTTCACGGCCAGAAGTTCTCGATTCCCAACATCATAGTTTCTCTCCGCAGGGGAGAATTTCTTAGAGAAAAAGGCACAGGGTCTCAAGTTAGTCAAAGTGGCGGGTCCTTGGGACAACACCGCCCCCACCCCCACCTCTGAGGCATCCACCTCAACAATAAATGGTTCGGACGGGTCCGGTTGAATAAGAACCGGAGCAGACATGAAACATTTTTTTTAAAACTGAAACGCTGCTATCGCTGCGGCTGACCAATTCTTGATATCGGCCCCCTTTTGAGTCATATCTGTGAAAGGTTTAACTACCTGTGAGAACCCCCTTATAAACTTGCGATAATAATTAGCGAATCCTAGGAAACGCTGCAGAGCCGTCAAATCACAAGGTTGAACCCAATCAACAATGGCCTGCACCTTATTAGGATCCATGCGATACCCCTCAGCAGACACAATGAATCCCAGAAAAGACAGTTCCTGAACAAAGAATAAACATTTCTCTAGCTTAGAAAAGAGACAGTTCTCCCGGAGCCTTTGGGGAACTGCCCGAATATGACCAATGTGAGCCTGTTTATCAGGTGAGTAGATAAGTATGTCATCCAAATATACAACCATAAAACGTTCAATAAAATCAGAGAACACATGATTGATGAAATTTTGGAAGACTGTTGGAGCATTGGTCAGACCGAAAGGCATGACCAAATTCTCAAACAACCTTTCAGTAGTGAGAAAAGCAGTTTTCCACTCATCTCCCTCCCGGACCCGGATAAGGTTATACGCTCCCCGTAGATCTAATTTCGAAAACCACTTAGCCCCAGACAACTGGTTGTACAAATCAGGAATAAGTGGGAGGGGGTACGCATTTCTCACAGTTATCTTATTTAACTCTCGAAAATTGAGGCATGGGCACAAACCACCGTCTTTTTTCTTTACGAAAAAGAACCCCGCCACCACGGGAGAGACAGAAGGACGAATGTGTCCCTTACGAAGACTCTCGGAAATGTATTCTTTCATAGCAGCCTGCTCAGGACCCGAAAGGTTATACAAGCGGGCCTTGGGCAATTTAGCACCTGGAACCAGGTCAATGGCACAATTAAATAGGCGGTGTGGTGGCAAAACTTCAGCCTCTTTTTCAGAGAAAATGTTGGTATAGTCCTTCAGGTACTCAGGAATACCTTCCAGACCAACGTACGACACAGACACAGTAGCAAGACATCTTTCAGAACAATTAGGTCCCCATTTAACAATATCCCGGGAACCCCAGTCAATAATCGGGTTATGCCGTTGCAACCAGGGAAACCCTAACCCCAGGCCAGCAGAGAGGTTATCCAAAACAAAACATGACATACGCTCCTGGTGAAGGGCCCCCACCCTGAGAGTGAATTCCTCAGAAATAAAATGGAGACCGTCCTTGGTGAGAGGTGTAGAATCAATGGCCATTATTTTTATAGGAGTTTCCAACCTAACTGTCCCTAATTTACAGCTGGCCACCAGCTTGGAGTCAATTAGGTTCAAGGATCACCCACGGTCCACAAAAGCCGAAGTAGGGAAAAAGCAGTTCTTAACACCAAGTTCCACCTTTAACAGTATCTTAGAAAATGAAGAAAGGGGTACCTGAGAGTCTGAGTGACCTCCAAGATGATCACCCAGACTCAGCCGCTTGTTAGTCGGTGGGCAGGAGGGGCAGTCCTTTTTCCAATGTCCAGAATCACCGCAGTAAAACAGTTTTCCAAAGCGCCGTCGTCTCCTTTCTTTCTCTTTGAGGTCGATGGTTCCCATCTCCATGGTCTCCAATGTAGGACTGGCTCCCCTTCCTTGGGAGAATAACGGGGTCTCAATCTGCATCACTCCTCTCGCCCGTAGCCTGCGATCCATTCGGATGGCCTGTGTCATAGCCTCCTCCAGAGAATCAGGCAGAGGGTGGAGCGCCAAGGCATCTTTCAGATGTTCAGACAGGCCCCTACGGAACAAGCCCCGGAGGGCAGCATCATCCCAGAAGACCTCAGCAGCCCAGCATCTGAACTCTGAGCAAAACCACTCGGCTGAGTGCTTCCCCTGACATACACTCATCACCATGTCCTCAGCCATACGCACCCGATCAGGCTCAACATAAATATGCCCCAGGGCCTCAAAAAATGCATCCACAGTCATACGCTCAGGGGCAGTGGTCAGAAGGGAGAAAGCCCAAGCCTGGGGGGCTCCCCTTAACAGAGACATAATGACCCCCACTCTGTGACTTTCATCCCCAGAAGAGTGCGGTCTTAATAGGAAAAAAAGCTTATAGCTAGAGTTGAGCGATACCGTCCGATACTTCAAAGTATCGGATCGGAAAGGATCGGCCGATCTTAAAAAAAAGTATCGGTATCGCCGATTCCGATACCGGAAGTCCCATTCAAGTCTATGGGACTTCCGGTATCGGAATAAGAAAAACCCTATTTTTGCCTTGTACAGCCTCTCTGGGGTCTGTACGGGCCTTTCGGGGGGCTGCGCCGGCCTGCCAGGGGGTCTGTGCAGGGTCTGGTGGTCTGTGCCGGCCTGCCGGGGGGCTGTGACGGCCTGCCAGTGGTCTGTGCAGGCTCCGGTGGGCTGTGCCGGCCTGCCGGGGGGCTGTGCCGGCCTGCCGGTGGTCTGTGCAGGCTCCAGGGGGCTGTGCCGGCCTGCCGGTGGGCTGTGCAGGCTTCAGGGGTCTGTGCAGGCATCGTCCGATGGGACTACAAGTCCCATCAGCGATGCCTGCTACCATGACAGTGATTGACACATTAGCCAATGATGGGACAGTAGTAGTCCCATCATCCGGCTAATGTGTTAAATGTAAAAAAAAAAATTAAAAAAAATTACATGCTACATGCATGCTACATACATACAACATGCATACTACATATATACTACATGTAACATACATACTACATATATACTACGTGCAACATGCATACTACATGCATGCTACATACATGCTACATACTACATACATGCTACATTCATACTACATATATACTACATGCATGCAACATACATACTACATACACTCACTGGCCACTTTATTAGGTACACCTGTCCAACTGTGTGTTAAGACTTAATTTCTAATCAGCCAATCACATGGCGGCAACTCAGTGCATTTAGGCATGTAGACATGGTCAAGACAATCTCCTGCAGTTCAAACCGAGCATCAGTATGGGGAAGAAAGGTGATTTGAGTGCCTTTGAACGTGGCATGATTGTTGGTGCCAGAAGGGCTGGTCTGAGTATTTCAGAAACTGCTGATCTACTGGGATTTTCACGCACAACCATCTCTAGGGTTTACAGAGAATGGTCCGAAAAAGAAAAAAAATCCAGTGAGCGGCAGTTCTGTGGCCGGAAATGCCTTGTTGATGCCAGAGGTCAGAGGAGAATGGGCATACTGGTTCGAGCTGATAGAAAGGCAACAGTGACTCAAATTGCCACCCGTTACAACCAAGGTAGGCAGAAGAGCATCTCTGAACGCACAGTGCGTCGAACTTTGAGGCAGATGGGCTACAGCAGCAGAAGACCACACTGGGTACCACTCCTCTCAGCTAAGAACAGGCATCTGATGGCTACTTTCAGCAGGATAATGCGCCATGTCATAAAGCTCGAATCATCTCAGATTGGTTTCTTGAACATGACAATGAGTTCACTGTACTCAAATGGCCTCCTCAGTCACCAGATCTCAATCCAATAGAGCATCTTTGGGATGTGGTGGAACGGGAGATTCGCATCAGGGATGTGCAGCCGACAAATCTGCGCCAACTGTGTGATGCCATCATGTCAATATGGTCCAAAATCTCTGAGGAATGCTTCCAGCACCTTGTTGAATCTCTGCCACGAACAATTGAGGCAGTTCTGAAGGCAAAAGGGGGTCCAACCCGTTACTAGCATGGTGTACCTAATAAAGTGGCCAGTGAGTGTATATACTGCATGCAACATACATACTACATATATACTACATGCATGCAACATACATACTACATATATACTACATGCATGCAACATACATACAACATATATACTACATGCATGCAACATGCATACTACATATATACTACATGTAACATACATACTACATATATACTACATGCATACTACATACATGCTACATACTACATGCATGCTACATACATACTACATGCATGCTACATACATACTACATGCATGCTACATACATACTACATGCTACATACATACTACATATATACTACATGCATGCTACATACATACTACATGCTACATACATACATACTACATACATACTACATACATACTACATGCATGCTACATACATACTACATGCTACATACATACTACATACATACTACATGCATGCTAAATTCCCACGCAGCAATGGCATAAAGTGAGACTAGGGACTTTTTTTTTTTAAGTGGCGGAGGAATACAGTGCGGAAGGATACCTACCTTCCGTCATTGGCTTCCTGCAGCCCGTAGAGAGCGGCAGCATCAGCTGATGCTGCAGTTCTCTACCCAAGATCGTCGTGGGACACACTCGTGGACTGCTTCGGATCATGGGTGAGTATTTTTGTGGTTTGTTATGTTAATATTTATTCCGTAAAAGACAATGGCTTCGGGGAACAATGTGACAAGTATTGGTAAGTATGTTACTCTATGTTATATGTACTGTATGTCTATGTATGTATTGTATGAATGTATTGTATGTAGCATGCATGTAGTATGTATGTAGTATGTATGTAGCATGTAGTATGTATGTAGCATGCATGTAGTATGTATGTAGTATGTAGGTAGTATGTATGTAGCATGCATGTAGTATGTATGTAGTATGTATGTAGCATGCAGTATGTATGTAGCATGCATGTAGTATATATGTGGTATGTATGTAGCATGTAGTATGTATGTAGCATGCATGTAGTATATATGTGGTATGTATGTAGCATGTAGTATGTATGTAGCATGCATGTAGTATATATGTGGTATGTATGTAGCATGTAGTATGTATGTAGCATGCATGTAGTATATATGTGGTATGTATGTAGCATGTAGTATGTACATGCATGTAGTATGTATGTAGTATATATATATATTTTTTTTTTAAACATTTAACACATTAGCCAGATGATGGGACTACTACTGTCCCATCATTGGCTAATGTGTCAATCACTGTCATGGTAGCAGGCATCGCCAGATGGAACTTGTAGTCCCATCGGACGATGCTTGCACAGACCCCCGGACATCAGCACAGCCCCCCGGCAGGCCGGCACAGCCCCCCGGCAGGCCGGTACAGACCCCCACAGGGTGCACAGACCACCGGCAGGCCGGCACAGCCCCCCGGCAGGCCGGTACAGACCCCCACAGGGTGCACAGACCACCGGCAGGCCGGCACAGCCCCCCGGCAGGCCGGTACAGACCCCGGGCAGTCCACACAGCCCCCCGGCAGGCCGGCACAGCCCCCAGGCAGGCCGGCAGAGACCCCCGGAAGGCCCAAAATGACGGCGCATCATGATGCGCACACACCGCACATCATGATGACGTCATTTCGGCTGTCAATCAACTTTGAACTTCCGATTCCGATGCCGATGCCCGATATTGAAAAAATATCGGAAGTCGGTATCGGAATTCCGATACAGCAAGTATCGGCCGATACCCGATACTTGCGGTATCGGAATGCTCAACACTACTTATAGCCCTCCTTGAAAACTTTAAAATCCTTTTTATTTCCAGAAAAGGTATCCGGTAATTTAACCAGGGTCTCAGGGGAAACTAATGTAACATCTTGAGCCCCCGATGATAAAGCCCCCTGCACAGTGTCAGTGATCAGCTGCTGAGAATGAGCCAGGACTCGTTGTTCCCAAATGAGTTTCTGAGACATCTGAGTCAGGTGCTTTATCTGCTCAGAAAGAGCGTGCATAGGATCCATCAAACACACAGGAGAAGGAGAGAAAAAAAAGGTACCGGTCAGTTATAATGTCAGGACCCTGTCAGCGTCAGCAAACTGCCACGACTGAGCAGTGTGACTTACCCACACTACGGGAGGGCCCAGGGTCCGATACTGCAGTGAAAGTTCAAGTAGACAGGACCTGCGACACTGAAAGTAGTAAGGAGTACAAGGGCCTACGATCATGTGACTGCAGGGGGCGGGGCTTAGCGTCCTACTCCTGCAGATGATGTAATATACCTACTGCAGGGATACTGTAGTAGAGGAGAGGGAAACGCAGGTCAGACAAGCAGAGGTCATACACGGAGAGGGCGGTGCAGTACCAGAGGGACGAGCAGAGAATAGTCAAGTCACAGGCAGAGAGTCATACACAGAGAGGGCAGCGCAGTACAAGAGGGACAGGCAGAACTCGTAATAGGGACGGAACTGGATCAAAACCAAACAAGCAACAAGTTATCAGGCACAAAGCACACGTGCGCAAGAGGTCAACTAACTCAGCCGAGGGCAGGAGTATAACTGACACCGGACCTAGTTCGAGTGGCCACTAAATAGCCGTCCTCTGCCAGAGAGAGGCAGAAACAATTAACCCCTGTCTGACCAGGACGGGCCAAAGACAAAACCCCGTCCTGGATCATGACAGAGTCACTTGTGGGGAGTTTCAAATGACACCCGCAGACCATTCCATCAAAGTCTGCATTCCAAAGCGTCACTACTTCCCTTCTGAGCTCCGACATGTGCCCATACAGTAGTTTTCTCCCACATATGGGGTATCAGCATACTCAGGACAAATTGGACAATAAATTTTGGGGTCCAATTTCTCCGGTTACCCTTGGGAAAATAAAAAAATTGGGGACTAAAAGATCATGTTTGTTGGAAAAATATGATTTTTTTATTTTCACGCCCGGGCGTTATAAACTTCTGTGAAGCCCTTGGGGGTTCAAAGTGCTCACCACACATCTAGATAAGTTCCTTTGGGGGTCTAGTTTCCAAAATGATGTCAATTGTGGGGAGTTTCCACTGTTTTGGCACTTTAGGGGCTTTCCAAACGCGACATGGTGTCCGATCTCAATTCCAGCCAAAAAAAGTCAAATGGCGCTGCTTCCCTTCCGAGCTCTGCCATGTGCCCAAATAGTCGTTTACACCCACATATGGGGTATCAGCGTACTCAGGACAAATTGCACTATAACTTTTAGAGTCGTGTTGCCCTTGGGAACATAAAAATTGGGGGTGAAAAGATAATTTTTGTGGAAAAAATATGATTTTTTAACTGTACTGCTGTACGTTATAAACGTCTGTGAAGCCCTTGTGGGTTCAAAGTTCTCACCACATATCTAAATAAGTTCCTTGGGGGGTCTAGTTTCCAAAATGGGGTGACTTGTGGGGGATTTCCACTGTTTAGGCACATCAGGGGCTCTCCAAACGTGACATGGCGTCCGATCTGAATTCCAGCCAATTTTGCATTGAAAAAGTCAAACGACGCTCCTTCCCTTCTGAGCTCTGCCATGCGCCGAAACAGTGGTTACCCCCCACATATCAGGTATCAGTGTACTCAAGACAAATTGCACAATTACTTTTGCAGTCCAATTTCTCCTGTTACCCTTGGTGAAATAAAAAAATTGGACCTGAATTAATATTTTTGTGAAAAAAAGTGTCAAGAACACCGCACTGCAGTTGCTCACTGAGCCAGTGCGCGTGCCCTGAGTAAGACAACCTGTGCTCAGAGATACCTGTGGAGCGGGCAGCAGCAGAGAAGATGCGTGCTTCAGACCCACAGGACCTGAAGCATGTGACTGCGTGGCCTAAACTCCCGAGAGTTAGGAGCTGCAGGAAAACTCCTAGAATGGTAACTACGGAACAAAGTTACTAATAGGCATAGACAGGGAAATAAACCAGATCAGGCCGGGGTCAAAGCACGAGATAGCACGACAATTACCAAAGGGCAAGACAGAACGGATAGTCAAGACATAGCCAAGAAGTCAGAAACCAGAGAAGCAGATATACAGTACAGAATCAACAGGCAAACTCACAACGGGGGACAGAACCGGATCAGAACCATATAAGCAAACTATAAGACAACGAACAGGCACACAGGTGTCACAACACTCGGCCAAAGGCAAAAGTATAACTGACAGGGATTGGAGTATCTCAGGGCAATAAAAAGCTCTGCCTGAACCAAAGGGAGGCCACAATAATTAACCCCAGGTGTGCAGGTCAAAGCCTGCACTGAGCTCAAGACATTAACCCCTGACATGCAGGTCAAAACCTGCACTGGGATCATGACAGTACCCCCCCTCTCAACGGGGGGCATCTGGACCCCCAGGCTTCCCCGGGTACTTGGCATGGAAAGCCCGAATCAGGCGATCTGCAAGTACAGAGTGAGCAGGGACCCACGAGCGATCCTCCGGTCCATATCCCTTCCAGTGGACCAGGTACTGCAAAGAGCGGCGCACCCGCCGAGAGTCCACAATATGTCCAACCTCATACTCCAAGTGACCCTCCACCAACACTGGAGGAACCACAGACTCGGAGTCCTCCTTGACAGACCCCACAGGTTTCAACAGAGATTTATGGAACACATTGGATATCTGTAGGCTACTTTCACACATCCGGTGTGTGGGGTCCGGCAGCGTGCGGCGAAAAGCCGGGCCGCAGGATCCGGCCTGCAGCCGTGACACCGGATGTGTGTGCGGCGAGACGATACGGCTCGGACATTATTAAAGGAGCCGCAGGACGAGGTGGACAGAGGCAGCCAATGAGACAGCTGCTGAAAGGGAGGTGAGGGGAGGAGAGGATAGGAGAGGGGAGGGGAGGGGAGGAGAGGGGAGGGGAGGAGAGGGGAGGGGGGTGGAGAGAGAGAGACATGGGGGGTTAACACTTAAGTGTCCAGGCAAGAGAATCTCTCTCTCTTGCCGGGCACTTGTGGGGTTAACCCCACAGAGAGATCTCTCTCTCTCACCCAGACACTGTGAGTGTTAACCCCACAAGTGCCTGGCGAGAGAGATCTCTCACAAGTGTCCGGGTGACAGAGAGAGATCTCTCTCTCTCTCTCGCCGGGCACTTGTGGTGTTAACATTCACAGAGTCCGGGCATGCGCTGTGGAAAAAGCCGGTCCGGCGCTGCAAAAAAACGTTACATGGAATGTTTTTTCCAGACGCCGGACAGGCTGTTTTTGCCGGAAGAGGCAAAAACCGGATACGCCGCATAGGTATCCGGCGCGATGCGGCAATAATGAAACTGAATGGGGGAAAAACCGGATCCGGTGGCAACCGGCGCCGGATCCGGTTTTTACACTTTTCGCCGCATCGCGCCTGATGCTGAAAACCGGATGTGTGAAAGTAGCCAGGAGGCAGGGAGACGCAACCTATATGCCACCGGAATAGCAAAAGGAAGCCAAATCCAAATAATGAATAAAATATAAACTTTATTGAGATATGATTAAAATAATCACATAAAGATCAATAAAAATATTAAAATGAGGGTACTGCACAGAAAACACCACAACGAGAGGTAAGTATATGAAAAGTACTACTGGTGCAATCAACATAATACAATTAAATGCAAAAGAGAGTAAAGTACGAGCTCATTAGAGCAATTATTGTTATATACTTAAATGGAGGTGATAGTAACCAAGTAAAAGAGCGTGAACAAAGGACTATCACCTCCATTTAAGTATATAACAATAATGGCTCTAATGAGCTCGTACTTTACTCTCTTTTGCATTTAATTGTATTATGTTGATTGCACCAGTAGTACTTTTCATATACTTACCTCTCGTTGTGGTGTTTTCTGTGCAGTACCCTCATTTTAATATTTTTATTGATCTTTATGTGATTATTTTAATCATATGTCAATAAAGTTTATATTTTATTCATTATTTGGATTTGGCTTCCTTTTGCTATTTTGATGAATTACTTTTTGAAGCTTTCCTACATCTAGGCGTTCCTAATTTTGATCTATATGCCACCGGGTTGACTATCTCCACAATCTCGTACGGACCAATGAACTTTGGTCCCAATTTAGCGGACGGTACCTTCAAGATGATGTTACGTGTGGAAAGCCAAACCTTCTCCCCCACCTGAAACATGTGTCCCAGGGCCCTCTTTTTGTCAGCAAAATATTTGTACGCCCAGAGGTTTTTTAACCGTTGGACGGACCCCTCTGCCCCTGGACAACCGGAATCCACCCGTGAAAACTCCTCAAAATAAGGATTAAACCCATAATTGATTAGGAATGAGGACATGTTGGTGGACTGACTCACCCGGTTGTTAAAAGCGAATTCCGCCAACGGTAACGCATCACACCAATCCTTCTGTCTGGCGGAGGTCAGACACCTGAGAATTTGTTCCAGGGATTGATTGGTGCGTTCCGTCTGACCATTACTCTCCGGGTGATATGCCGATGAGAGGGAGAGTGAGATGCCCAATTTCATACAGAATGCCCTCCAAAATTTGGCCACAAACTGCACACCTCTGTCAGACACCACATTCAGGGGTAACCCATGCAATCGGACCACATGCTGCACGAACAACCTTGACAATGTTTCTGCTGAGGGTAGTGCTGCCAAGGGAATGAAATGGGCCTGTTTTGAAAACCTATCCACCGCCACCCAGATCACGGTATTGCCCCTGGAAGGTGGAAGACCGGTAATAAAATCAATGGAGAGATGAGTCCATGGACTATCAGGAACCGGTAAAGGTATGAGTTCCCCAGCCGGCCGGTTATGCGAGCTTTTGGAATGGG
Source organism: Dendrobates tinctorius (assembly GCF_039654945.1). Classification (NCBI taxonomy): domain Eukaryota; kingdom Metazoa; phylum Chordata; class Amphibia; order Anura; family Dendrobatidae; genus Dendrobates; species Dendrobates tinctorius. The sequence continues at coordinate 58,875,471 of NW_027361683.1, read as the reverse complement.
CACAAACTCCACAAGCAGCAATGAATTTCTGGACATCGGACCCCAGTGAAGGCCACCAAAAAATCCTGGATACTGCCTCTCTAGTGGCCGTGATACTGGGATGAGCACTCAGCCTAGACTCATGAAACTCCTGCAGAAGTCGAGGCCGCAATAAATCCGGAACAAACAATTTATCCCCTGGCCTGGTCGTCGGAGCTAGGAACTGAGCCATCAAAATTTCTTGTTCCAACTCTGATGAGACCCCCGCCACTACCACCCCTGGGGGAAGAATGGAGGACGGCGGCTCGGGGGGAGACACCGGGTCAAAACTTCTGGACAGGGCATCCGCTTTAACATTTTTGGACCCTGGTCGAAAAGTAATGGAGAATTGAAAGCGTGAAAAAAAAAGTGACCAACGGGCTTGTCTTGGAGTAAGCCTCTTAGCAGATTCAAGGTATGCCAAATTTTTGTGATCCATTATAACAGTGATAGGGTGAGCCGCCCCTTCCAAAAAGTGCCTCCATTCTTCAAATGCCAGCTTTACCGCAAGAAGTTCTCTATTGCCTATATCATAATTTCTCTCGGCGGATGAGAACTTCTTGGAGAAGAAGGCACAGGGTTTGAGATTAGTAAGGGCGGCCGGACCTTGGGACCACACTACCCCACCCCTACTTCATAAGCATCCACCTCCACAATAAATAGTTTGGACGGGTCTGGCTGGACCAACACCGGGGCGGACATGAAACATTTCTTAAGAGCTGAGAACGACTCCTTAGCGAGTTCCGACCAATTTTTTACATCAGCCCCCTCCTGGGTAAGATCTGTGAGTGGTTTAACCACTTGAGAGAAACCTTTAATGAATCTCCGGTAATAGTTTGCAAATCCCAAGAAGCGCTGGAGCCCCTTGAGATCATGAGGCTGAACCCAGTCTGCGATCGCCAGCACCTTCTTAGGGTCCATACGAAACCCCTCACAAGATACAATCAGCCCCATAAAAGACAGTTCCTGTACGAAAAACGAACATTTTTCCAATTTAGCAAACAGGTGGTTCTCCCTGAGTCTCTGGACAACTGTCTGTAGATGGTGTAAGTGAGACTGACTGTCCGGGGAATACACCAAAATGTCATCCAAATAAATGACAACAAAATGGCCTATCAGGTCAGAAAACACCACATTGATAAAGTTCTGGAAAATAGTGGGGGCATTAGTTAACCCAAAGGGCATAACCAGGTTTTCAAAGAGTCCCTCAGATGTGAGGAACGCAGTTTTCCACTCGTCCCCTTCCCGAACCCTTATCAGGTTGTAGGCCCCCCCGGAGATCTAATTTGGAGAACCATTGGGCCACAGATAACTGTTTATATAGGTCTGGGATGAGGGGAAGTGGATAAGTGTTCCTAAGCGTTATCTTGTTAAGTTCCCGAAAGTCGAGGCACGGCCGCAAACCACCATCTTTCTTCTTCACAAAGAAGAATCCTGCTGCCACGGGTGACACAGAACTCCTGATATGCCCTTTGTGGAGACTCTCAGCTATGTACTCCTTCATGGCTTGGCGCTCAGGCCCAGACAAATTGAACAATCGAGCCTTAGGTAACTTGGCTCCGGGTACTAAATCAATGGCGCAATCGTAGGGTCTATGTGGTGGCAGCGCCTCAGCCTCACTTTCGGAAAATACGACTTCAAAATCCTTCAGGTACTCCGGAATACCTTCCAGACCGACAGACGACACAGATACGGTTTTAACATAGAATCTATGATTCTATGAACAGAGTTAACAAAAGGCCCCAGGTTACAACACTTATCTTTACATCCCCATTGAGTGATCTCCCCCGTCACCCAATCAATGGTAGGATTATGGCGTTGTAGCCAAGGCATCCCCAGTACCAGTCCTGCAGGCAAGTTATCTAACACAAGACAAGTTAATTTTTCCACATGAGTGGAACCCACTTTCAGAGAAAAAAGTTCAGACCTGAAACAGATACCGTCCCGGGTAAGAGAGGACAAGTCAATTGCCACAAGTTTAACAGGATCCTGAAGCCTGACTGTCCCTATCTTATTAAGAGTCATAATCCGGGCATCAATTAGGTTAACAGCAGAGCCACAGTCGACAAAGGCGGTAATTTGAACAGGACCATCACCAATTTCCAGTTCCACCTGAAGCACAATTTTTTGCAAGTGAGGAAAAAGGTACCTGAAGGTCTGGGTAGCCTCCTCGACTACTACCCAGACCTAGTCGTTTCCCGCCACCTTGGAGGATGACGGACAGGAGAGGCAGGCCTTCTTCCAATGTCCAGATTCCCCACAATAGAAGCACAACTGCTTCTCCCGGTGGCGGCTTCTTTCCTTCTCATCACAGGTGACAGCGCTCAGCTCCATAGCCACCGGAGGAGTCCGGGTCTCAACTCCACTGGATAATAATGATGTTTCAAGTTGCATAACACCTCTTGCCCGCAGTCTGCGATCCATGCGAACTGCTTGGGTCATGGCATCCTCCAGGGAGTCAGGTGGAGAATGGAGTGCCAGGGCATCCTTCAGACGTTCACACAGGCCTCTACGGAACAGCCCCCGAAGGGCGGCATCACTCCAAGAAACCTCAGCTGCCCAACGCCTAAATTCAGAACAGAACTACTTGGCCGAGTGCTTCCCCTGACAGACACTCATCACCTTGTCCCCAGCCAAATGCACTCTATCTGGCTCATCGTAAATAAGCCCTAAGGCCTCAAAAAACACATCCACAGTCATTCTCTCTGGGGCAGAAGAGGAAAGAGAAAATGCCCAGGCTTGTGGGGACCCCCTAAGGAGGGACATAACTACCCCCACCCTCTGTTTCTCATCCCCAGAGGAGCGGGGTCTCAAGGAGAAAAAGAGCTTACAGCCCTCTTTAAATGCTCTAAATTCATTTTGGTCACCAGCAAACGTATCTGGTAACTTAACCGGGGATTCGGGTGGGACTAAAATGACATCTCTATTCCCCACCTGCTGAAAGCCTGCGGAAAGCACCCCCTGAACCGAGTCCGCAACCTGCCGTTGGGACTGGGCTAGAGCTTGGTGTTCCAAACTTAGCTTCTACAGCGACTGAGTCAAGCATTTCACCTGCTCAGATAAGGCATGCATTGGGTCCATGCTGTAGAAGTGAGGAGAGATAAAAAGAGTTCACGGTCAGTTATAATGTCAAGAACACCGCACTGAACTTGCTCACTGAGCCAGTGCGCGTGTCCTGAGTAAGACAACCTGTGCTCAGAGATACCTGTGGAGCGGACAGCAGCAGAGAAGATGCATGCTTCAGACCCACAGGACCTGAAGCATGTGACTGCTGGGGGCGTGGCCTAAACTCCCAAGAGTTAGGAGCTGCAGGAAAACTCCTAGAATGGTAACTACGGAACAAAGTTACTAATAGGCATAGACAGGGAAATAAGCCAGATCAGGCCGGGGTCAAAGCACAAGATAGCACGACAATTACCAAAGGGCAAGACAGAATGGATAGTCAAGACATAGCCAAGAAGTCAGAAACCAGAGAAGCAGATATACAATACAGAATCAACAGGCAAACTCACAACGGGGACAGAACCGGATCAGAACCATATAAGCAAGCTATAAGACAACGAACAGGCACACAGGGGTCACAACACTCGGCCAAAGGCAAAAGTATAACTGACAGGGATTGGAGTATCTCAGAGCAATAAAAAGCTCTGCCTGAACCAAAGAGAGGCCACAATAATTAACCCCAGGTGTGCAGGTCAAAGCCTGCACTGAGCTCAAGACATTAACCCCTGACGTGCAGGTCAAAACCTGCACTGGGATCAAGACAAAAAGTTAAATGTTCATTTTTTTTGTTAAACATTCAAAAAATTCCTGTGAAGCACCTGAAGGGTTAATAAACTTCTTGAATGTGGTTTTGAGCACCTTGAGGGGTGCAGTTTTTAGAATGGTGTCACTTTTGGGTATTTTCTATCGTATAGACCCCTTAAAGTGACTTCAAATGTGATGTGGTCCGTAAAAATAAAATGGTGTTGTAAAAATGAGAAATCACTGGTCAACTTTTAGCCCTTATAACTTCCTAACAAAAAAAATTTTGATTCCAAAATTGTGCTGATGTAAAGTAAACATATGTGAAATGTTACTTATTAAGTTTTTTGTGTGCCATATCTCTGTGATTTAAGGGCATAAAAATACAAAGTTGGAAAATTGCGAAATTCACCAAATTTTCGCTTTTTTCACAAATAATGCGTTTATTTGTGAAAAAAGCGAAAATTTGGTGAATTTCGCATTTCACAGTTATTTGAATGAAATTTTACCACTAACATGAAGTGCAATATGTCACGAGAAAACAATGTCAGAATCAGTGGGATCCATGGAAGCGTTTCAGAGTTATTACCTCATAAAGGGACAGTGGTCAGAATTGTAAAAATTGGCCCGGTCATGAACGTGCAAACCACCCTTGGGGGTAAAGGGGTTAAAGTTTTGGAAATCATTTTCTATCCAAATCCAGCTTTAAACTTCTCCACAACAGTATCACAAACCTGACTGTTGTGTTCCTTGGTCTTCATGATGCTCTCAGCGCTTCAAACAGAACCCTGAGACTATCACAGAGCAGGTGCATTTATACGGAGACTTGATTACACACAGGTGGATTATATTTAGCATCATGAGTCATTTAGGACAACATTGGAAAAGGTTGAAAAGTTCCAGGAAGCCAAATACTCTTGCAAGGCACTGTACATCAGTCGTCTGACGGAGATACCACACTGTTCAATATGTGGCCTGTAGTGATGAATGAACGTGCTCGCCACTACTGTGCTACGGTAGTCACTCGCCCGAGCATCACGGTACTCGGTGTACTCAGCGAGCACCGAGTATTTCCGCGATTACTCAGTGGGAACTCGGGTCACCACCCAGCTTTTTAGGCAGACTTTACAGACCCAATCGCAATGCAGGGATTGTCTGCCAGGCCTTGAAACGCCGCAGCCATCTTTGTTGTGGTCATGCAGTAATTGGCTGGCCACACAGCATCATCAGGGGTATAAGATACAGGGTGCCGCCTTGCTTGGCGCCTTTAGCTCTGGATTGAGATAGTGTAGGGAGAGCTGCTGCCGATATAGGGTCAGAATTGGGGATTTATTAGTTAGAGTGGGGTCTACCATCCTAAATTACTCACATCCAGCTAAAGCAACAATCCTTCTAAGGACTAATTCCGGATTATATAGGTTCCAGTGTTAGGTAAGCAGGGTTAGTGTACATCGCTCTATACACATCAGTGCAAGGCCTGCAGGCACTGTATGTGTGTATATAGATCATTGCATACATCAAGAGGGTCCATTCCCTTCCTGTGTTCTGGTGCTGCTGCTGCTGCTACCTGTAGGATATATTAGCCATATATTGCTAGCCCCAGGTGTAATTGGAATACACGCCACACATTTTTTTGGTGTGGTATCTCCGTGGCAGTACATATCTGTGCATGCTCACAGTTTGGCCAGTTTCCAGCTGTTTTTTTGTCCTGGCTGTCACTGTAGTTATATACAGCAGGATTTATCCCCAAAAAAATACAGGCCACACATTTGTCATAGTGGTATCTTCGTGATGGCTCATATCTGTGTGTGCTCAAAGTTTTGCCAGTTTACAGCATTTTTTTTTCCTGGGTGAAACTGTACTTATATACAGCACTATTTAGCCCCCCCAAAAAAACAGGGCAAACATTTGTTGTAGTGGTATCTCCATGCCAGCTCATATCTGTGCATGCTCAAAGTTTGACCGGTTTACGGCTGCTTTCTTTTTTTGTCCTGGCTGTCAATGTAGTTAAATACAGCATTATTTAGCCCCCCTCAAAAAAATACAGGCCACACATTTGTCATAGTGGTATCTCCGTGGCGGCTCATATCTGTGTGTGCTCAAAGTTTTGCCAGTTTACGGCAGTTTTCTTTTTTGTCCTGGGTGAAACTGTACTTACAGTATATACAGCACTAGTTAAATAAAAAAAACAGGGCACACATTTGTCGTAGTAGTATCTCCGTGTCGGCTCCTATCTGTGTGTGCTCAAAGTTTGGCCAGTTTACGGTGGTTTTCTTTTTTTGTCCTGGCTGTCACTTTACTTACATGCAGCAGTATTTAGCAAAAAAAATGAAAAAAATACAGGCCACACATTTTTTGGTGTGGTATCTCTGTGGCAGATCTTATCTGTGTGTGCACAACGTTTTGCCAGTTTACGGCACTTTTCTTTTTTTCTCAGGTGAAACTGTACTTATATACAGCACTATTTAGCCATATAAAAAAAGAAACAAAAAAACATTTGTCGTAGTGGTATCTCCATGTCAGCTCATATCTGTGCGTGCTCAAAGTTTGGCCAGTTTATAGCTGTTTTCTTTTTTTGTCCTGGCATTCACTGTACTTACATACAGCAGTATTTAGCAAAACAAAATACAGGCCACACATTTTTTGGTTTGGTATCTCCGTGGCAACTCATATCTGTGTGTGCTCAAAGTTGTGCCAGTTTACGGCGTTTTTCTTTTTTTTCCCGGGTGAAACTGTACTTACAGTATATACAGCACTCTTTACCATATAAAACAAAGAAACAAAAAAACAGTTTACGGCGGTTTTCTTTTTTTGTCCTGGGTGTCACAGTACTGATATACAGCACTAGTTAGCCCCCCCCCTCAAAAAAGGCACACATTTGTCGCAGTGGTATCGCCGTGCCAGCTGATATATGTGTGTGCTCAAAGTTTGGCCAGTTTAGGCCGGTTTTCCTTTTTTTGTCCTGGGTGTCACAGTACTTATATACAGCACTACTTAGCCCAAAAATAAAAAAAAAATTATACAGTCTGTTATCTCAGGCTGAGGCCTGGTATATCTGTGGTGGAAAAATCTTTGCTGTTGTGAAATCTCTTAATCTGACTTCTGAGTCGGGGCTCCCTTTGGTGGTTACTGTGGGTAGTGGAGCTGGCCGAGTTGATGAAAGTCTGCCACCTGACGATGATGATTGGAAATCAGGGGTTACTGACTGGAGTATTTAAGTGAGAAGGCTTCCTTCAGTGGCTGCTGGTGATTAGTTTCTCTCTGTGCATTTTGAGGTCTGCTGTCTCCTGTCTGATCCTGCATTTTTCAGTTAACATAGTAACATAGTTATTAAGGTTGAAGGAAGACTTTAAGTCCATCTAGTTCAACCCATATCCTATCCTAACTTGCCCTAACATGTTGATCCAGAGGAAGGCAAAAAAAACCCATGTGGCAAACAGTAAGCTTCACATTGGGGAAAAAAGTTCCTTCCCGCCTCCACATACGGCAATCAGACTATCTCCCTGGATCAACGCAATATTAAGGAAACTAGTGTATATACCCTGTATGTAATATTATACTTTTCAAGAAAGGCATCCAATCCCTTCTTAAATTTTATTAGGGAATCACTCATTACAACATCATATGGCAGAGAGTTCCATAGTCTCACTGCTCTTACAGTAAAGAATCCACGTCTGTGAGTTTGCTTAAACCTTCAATCCTCCAGACGTAGAGGATGCCCCCTTGTCCCCGTCACAGGTCTAAGAGTAAAAAGATCATTAGAAAGGTCTTTGTATTGTCCCCGCATATATTTATACATTGTAATAAGATCACCCCTAAGCCTTCAATTTTCCAAACTAAATAACCCCAAGTGTAATAACCTGTCTTGGTATTGCAGACCCCCTAGTTCCCTAATAACCTTGGTCGCTCTTCTCTGCACCCGCTCCAGTTCAGCTATGTCTTTCTTATACACCGGAGACCAGAACTGTACACAGTATTCTTAGTGTGGTCGCACTAGTGACTTATATAGAGGTAAAATTATGTTCTCCTCATGAGCATCTATGCCTGACCCCTGTGGTACCCCACTGCTAACCGTGACCCAGTCCGAGTGTGCTCCGTTAATAACCACCCTTTGTTTCCTATCCCTGAGCCAGCTCTTAACCCACCTACACATATTTTCCCCTATCCCTATTGTTCTCATTTTATGTATCAACTTTTTGTGTGGCACCGTATCAAAAGCTTTTGAAAAGTCCATGTACACCACGTCCACTGCATTCCCTTGGTCCAGTCCTGAACTTACCTCTTCATAAAAGCTTATCAGATTAGTATGACAGGAATGGTCCCTTGTAAACCCATGTTGATATTGGGTCATGAGGTTATTCTTCTCCAGATACTCCAGTATAGTATCTCTTAGAAAACCCTCCAGGATTTTACCTACAGTTGAGGTTAAACTTACTGGCCTATAATTTCCAAGTTCAGTTTTTGTCCCCTCTTTGAATATTGGCACCATATTTGCCATACGCCAGTCCTGTGGTACAGACCCTGTTATTATGGAATCTTTAAAGATTAAAAATAATTGTCTATCTATGACTGTGCTTAATTCCTGCAGTACTCTGGGGTGTATCCCATCTGGGCCCGGGGATTTGTCAATTTTAGTAATTTTTAGACACCGCCGTACTTCCTGCTGGGTTAAGCAGGTGACATTTAATGGAGAATTTTTATCCCTGATGATATTATCCGTCATGGGATTTTCTTGTGTAAATACTGTTGAAAAAAAGTCATTTAACATATTGGCTTTTTCCTCATCCTCATCCACCATTTCACCCAGACTATTTTTAAGGGGGCCAACACTATCAATTTTTAGCTTCTTACTATTTATGTAAGTCATTCTTTTGCTAATCCTTTGCATCTGATTTGGTTTTGCCTTTTTCTGCTTTCTGCTTTGCTTTGAGGGTTCAGCGTGCTCCCTGTTGGGGCAGCGCTGGACCCCTCTCCATATGTTACAGCTTGTGTCAGTTTGTTCAGACCCCTGTTATATTAGTCTCTTTTGCTTTGCTGCCTGTTTACACCAGAATGCTGATATAGTCGGGGAGAGGTTGTGAGACCTCTGTGTTTTTGTACATCAGACGTGTTGGATTTTTTAGGGTTTCTGAGTGATTGCAGACAGTGTCTTTCCTGTCCTGTCCTGTCTAGACAGTTTGGGCCCCATCATTTGCTCAGTCTGTTTTCTGCCTGTGTTTGTGTCTCATCTTGTCTCACCGACAATATATGTTTGGGGGCTGTCTATTCCTTTAGGGTTCTAGTCCACTGCAGTTTAGATTTCCTTTCTTGCTTTAGGCTTCGTTAGCTCTCTGGCTGTGCCAAGGCATCTAGGGCATCGTAGGTATGCTCCACGGCTACTGCTAGTTGTGTCGTTAGGATTAGGGGTCTGTAATCCGCTCAGTTACCAACCTTTCTGGTTTCCTGGTGGCCTAGCCTATTGCTGCCATCCTCCTCGGTGACCAGTTCATAACACTTTGCTTTGCAAGCATACTGATGATATAGAAGGGTTAATGATTTGCCTTTAAATGCCTAACTGCCTTTAATTCTTCATTTGCCTTTTGCCTTTCATTTATTCTTATGACACTGCAGTTTTGGCTGTCTCCTCTTCAAGGGAAATACGCTTCTTATCATATATGTTCTCAATAGTCAGCCACAACGTGTACATTAAACACAAGGTATGACACTGAAGTGATGGTGGGGCCACATGAGCTCAATAGAATTACATATTGTTGTAAATGGTATAAAAGATTGCCTTGTGTTTCAGATAAAGTGATTTGCCCATACCATGTGTGTGTGTGTGTTCAGTCTACTTTGTCTCCAAGCGCTTGTAAATTAAGGGCATAAAACTCCTAATTCGGCCTCACTGGTGATCTGGCATATCTGACTTTGGTCAGAACAAAAACAGCTACAACACTGATCACATATAATTTTTCTCCAAATAAATCCATTTGCATTGAGCTTTTTAAATATTTTAGTAGTCCATTTAAAATGGGCAAGGCAAGGGGCAAGGGATAGGGAAGTGGACGTGATGATGATGGTGCATGCAGAGGACGAGGCCGTGGCCAAGCTGATCTTTGCGCTCGACCTTCCTGTCCCAGTTTCTAGGGGACCACAGCACACCCCTATTGAAGCCAGAGCAGTGTGAAACGGTTGTTGGTTGGATAGCGGATAATGCTTCCAGTCACTTAGCCAGCACCACCATGTCTTGCACACGGTCAAGTCTGAGTAGCCAAGAGTGTGGACTGGATATTACTCACCCTGATCCTCCTTCCTCCCAACATGTCGAGTGCCCTAAGACAACTGATCCCCCACTCAGACAATCCAAAGAGCTGTTCAGTTTTCCATTTGGAGATTCATGCCTCTCGCCCGGTCCACTTGAAGCGAGGCAAGATGATATTCCATGTAGCGATGCACAAATCTTTGAGCAGCCACAGTCACAAGAGGTGGACGATGATGAGACCCAATTGCCGACAGTCAGGAGGAGGAGCAGGGTGCGGATGTGGAAGACGAGGTGGTGGATGACATAGTGACTAACCCAACCTGGCAGGAGGACAAGCAGAGCAAGTAGAGCAGCACACATGGGGAAGGAGGCATATCACCCCAACAGGCAGGATGAAGCAGTGTGGTGGCCTCAGACAGAAGGCATGCATCCGTAACACCAACATGATGGAAGTTGCCATTCCAACCGTTAGATCTTCCAGAGTCTGGTTATTTTTTAAGGACTCTGCCGATAACCCCAAACATGCCATTTGCAGCACTTGCCATGCCCGCATCAGCAGGGGTAGCAAAACTACCAGCCTGACCACCACGAGCATGATTAAGCACATGGCAGCAAACCACATGACTTTGTGGGCCGAACCCCAGGCTCCAGGAACACTGTCTGCAGGTGACAACACTGCTTCTTCCACTGTTTTGCATACAAGCCAATCCCCAAATCACTGTGCCTGTGATGCACCTGTTGTTGCCCACAGTCAACCAGCACCATCATCAAGCCCGTCCACGGCCTTGTCCCAGCCCAGCCTTCAGTTGTCTATACCCCAGTAATTGGAACACATGCTGAAATACCCAACCAACTCCCCACAGGCCACACTACTTAATTAGTACATTACTCATCTGCTTACACTCAAAAAGTTGCCTTTTAGGCTTGTTGAGATGAAAGCTTTCCGTAACCTGATGGTGGCTGCCATCCCAAGGTACTCAGTCCCCAGTCGCCACTATTTCTCCCGTTGTGCCATACCGGCATTACACCAGCATGTGTCCCACAACATTACCCGTGCCCTCAACAATGCTGTTACTGGGAAAGTCCACCTAACCAGGAACATGTGGACACGGCACACTGGGTTAACATAGTGGAAGCCGTGACCCAGTTGGACCTTGGGATGGAACACATCCTCCCCACACCAAGGATTGCTGGCCCTACGTCAATCAGGGTTGCCCCAATAGTCTACAGCTCCTGCACCTCCTTCTCCTCTTCAGTCTCCATCTCTGAAATGAACACATCAGTCAGAAGCTGGAAGCACTGCAGCACTGCCTCAGCCAAGCGGCATCAGGCAGTGCTGAAGCTAATCTGCATAGGTGACAAACCGCACAATGCAGAAGAGTTGTGGACAGCGCTGAAAGAGCAGACAGACATTTGGATAACACTGCTGAACCTACAGCCAGGCATGGCCGTGTGTTGTCGACACTTTTGACCTGGCTTCGGAGTTTGAGCTCCCTCTGGTGGTTGCTGCTGGTAATGGAGCTGGCCTGGCTGACAGAAGTCAATCACCTGAAGATGATGATTGAAGGTCAGGTGTTACAGACTGGGAAATTTAAGTGAGCAACCTTCCTTTAGTGGTTGCCGGTGATTTGGTTTGCTTCCTGAGCATTTTGGAAGTTTGCTTGCCTCCTGCTCTGTCCTGCATCTTTCAGATAAGTTATTTGTCTTCTTGAATCTGTTTGCATTTGATCCATTTTAGCTTTTCTCTGTTTTTGGCTTTGCTGGTGTGAGTCAGCCTGGTTCCTTGCTGGGACCTGTGCTAGACTCTGTTCCATATGTTACAGCTTATGTCCGTCTTATCAGTATCTTTGTTTTGCACCAGTTCACATCAGAGTTCTGATTTAGTGGGGGAGAGGTCGTGTGGCCTCAGTATTTTTGCATATCAGACATGTTGGATTTTTCTGAGGGTTTTTTGCGTGATTGCAGACAGTATCCTTTCCTGTCCTCTTCTATCTAGACAGTTTGTGCCCCATCATTTGCTGAATCTATTTTCTGCCTGTGTTTTGTGCTTCATCTTGTCTCACTGGCAATATATGTTCGGGGGCTATCTATTCCTTTGGGGTTCTACTCCGGGGCAGTTTAGCTTTACCATTTCTCTCTGTAGGCTTAGTTAATTCTTTGGCTGTGCCGAGGCGTCTAGGGCATCGTAGGTACGTCCCACGGCTAATTATAGTTGTGTTGTCAGTTTAGGGGTCTGCAATCCTCTTAGCTACCAACCTCTCTGGTTTCTGGTTGCCTTGCCTGCTATCCTTCTCGGTTACCTAATCATAACAGTCGTGTGTGACAATGGCCGGGATCTGGTGGCAGCTCTGAGGCAAGGTGAGCTCACACACGTACCTTGCCTGGCCCATGAGCTTAACCTCGTGGTTCAATGTTTTCTCAAAAGCTACCCGGAGCTGCCGGATTTGCTAGTGAAAGTACACCGCATGTCTGCCCATTTTAGAAAGTCAGCTATAGCTTCAGCAGCCCTTGCCATGCTTCAGCAGCATTTGCATCTTCCGGGTCACTGACTGGTGTGTGATGTCCCCACATGTTGGAACTCTACACTGCATATTTTGGAAAGGATTTGTGAGCAGAAGAGGGCAGTTGTTGACTATCAGCATCAACAAGGCCGTCAATTTTCAGTTCAGACTCCACACATAAGACCTCTGGAGTGGACATGGATGTCAGACATATGTACCATCCTCCAGAACTTTGAGGACTGCACCAAGATGGTGAGCGGCCATGACGCCATTATTAGCATCACCATCCCCCTTCTCAGCATTCTGAAAACCTCTCTGCTCACAATTAAAGATGATGCATTGCAGGCAGAGCACGAGGACATGGAGCAAGGAACCATACAGGGTGATTACACTCAGCCCAGCCTCATGTCGTCACAACGTGGATTGGTAGACAATGAGGAAGAGGAGGAAGAACAGGAGCTACTTTCATGCGCTATAGACAGTACTACAAGCACAGTTGTTATACCACCTATTCAGCAGGGATGGCCTGAGGACAGGGAGGAGGAGGACAGTATGGTCAGTAGTCCTGTTGGTGAGGATACGAAGTCTTTCCTGTTAGCAGTCAGGCATGCATGGCTGACTTTATGTTGCACTGCGTTTCCTGTGACCCTCGCTTTATAAAAGTTTTTGGTGACACTCATTACTGGTTGGTGACACTTCTAGACCCACGCTGCAAGGAAAACTTTCAATCTCTTCCAGAGCCAGAGAGGTGTACAAAAATGTTGCTGTACCAGAGGGCCCTTGTGGCAAAATTACTGAAAAAATTCCCATGTGAGAACGCTGGCAGCAGATATCAGAGTATGTTGTACAACCAAGGAGTCCAAGCGAGAGAGACAGAAGTACAATCCAGCTCAGGCAGGGGAACAATGGCAAAGTTCTGGGACAGTTTTCTCAGACCCTCCTATCGTGCCGGCACAGAGGCAAGGGGTGCTGGCACAAGAAGTGCAATGTTTGGGAAAACGGTGATGGAGTATGTAGGGATTCTACTCGCTCAGGTGCAGCGGGAGACAATCAGGAGGAAGGTTCCTTTAAAGTTCACGGAGTTTATTGCATCTTAAACCCATAAAACAAAAGAAATAGCCTTTAACTCAGGCAAAATACATAACAAATGTCCAGTCCTTTAGGCTCAGTCCTGGATCCAGAACACACTTCCTCTCCCCACCTACAACCCCCTGTTTCAGAAGTAGTCTACGTTATATGGGTATAGCCACACCCACGAACCCAGCAGCTGACTGGTCACGTGACTGTGACCTCACCACAGGTCCTTGCAATACATTAGCAATGTAATGATAATTCTTAGGTCTTACATTACAGAGACAAGTCGTCTCTGAGACACATACCTCCCATCAACTATGCTACCCTTAGCCATGCCACATACCTCCCCCCTCTGCCTAAAGCCATGGGGCTTAGCACTTTCACCTACTAGACAAGGGATTCTTGAGAGGGCATCAGCATTACCATGTAGCTTCCCGGCCCTATGCTCTACATGGAAGTTGAAGTCTTGTAGGGCTAAAAACCAGCAGGTGACCCTAGCATTCTTACCTGTTATGATTGAGTGACCGTAGGAGGCAGACACAAAAATAGAAGCTACGTCCAGAAAACCAGAGGAGCTGGCAACTATCCGATTGCAGACCCCTGAACCTATCAACACAACTAGCAGTAGCCGTGGGGGGTACCTATGGTGCCCTAGACCCCTCGGACACAGCCGGAGGACTATATAGCCTAAAGATAGAAAGGGAAATCTAAACTGCCCCAGAGCAGACCCCAAAGTAAAAGGCAGCCCCCAACATATAATGACGGTGAAGCAAGATGAAAAAACACTGACACAGATAGAAAGATAGGCTGAGCAAACGTTGGGGCCCAATCTAATCTAAACAGGAAAGGAAAGGAAAGCTGCTGTCTGCAATCGGCAAAAAACCCTATCAAAAACATAGGCCAGCAAGCTGAAATGGAAAAAGACCCTGAAGCAACTAAGCTTCAAAACTAAATCAGCACTCTGGTGTTTTCAGGAGACAGAGCTAAGGAGTTCAGCTCACCCAGCAGGGAATGGCTGAAATCCAGAAAAAACAAAGCAAGGCACAAATGCAAAAAGCAAGGAAGAAAACTTAGCTTTAGCAGAGCAGGAATTCAGACTGGACTCCAAGGATACCACAGAGAAATCACCCACAGGGAGAATGGGCGTAGGCAGCCTTATATCCAGTCTGTGACTCCACTCAGCCAGTCATCATCATTAATCTCAGGTGTCTGATAATCAGACTCACTACCTCTCCTAACCAGAAGAGGGAGTTCCTCGGGCCTCAGTCATGAAGGGGAGAATGAACTCACAACAGTACCCCCCCTTGAGGAGGGGTCACCGAACCCTCAACCACGCCACCAGGGCGATCAGGGTGTGCCCGATGAAAGGCACGCACCAATCTTTTGGCATGAACATCAGAGGCAGAGACCCAGGAATTATCCTCCTGACCATAACCCTTCCACTTAACCAAATACTGGAGTCTCCGTCTAGCCAGACGAGAATCCAGTACTTTCTCTACCTCATATTCAATGTTACCTTCAACCAATACAGGGTCTGGAGGTGCCACTCCCGGAACAACAGGTTCAACAAACCTCTTCAACAAAGACTTATGAAACACATTATGGATTTTAAATGTGACCGGAAGAGCCAAACGAAAAGAGACCGGATTAATAATCTCCAAAATCTTGTAAGATCCAATAAATCTAGGCTTAAACTTAGGAGAAGCCACCTTCATAGCAATATTTTTTGATGATAACCACACCATATCACCAACCTTAAACTGGGGACCAATGGTCCTATGTCGGTTGGAAAACCGCTGGGCCTTTTCCTGGGAGAGAGATAATTTATCCACCACTTGGTCCCAGATTTGGTGCATTCTCTCCACCACAGTGTCAACACCTGGGCAGGCAGACGGCTCCACCTGCCCTGAAGAAAATCGAGGATGAAACCCAAAGTTACAAAAAAAAGGTGACATCAAAGTGGCAGAACTAGCTCTATTATTTAAAGCAAATTCGGCCAAGGGTAAAAATGAAACCCAATCATCCTGATCAGCGGAAATAAAACATCTCAAATATGACTCCAAGGTCTGGTTTGTTCTCTCTGTCTGCCCATTGGTCTGAGTGTGAAAGGCAGAGGAGAAGGACAACTGAATTCCCAGCTTGGAACAGAAAGTTCTCCAAAATCTAGACACAAACTGAACTCCTCTGTCAGACACAATGTTCTCAGGAATCCCGTGCAAGCGAACCACCTGTTGCAAAAACAGGGGCACCAACTCAGAGGAAGACGGCAACTTAGGGAGCGGTACAAGATGAACCATCTTAGAGAACCTATCACAAATCACCCAAATAACAGTCATCCTTTGAGAGACAGGCATATCAGAGATGAAATCCATTGAAATATGGGTCCATGGCCTCTTGGGGACAGGCAAAGGCATCAACAACCCACTAGAGCGGGAGCATGATTTAGACCGGGAGCATGTCCCACAGGACTGCACAAAATTCCTGACTTTACGAGACAAGGAGGGCCACCAAAAAGACCGACTCACAAGATCTCTAGTACCAAAAATACCTGGATGACCAGCCAACGCAGAGCAATGAACTTCAGACATCACTCTCTTCTTCCACTGGTCAGGAACATACAACTTTCCACTGGGACAACGCTCAGGCTTGTCTCTCTGGAACTCTTCCAGAGCACGTCTCAAATCGGGTGAGATGGCAGAAAGAACTACCCCTTCGCCTAAGATGGTAGCAGGTTTGGTCACCACAGGAGAATCAGCAAAGAAACTCCTAGAGAGTGCGTCTGCCTTGAGATTCTTAGTTCCAGGAAGAAAAGAAACCACAAAATCAAAACGTGTAAAAAACAAGGCCCATCTAGCCTGTCTAGGGTTCAAGTGCTTAGCCGACTCTAGATAAATCAAATTCTTGTGGTCGGTGAGGACCACGACTTGATGCTTAGCTCCCTCCAACCAATGTCTCCACTCCTCAAATGCCCATTTCATGGCCAACAGTTCCCGATTCCCCACATCATAGTTACGTTCAGATGGAGAGAACTTTCGGGAAAAGAAAGCGCAGGGATTCATTTTAGATGTTACAGGATCCTTTTGGGACAAAACAGCTCCTGCACCAATCTCAGAAGCATCCACCTCTACCTGGAACGGAAGTGAGACATCAGGTTGCCGCAAAACCGGGGCGGAGGTGAATCTTCGCTTCAACTCCTGAAAGGAAGAAACAGCCTCCGGAGACCAATTTAACACATCAGCACCCTTCTTAGTCAAATCAGTCAATGGCTTGGCAATACTAGAAAATTTTGCTATAAATTTCCGATAAAAATTAGCAAAACCCAAAAACTTCTGGAGGGCCTTCAAAGAAGTGGGCTGAACCCAATCATAAATGGCCTGTACCTTGGCTGGATCCATTTCAATAGTTGACGGAGACAAAATAAATCCCAAAAATGAAATCCTCTGTACCCCAAAAAGGCATTTAGATCCCTTGACATACAGGGAATTCTCCCTCAAGATCCGGAACACAGTCCGAACATGTTCCACATGAGAATCCCAATCCTTGGAGAAGATCAAAATATCATCCAGATAGATAATCAAAAATTTATCCACAAAATCTCGGAAAATATCGTTCATGAAGCACTGGAAGACAGAAGGGGCATTAGTGAGCCCAAAAGGCATCACCAGGTACTCAAAATGTCCCTCCGGAGTATTAAACGCCGTCTTCCATTCATCCCCATGCTTAATGCGAATAAGATTATACGCCCCCCTGAGGTCAAGCTTGGTAAACCAGCAAGCACCTTTAACTCTAGAGAACAGATCCGAAATCAGGGGTAACGGATACTGATATTTAACAGTAATCTTGTTGAGTGCACGATAATCAATACAAGGTCTTAATGATCCATCCTTTTTGGCTACAAAAAAAAACCCAGCACCTAAGGGTGAAGAGGATGGTCTAATATGACCCTTCTCCAATGCCTCCTTAATATAGGATCGCATAGCCTCGTGCTCGGGTACAGATAAATTGAAAAGCCGACCCTTGGGGAATTTACACACCGGGTTCAGCTCAATAGCACAGTCATAACTCCTATGAGGAGGCAAAGACGCAGACTCATTCTCACTAAATACATCATAAAAGTCAGCCAAATAGTCAGGAACATCATGTGACTGGGGAGAGGTGGAGAAAACAGGAGCATCACTAAGGGCACACCGACAACCCCAACTCACCACAGACAAAGATTTCCAATCCAGAACTGGATTATGGATTTGTAACCAGGGAAACCCCAGAACAATGGTATCATGCAGATTATGCAACACCAAAAATCTGCAATTTTCCTGATGGTCCGGGGCGACCTGCATCACCACCTGGGTCCAAAACTGAGGTTTATCTTTAGCCAAAGGAGTAGCATCAATCCCCCTCAAAGGGATAGGCGTCCGCAGAGGTGTCATAGGAAATCCACAACGTTTAGCAAAATCCAAGTCCATTAGGTTTAGAGCTGCTCCCAAATCCACAAATGCCTTGGCGGAAAATGTGGACAGGGAGCAGATCAGAGTAATAGCCAGAAGAAATTTAGGTTGAACACCACCAACAGAAAACGTGTGTGCAAAGCGTTTCTCTCGTTTAGGACAGACAGAAATAATATGCGAGGCATCTCCACAGAAAAAACACAACTTATTACGCCTTCTGAACTCCTGACGCTGCTCTCTGGAGAAAACTCTATCACATTGCATAGGTTCAGTCATTTGTTCAACAGTTGGCAACACCTCTCGTGCAGTTTTGCGTTCGCGCAAACGCCTATCAACCTGAATGGCTAATGACATAGAATCGTCAAGACCAGAGGGAACAGGAAATCCCACCATAGTATCTTTTACGGCTTCTGACAAACCCTTCCAAAAGAGAGCAGCCAAGGCATTATCATTCCAAGTAGTAAGTACCTCCCACTTTCGGAATTTTTGACAGTACAATTCTGCAGAATCTCGACCCTGTTTCAATACCAGCAGGGTCTTTTCAGCCTGATCAATGGCATTAGGTTCATCATACAACAAGCCCAAGGCTTGAAAAAATGCATTCACATTAGTCAGAATAGGATCATCTGGTTTCAAAGAAAACGCCCAATCCTGGGGATCACCACGCAGCAAAGAGATGACAATTTTAACCTGCTGCGCGGAGCTCCCTGACGAGTTAGGCTTCAAGGCAAAAAATAATTTACAATTATTTTTGAAATTCAAAAATTTAGACCGATCACCACAAAATACATCAGGTGTAGGAATCTTTGGTTCAGCAGCATGTGAATGAGCAAGGTAGGCGGAAATTCCCCGCACTTCTGCAGCGAGCTGCTCCACACGATCAGACAATTGGTTTATCTCCATTGAGAGAAAAAAAAAATTCCCCCTACGGCCTCAGAGATATAGAGGAAAAATATACACACCTTTTTTTTTTTTTTTTTTTTTGCAATTCTTTCCTGCTATTGAGTACCTTGGGATGATTTAGCGAATCCTGCTTTGAGCAGGGGGTTGGACCAGATGGCCCAGGAGGTCCCTTCCAACTCTACGATTCTATGATTCTATGATTCTATGATTCTACCCTAGGATCTGCGGTCAGGCGGGTGATTCTGTTATGATTGAGTGACCGTAGGAGGCAGACACAAAAATAGAAGCTACGTCCAAAAAACCAGAGGAGCTGGCAACTATCCGATTGCAGACCCCTGAACCTATCAACACAACTAGCAGTAGCCGTGGGGGGTACCTATGGTGCCCTAGACCCCTCGGACACAGCCGGAGGACTATATAGCCTAAAGATAGAAAGGGAAATCTAAACTGCCCCAGAGCAGACCCCAAAGTAAAAGGCAGCCCCCAACATATAATGACGGTGAAGCAAGATGAAAAAACACTGACACAGATAGAAAGATAGGCTGAGCAAACGTTGGGGCCCAATCTAATCTAAACAGGAAAGGAAAGGAAAGCTGCTGTCTGCAATCGGCAAAAAACCCTATCAAAAACATAGGCCAGCAAGCTGAAATGGAAAAAGACCCTGAAGCAACTAAGCTTCAAAACTAAATCAGCACTCTGGTGTTTTCAGGAGACAGAGCTAAGGAGTTCAGCTCACCCAGCAGGGAATGGCTGAAATCCAGAAAAAACAAAGCAAGGCACAAATGCAAAAAGCAAGGAAGAAAACTTAGCTTTAGCAGAGCAGGAATTCAGACTGGACTCCAAGGATACCACAGAGAAATCACCCACAGGGAGAATGGGCGTAGGCAGCCTTATATCCAGTCTGTGACTCCACTCAGCCAGTCATCATCATTAATCTCAGGTGTCTGATAATCAGACTCACTACCTCTCCTAACCAGAAGAGGGAGTTCCTCGGGCCTCAGTCATGAAGGGGAGAATGAACTCACAACACTTACCCTTTGTTTCCCTCATCCATCTGAGTGGGGCTTGGTCGGATATTAACCTAAACTTCCGTCCCACGAGGTAGTACCGTAAGGTATCTGTAACGGGGTCATCTGTGCTGTAATACCTCTTTACATTACCACCCCGATTCTCATGAGGTCCACTCTGCTTTTCCTCACTTCTGAATGAAGGACGCTGCCTCAAAAGGCTTTGTAACATGGGGACATAAGAAAGATCACTGCTTCTCCACGTATTTCCAGTGTAACAACATTTTACTCATCGGTCTCATAATATATATACATACAGAGGGCAGGACAATCAATATGTGTTGGGACGTAGGTAACAGGCTTCAATTAAGACGCCAGACGTACATTACAGTAGCCGTGGGATTTACATAGGTGGGGGGAGGTCAGAAGTGGGATATCTCGCTTACTTCTACCCAGGGGTCGGAGCCGGTCGGTTGCTGCATTAAGGGCATACATCTCACATTACAACTATCATACATGCATCTCCTATTCGAGGTGCTGGGGGGTTCTGTAACACAGCTCCCTCTTTTCAGCGACGCGATCGGCATACACAGTCTGATCCTTATCGGATCGGCTTGGGGATGACCGAAGTCTATGGGATTGGTACAAGCTCCGACTTAGTCCATCAGCGTTACCATTTTGTTTCCCGGGTCTGTAGTGGATGGTGAAGTCTAGAGGTTGTAGGGCTAAACTCCACCGCAGTAATCTGGCGTTGTCTCCAGAGACCCGATTAAGCCACACTAGGGGATTATGGCCCATTAGGAGGGAAAACTGTAGCCAATACAAATATGGTTGTAACTTCTTGAGTGCCCATACTACTGCCAAGCACTCCTTCTCGATGGCCGCATAGCTTACTTTGTGGGGCAGTAGTTTCCGACTCAGGTAAGCTACCGGGTGGTCTTGACCGGCTGGCCTGACTTGGCTCAGCACTGCCCCCAATCCAAACAATATAGAAGCGTCTGTGTGAACCAGGAAATGTTTAGTTGTATCGGGTGCGGCCAATACTGGGGTATTTGTGAGGGCGTCCTTTAGCTGGCGGAAGGCTTCCTCACACTCGGGGGTCCAGGTTACCTGGCGGGGGAGGTTCTTACGGGTCAGATCAGTAAGGGGCTTGGGTACGCTGCTGTAATTGGGGGCAAATTTCCTATAATACCCGGCTGTCCCTAGAAACGCCATGACCTGGGTTTTAGTGTGTGGGGTGGGCCATTTGGCTATGGCCTCAATCTTGGCTGGTTCTGGTCGCTGTTTCCCACTTCCCACCCAATGTCCTAAATACTGAACCTCTGCTTTGCCCACGTGACTCTTGTTGGGATTCAAGGTGATTCCAGCCTTGTGGATCCTGTCCAATACTGTCTCTAGGTGATTTAGATGCTCATCCCATGTCGCGCTGTAGATGGCGATGCCATCCAGGTAGGCACAAGCATAGTCCTGGAGACCATCCAGAAGCCGGTCAGCCAGCCTCTGGAAAGTCGCAGGAGCATTCTTCATCCTGAATGGCATAACTCGAAGCTGGAATAAGCCGAACGGGGTGACAAAATCAGACTTGGAAATAGCGTCAGTACTTACTTAGAGGGATCTGCCAATAGCATTTGCATGGATCGATGGTGATCAAATACTTTGCCCCCACCAGCCGGTCTAACAACTCATCCACATGCAGCATGGGATACGGATCCGTCACCGTTTTCTCATTTAGCTTGCGATAGTCTACACAAAACCGGGTAGTCCCATCCTTCTTGAGCACACGGGGGATGCCCAGGGACTATCTGACTCTTCAACGACCCCTAAACGCAACATCTTTTGTATCTCTTGATGCATCCCTTCTTGTACAGACTCAGGGACGTGGAAGGAGGGTTGTCTCAGGGGGGTCTGATCCTGGGTCTCAACCTTGTGTTGTGCCAGGCGGGTGTACCCGGTCTCTCTGAAAACATCCTCTGTCACTGCCTCAAAAACGCCTCTGCCTGCTGTCTCTCCCGGGGCCCTAGGTTTCCTCCCAGTCCTATGTTTTAGACTGAGTCCTCTCCCCTAAGACATCAGGCAAGGGGAATACTGCTAAATCCTCTGCTTCGGGTGCACAGATGGCCACTACCTCTTCAGGGCGCTCCCGGTAGGGCTTCAGCATATTCATGTGGAACATGCGGATAACCCTGGGGTCGTCACAATCGGCGACATTGTAGGTGGTGTCGGCTATTTTCCCCACTACCTGGCGGGGCCCCTGCCATGCAGCTTTGAACTTGTTCTGCCTAGTTGGGTCTAACACCAGGACCTTCTGTCCTATCTCAAAGGTACATTCTCTGGCCCTCCGATCGTACCATACTTGCTGGCGCCGTTGGGCCGCCTGCATGTTCCCACGTGCAGCCTGAGTCAGCTCCTGCAGGCAGTCCCAGAATTCCAGCACATAGGGTACAATAGGTATCCCTTCTATGGTTCCCTCCCCTTCCCTGTGTTCTCGCACTAAGTCTAGGGGTCCCCTTACCCACCTCCCATATAACAGTTTGAACGGGGAGAACCCGTGGATTCTTGGGGCACCTCCCGATAGGCAAACAGGAGGTGTGGCAAGAATTTCTCCCAGTCCCTGTAGGTCCTGGTAGAAGTCCCAATAAGTTGTTTTAATGTTCCGTCAAAACGTTCACACAACCCATTGGTTTGCGGGTGGTACGGGGCGCTTCTAATGGACTTTACGCTGCACAGCTTCCACAGTTGGTTGGCCACCTCTGCTTTAAACTGGGTACCCTGGTCCGAGATAATCTCCCGAGGAAATCCAACCCGTGAGAAAACTTGGAGCAGGGCTGCCGCCACTGTCTCTGCCAGTATGTTAGGTAATGCAACCGCCTCTGGATACCATGTGGCATAATCTACCACTGTCAATATATACTTTTTCCCTGATGGACTGGGTTTGGCTAATGGCCCTATCAGATCGACCTCTACTTGGCTAAATGGCTCCTCCACAATGGGAAGGGGGTGTAGTTTGGCTTTGCAGTGATCTCCCCTCTTGCCAGTGCGCTGGCAACTGTCACTGGTCTGGCAGTACTGACGAACATCATAGGTTACCCCGAGCCAAAAGAAGTTTGATGTCAGACGATGCCTGGTGCAACTGACGCCGTGGTGCCCGGCTAAGGGTATGTCATGAGAGATTCGCAGTAGCTCCTGCCTATACTTCTTGGGAACTACCAGCTGTCGTTTTATAGTGGGGCTCATCCCTGTGTGGCACTTCTCTGTAACCCGGTAGAGGAGTCCCTGATGCCATACAAACTGTTCCCCTTCCAGTTCTTCTCTCCCCTCCTGTGCCTTCCCACGATACACCTGTAATGAGGGATCCTCAAGTACCTCCCTTTTAAGCTCAGCTGGGGTGGCCCAAGAAATGTGTCTGGCTATGGGAATACATGTAGGGCTGGGGTGTCTTACCTGGGCCTCCTCTGAGTGTGATTCTGCCTCCGCAGCTCGAGCTTGTCTCCGAATGGTCACATGATAGGTCTCAGCCAGAGGGGCGACCGAGACTGCAGACAACATGGGCCCCAAGTCATTTCCCAGCAAGTCGTCTGCCGGCAAATCCTCCATCAGGCCGACCTCAACAAGGCCATCCCCGACTCCCAGTTCAGGTGAATCCTGGCAGTGGGCAGTCGATGCATGGCTCCCCCTGCTACACGGACGGCCACTGTCCGGTCTGTCTTCTCATGGTCCCGGATGAGAAGAGGCTTCACAAGGGTCAAAGTTGCTCCAGAATTTCTTAGTCCCTGCATACATTTCCCATTAACCCACACCGCCTGTCGATGCTGTTGTCGATTATCTGCCCGGGTTGCCTTCCTCCATCTCTTTCATCCCCGGATTAGTCATAGCCCCCAATGCCGGGTCAGCTTTGCCCTGGTAGTAGTGTACAGCGGCCCGGTTGACGGTAGCCGTTCCCGCCTTTGGCCACTGGGTACGCTGAGTCCGGTTGGGACATTGTCTTTGCAGGTGGCCCAGCTGATGGCAGGTGTGGCATCGCACCCCAGGGGTACTCTGGTAAGCTGGGGGTTTAGCTGGTCAATCTTCTGTGGTTTAGGGGCCTCCAGACCCATGGGAAGGCCCTTAGTGACAGTCTTTGATCCTGACAACTGAGACCTCCTGGCATCATGATGTTCATCGGCCAGACGAGCGGCCTCCTCAAGAGTCATTGGCCATCTGTTCTGTCCCGAAGCCATTCTTGTGTCTCGGGGTTTAGTCCAGTAAAGAATCGCTCTAACAAGAAGAGCTGGAGGACGTCCTTAGTGGCTGCTTGGCTCTCTTGCACCCACTGTAGTAGTGACCGCCATAGTTTACAGGCCCATTCAGCGTGGGTATCTGTTACCTGTTTTATAGGTCCGCAGAACTTTTGGCGGTATGCCTCTGGTGTCAGTGCATACCGGGCCAAGATCACTTCTTTGACCCGCTCATAGTCCATACAGTTTTCATCAGGTACCCAGCTTGCTGGCCAGAACCTGAATCCAATCCTCCGGCTTCACTTGATGAAGGGCACACTGCCGCTCAAAGTCCTGCAGAAAGCCATCAATGTCTTCCTCTGCTTCCCCCAACTGTCGGAAGGCATTATACTTGATTTTTTGTGGCTTACTGCTGACGGTACCTGGGCGGAGGCCAGAGCTCCCCCTGCTCGCTGATTCTCCTCTCTCTACTCTGCCATCTCCATCTAGGCTAGCTCTACTGTGGTCCGCTCCGCCATCTCCATCTTGGCTAGCTCTATCGTGGTCCGCTCTGCCATCTTTTCCTTCAGATCAGTACGCACATCAGCCATCACCTCTCGTACGATCTCTACTGCAGGGTTTGGGCCATAGAACGCCAGTCTGCTCTTTACCTCCCTCTGGAATTCAGTCTCGTCCACGTTCACATTGGGGGGCGCTGCACTGTCATGATCCATGATGGCTGCTTTCAAATCTACTTTTGTTTTGTTGCTGGCGATGAACCCTCGAGCTTCCACCAGGTATTTTAACCCCTTAACCCCCAAGGGTGGTTTGTACGTTCATTACCGGGCCAATTTTTACAATTCTGACCACTGTCCATTTATGAGGTAATAACTCTGAAACGCTTCCATGGATCCCAGTGATTCTGACCTTGTTTTCTCGTGACATATTGTACTTCATGTTATTTGTAAAATTTCATTCAAATAACTTGCATTTATTTGTGAAAAAAACGGAAATTTGGCGAAAATGTTGAAAATTTCGCAATTTTCCAACTTTGAATTTTTATGCCCTTAAATCACAGAGATATGGCACTCAAAAAACTTAATAAGTAACATTTCACATATATTTAATTTACATCAGTACAATTTTGGAACCAAAATTTTTTTTGTTTTTTAGGAAATTATAAGGGTTAAAAGTTGACCAGCAATTTCCCATTTTTACAACACCATTTTATTTTTACGGACCACATCACATTTGATGTCACTTTGAGAGGTCTATATAATAGAAAATACCTAAAAGTAACACCATTCTAAAAACTGCACGCCTCAAGGTTCTCAAAACCACATTCAAGAAGTTTATTAACCCTTCAGGTGCTTCATAGGAATTTTTTGAATACTTAAAAAAAATGAACATTTAACTTTTTTCAAGGGTAACAGGAGAAATTGGCTGCAAAAGTTATTGTGCAATTTCTCCTGAGTACGCTATACCTGATATGTGGGGGGGAACCACTATTTTAGCGCATTGCAGAGCTCAGAAGGGAAGGAGCGCCGTTTGACTTTTTCAATGCAAAATTGGCTGGAATTCAGATCGGACACCATGTCAAGTTTGGAGAGCACCTGATGTACCTAAACAGTGGAAACCCCCACAAGTGACCCCATTTTGGAAACTAGACCCCCCAAGGAACTTACCTAGATATGTGGTGAGAACTTTGAACCCACAAGGGCTTCACAGAAGTTTATAACGTACAGCCAAAAAATCATATTTTTTCCAC
The DNA here is from genome assembly GCF_039654945.1 of Dendrobates tinctorius. Taxonomy (NCBI): domain Eukaryota; kingdom Metazoa; phylum Chordata; class Amphibia; order Anura; family Dendrobatidae; genus Dendrobates; species Dendrobates tinctorius. The sequence goes on along the minus strand of NW_027361683.1, from coordinate 58,849,577 downwards.
AAAAATGATCTTTTCACCCCCAATTTTTATTTTCCCAAGGGTAACAGGACCCTAAAAGTTATTATGCAATTTGTCCTGAGTACCCTGATACCCCATGTGTGGGTGTAAATGACTATTTGGGCGCATGGCAGAGCTCAGAATGGAAGCAGCGCCATTTTACTTTTTGGAATTGAGATCGGACACCATGTCGCGCTTGGAAAGCCCCTGATGTGCCAAAACAGTAGAAACCCCCCACAAATGACACCATTTTGGAAACTAGACCCCCCAATGAACTTATCTAGAGGTCTGGTGAGAACTTTTATCCTCCCAGGGCTTCACAGAAGTTTATAACGTACAGTCGGAAAATTAAAAATTCATATTTTTTCTTCAAAAATGATCTTTTCACCCCCAATTTTTATTTTTACAAGAGTGACAGGACCCTAAAAGTTATTGTTACATTTGTCCTGAGTATGCTGATACCCCAAATGTGTGGGTAAACCACTATTTGGGCGCATGGCAGAGCTCGGGAGGGAAGCAGCGCCATTTGACTTTTTTGGCTGGAATTGGGATTGGACGCCATGCCGCATTTGGAAAGCCCCTGATGTGCCTAAACAGTGGAAACCCCCACAAATGACACCATATTGGAAACTAGACCCCCCCCAAGGAACTTATCTAGATGTGTGGTGAGCATTTTGAACCTGCAAGGGCTTCACAGAAGTTTATAACGCCCGGGCGTGAAAATAAAAAAATCATATTTTCCACAAACATGATCTTTTAGTCTCCAATTTTTTTATGTTCCTAAGGGTAACAGGAGAAATTAGACCCCAAAAGCTGTTGTACAATTTGTCCTGAGTGCGCTGATACCCCATATGTGGGAGAAAACTACTGTACGGGCACACGTCGGGGCTCAGAAGGGAAGTAGTGACGTTTTGGAATGCAGACTTTGATGGAATGGTCTGCGAGTGTCATGTTGCCTTTGGAGAGCCCCTGATGTACCTAAACAGTGGAAACCCCCCACAAGTGACCCCATTTTGGAAACTAACCACCCACGGAACTTATTTAGATGTGTGGTGAGCACTTTGAACCCCCAAGTGCTTCACAGAAGTTTATAACACCCAGGTGTGAAAATAAAAACATCAGATTTTTTTTCCACAAAAAATGATGTTTTTGCTCCCAATTTTTTATTTTCCTAAGGGTAACAGGAGAAATTGGACCCCAAAAGTTGTTTTGCAATTTGTCCTGAGTAGGCTGATACCCCATATGTGGGGATAAAACACTGTTTGGGCGCATAGCAGAGCTTGGACGGGAAGGAGCACCGTTTGACTTTTTCAACGCAGAATTGGCTGGAATTGAGATCAGACGCCATGTTGCGTTTGGAGATCACCTGATGTGCCCAAACAGTGGAAACCCCCCAATTATAACTCCAACCCTAACCCCAACACACCCCTAACCCTAATCTCAGCCCTAACCCTAGCCCTATCCCTAACCCTAGCCCTAACCCTAACCCTAGCCCTAACCCTAATGGAAAAATGGAAATAAATACATGTTTTTAATTTCATTATATTTCCCTAACTAAGAGGGTGATAAAGGGGGTTTGATTTACTATATATGGCGGGTTTTTATATTTGGCAGCTGTCACACGCTAAAAGACGCTTTCTGTTGTAAAAATAGTTTTTGCATAACCACATTTTGAGAGCTATAATTTTTCCATATTTTGACCCACCGAGTCATGTGACATCTTATTTTTGCGGGACGAGTTGATGTTTCTATTGGTATCCTTTTCGGGCACGTGACATTTTTTGATCGCTTTTTATTCCGATTTTTGGGACGCAGAATGAACAAAAACCAGCATTTCAAGAATTTCTTTTGGGGGGTGCGTTTATACCGTTCCACGTGCATTTTTGCAGGACAAGATGATGTTTTCAGCGGTACCATGGTTATTTATATCCGTCTTTTTGATCGTGCGTTATTGCACTTTTTGTTTGGCGGTATGATAATAAAGCATTATTTTTTACTTTGTTTTTTATTTTTATTTTTTAAGGGGTTTGCTAAAGGGGTTAACTAATGGGACAGTTTTATAGGGTGGGTTGTTATGGACGCGGCTATACTAAATATGTGCACTTTTATTGTTTTGTTTTATTTCCAAAAAATGAATTTATTAGGGAATTTTTTTTTAAAGTTATTTAGCGATTTTATATAAATTATTTTTACACTTTCTTTTTTTTTAACTTTATTACGATGTCCCAGGGGGACACTTCACAGCGATCTGTCACAGGCAGTGCTGCAGGCTTCCTCATGCCGGCGCTTTGCAGGCATGAGGAAGCCGCCTCCCTGCAGGCCCCCGAAGGTCCCCGCCGCCATTTTGGATCCGGGGACCTGCAGGGAAGGAGGCCCCTGCAGCAGCGCTACACATTGCGCTGCTGCGGGGGTCTCAGGGAAGCACAGAGGGAGCTCCCTCCCTGCCGTTGCTGCCCTAAACCTCCGGTACACTGCGATTGTGTTTCATTGCAGTGTACCAGGGGTTATTGTGTCGGGGCGGTCCGTAACCGCACCTGACACATAGTGCCGGGTGTCAGCTGTGATAATCAGCTGACACCCGGCCGCGATCAGCGGCGCTCACCAAGTGAGCGCCGCTGATCGCTATGACGTACTATCCCTTCCATGGGCATAGGGGCCCAGGTCCCATGGACGGGATAGTACGTCAGATGGCAGAAAGGGGTTAATGTATTCCTCTTTAACTTCAGGTAGTTGTTTTCCATTCAGTCCTTTACTCCTATAGACGGGGTATCATATCCCACTGTCTGCCACCAGTGTAACGGGGTCTTCTGTGCTGTAATACCTCTTTACATTACCACCCCGTTTCACAGGAGGTCCACTCTGCTTTTTCTCACTTCTGAATGAAGGACGCTGGCTCGAAAGGCTTTGTAACATGGGAACATATAAAAGATCACAGCTTCTCCACGTATTTCCAGTGTGACATTTTACTCATCGGTCTCAGAATATATATACATACAGAGGGCAGGACAATCAATATGTGTCGGGCCAGTAGATAACAGGCTCCAATTAAGACACCAGACGTACATTACAAAGGTGGAGGGAGGTCAGAAGTGGGATATCTCATTTACCTCTGCCCAGGGGTCGGAGTCGGTCAGTTGCTGCATTAAGGGCATACATCTCACATTACAACTGTCACATCGGCGCGCCGCCGCCCCAGCAGCGGCAGGGCCCGCCGCCGCCTATACTCACCGGCGCCTGCCACGCCGCACTGTGTCCGCCTCCTCCTCCTCGTTCCCCTCTGCCTCTGCCCGGCGCGTGCCTGCTTCATGCGGGCGCCTTAGGCCGCGGGAGCACACCCTGCAGGTTTCTTAACCCTACAGCGCCCGCCCAGAAGCCTGAACGCCCCCAATCAGCCGGCAGCACGGGGCTATATCAGGCGTCTCCAACATAGTGGAGACGCCTGATTATCATGTGCCTTTCCCGTGCGATATCCTGGCCAAGTGTTTAGGGGTTCCCCCTTTTCACTCTCCGTCCTGTACTCCAGTGCCTCTGTCCTGTACTCCGTGCCTCCGTCCTGTACTCCAGTGCCCCGTCCTGTACTCCATGCCTCCGTCCTGTACTCAGTGCCCCGTCCTGTACTCCGTGCCTCCGTCCTGTACTCCAGTGCCCAGTCCTGTACTCCGTGTCTCTGTCCTACACTCCAGTGCTCAGTCCTGGCCCCCGTGTCTCTGTCCTGTACTCCAGTACCCAGTCCTGTACTCCATCACCCAGTACTCCGTGTCACCGTTCTATACTCCGTTCTGCATTCCATTCTCTGTCCTGTACCTCTCACTCAGTCCTTTGAGCCGCCCCTCTTGGTTCTAGCAGTCACGGCATCTGTCTTCCGAGGGTCTGTCCCTAACGGCCCCTGTATAGGGGTAGGCACCACCTAGCACGCTCGCCCCCGGGAGCTCCAGTGCCGCGATCCAGAGGGTCCACTCTCAGACGTAACCTTCCTGGTCGTCACAACAACTATCATACATGCATCTCCTATTTGAGGTGCTGGGGGGTTCTGTAACAGTATCCACTGCCCATTTTATGGCTAAACACTCCTTCTCTACAACTGAGTAATTTCTTTCACAAGAAGACAACTTCCTACTCAAGTAAAGAATAGGATGCTCCTCCCCATGTATCTCTTGGGAAAGGACTGCACCTACCCCGACATCTGAGGCATCTGTCTGAAAAATAAATTCATGTTTAAAGTCCGGGGCCACCAGAACGGGTTGTTTACACAGAGCCCCTTTCATCTCTTGTAAGACTGACTCTGCCTCTTCGGACCATCTGACCATTACTGACTTTGTCCCCTTTAGAAGATCAGTTAGAGGCGCCGCCATCATGGTGAAGTTTGGGATGAACCTCTGTAATATCCCACAATCTCCAGGAAGGATTTAACTTGCTTTTTGGACAGAGGTCTCGGCCATGTTTGAATTGCCTCTACTTTATTGATTTGGGGTTTGATCTCGCCATGCCCCACTACATGTCCCCACTCAGAAAAGGCCAATTTCATGGCCAGCAACTCCCTGTCCCCGATAGACTAGTTTCTCTCCGCCGGTGAGAAGGTCTTTGAGAAGAAGAAGCAGGGATGCTTCCGACCTTGAGCATCCTTTTGGAAAAGGACTGCTCCTGCAACAATGGGCGAGGCATCTACCTCTAGGATAAAGGGTTTATCCACATCGGGACGGTGGAGGATGGGAGCGCCATCAAAATGGGTTTTCAGGGACAAAAAGGCCGTGGAGACCTGCTTTGACCAAACCTTTGGAATGGCTCCTTTCTTGGTGAGAGCGACCAAAGGAGCTACCAGTGTGGAGAAGTGGGGAATGAACTGGCTGTAATAGTTAACGAACCCCAAAAAGCACTGTACCGCTTTTAGAGAATGGGGCTCCTGCCAGTCCATTACCGCTTGCAATTTGGCAGGATCCATAGCCAACCCCTGGGCCGAGATGATATAGTCCAGGAACGGCAAGGACTCCTGCTCAAACTGACACTTCTTCAGCTTGGCGAAGAGAGAATTCGGCTGCAAATGGTCGAAGACCTTTCAGACGTCTCTCCGGTGAGAGGCTACATCTGGAGAAAAGATGAGGATGTCATCCAGATAGACAACCACCGAGGTAGAGAGCATATCGCGAAAGACATAATTTACGAAGTCCTGGAAGACAGCAGGCGCATTACAGAGGCCGAAGGGCATGACCAGATACTCATAGTGGCCATCCCTGGTATTAAAGGCTGTCTTTCACTCGTCTCCTTCGCATATGCGGATCAGGTTGTATGCCCCCCATAGATCTAATTTCGTAAAGATCCAGGCCCCTCGCAACCTGTCAAACAACTCAGAGATCAAAGAAAGAGGGTATTTGTTTTTTACGGTAATGGCGTTGAGACCTCTGTAGTCAATGCAGGGGCGCAACTCCCCACTCTTCTTCTGCACGAAGAAGAACCCTGCACCAGCCGGCGACACCGATTTTCTGATAAACCCTCTTGCCAGGTTCTCCCAAATATATTGTGACATGGCTTCTGTCTCCGGGAGAGATAGAGGGTACACACGGCCTCTAGGAGGCTCCGCGCCTGGCAATAGGACTATCGGGCAATCGTAAGGACGGTGCAGCAGAAGCGTCTCCGCTGATTTTTTGGAGAAGACGTCCACGTACTGCCGGTAGTGTCCAAGGAGCACGGAAAGATCAGCGGGCACCTCCGTGGATGCTACTTGAACACTGCCCCTCATGCACCTTCCCTCACAGTCCTTGCTCCAACCCAGTATACTCCCCGAAGACCAATCTATATGAGGGGAATGGTAATGGAGCTACGGAATCCGAGAAGCACCTGGTCGATGCCATCTGGCAAAATGAACAGGAACAACGTCTCGTGGTGAGAGGGTGTGATTGAGAAAGGTGCTGTCTGGTGTGCAACTTGGGATGGCACACCGTTAACCACCCTGATGGTCAAGGGACGAGGCAGTAGTACCAGCGGAATAGCGTGCTTTTGGGCAAAGGAAGAGGACATGAAGCTTCCTTCTGCCCCGGAGTCCACCGTGACCTCTACCTCCCAGGTGGAAGCACCGCTATCTAATGTCCCTCAGAATACTGGTTTGGGGGAAAAGGTTTTCATATTAGTTAAACCACCACCTACAACCACTGGACGTGATCATTTTTATGTCCGCAGAGTACACGTGCTAGCTGAGTGACCAAACTGCCGATACTGGTAACAGCGTGCGAAGCTTCGCACCGGACGTGGCTTGGGGCCGGCGCGAGGCACCTCCATAGGTTCAGAAGGTGTAAGCTCCTGGGCGGGAAATCTTAATGGCTCAGAGAAGGTGGGAGCCAAATTAGCTTTTCGTCTGGATTGCGCACGTTCCAGCCCGCGCTCCGTAAACCGGAGATCAATGTGGGTGGAGATGGCAATCAACTCCTCCAAGCTTGTGGGGACGTCTCTGGTTGCTAGAGCATCTTTGACATGCTCCGCTAACCCTCTCCAAAACACAGGAACGAGTGCTTTATCAGGCCACTCCAGTTCGGAAGCCAATGTCTGGAATCGGACGGCATAATGGCAGCCCGAGAGAGACCCCTGTGTTAGGGCCAATAATTGGAGAGAGGTGTCATGTGTGATCCGTGGTCCCAAAAAGACCTGCTTCAGAGCCGTGAGGAACTGAGCAGCGCCCTGAACCACAGGGTCATCACGCTCCCACAATGGCGTAGCCCACTCTAACGCCCTGCTTGATAGGAGACAAACAATAAACCCCACCTTTGCCCGCTGTGTTGGAAATCGCGTGGCCAGTAACTCCAGCTGGATAGAGCACTGGCTCACGAAACCCCTGCAGGCGGTGCTGTTACCGGAAAACTTAGGGAGGCGGGTTATTGTCGGCATAGGCGTGGGTGTGGACACGCGTGAGACAGCCTCTGCGACTGCCTGAGCAGCGGCCACTGTAGCATTCACAGCTGAGTTGGAGCTCTCAATAGCCGCCAACCTGCTCTCCAGCTGCCGAATGTACCGCTGTAGCTGCTGCAGGTGCGCCATTACTAGCCAAACCCTGGCGCTAGTGTAATGTTAGTTACGGAACGCACTAAATATAAAATAATAGAAAGTGCGTCCGCCGTCCCGGGTCCACCGTGCAGAGGTGTTAAACTGCTGCTATATAATGGCAGACACACAATATGGCGGTATATCGCACACGGGTTGAACGTCATCCGGTGTGCAGCGGCGTACTCTGTTATATTCACAGAGTCGCCTTAAGGCATAAACATAAATGCCGAGCCTGTTGACCTCACAGGTCTCAGCGGTGTGCACGCAAGGTATATGGTCACAGGACTCGGGTCCAAAACACATGGTCGGTGTCCGTCTAGACCTACCGTGCATGCAGCATCGCTACCGCGGACGCCCACAAGTGCTGTTGACCGCAGCGCAGCAACTGACTCAGCCGCTATACGACAATGCCCAGGAGGGGCGCACTGTCAGACGCTAGCTCTGTGAAGATGACCACTGTGGCTTGTAGCATGCCACTGACTGGCGCTGACTCTAAGGCTAAGTCCCTATCCACACACGTAATATCAGAGGGAGTGGATCTTAATGAGTCATTCGCAGGTTCATGCATCAATCATCATTCACATAGTAGCAATTAGAGACTACACTAGCGCATGGCCGAGCGGCCATGCGGACCTTTTATAGCCGTGCGGGACCTTCCAGATCTCTGGGATGGACCAATCAGATCAGGAGAAGGACCTGAGCACGTGACTCCCGATCTCCAATGGGAGATCATCTCGTGAGCATGCCCAGTAGCGTGACGAGAGGACTTAGCCACTGGAGTGGCTTGCTGCAGGGCAGCCTGCACTGCTATTGCTGACCCAGAGGTGGCAACAACACCCAGTCCTACAGAGCTGGTCTGAGCAGAGCACCTGCGACGCCGAGATTGCTGTGCAGGCTCCTGAGCGGTCAGAGAAGAATGGGAGACCGCAGGATGCAAGGCTCTGGATTCCCGCTGTGCAGCTGCAGGAACCCGACGCCTAACAGCATCAAACACTGCTTGGACCTTATCCAGGTGAGTCTCCCAGTGCGGGGTAAAGATGACAATATCATCCAGGTACATGGCAGCAAATGGCTTATGGGGTGCAAGAATTCTATCCATAGCCCTCTGGAAGGTCGCCGGAGCACCCTGCAGGCCAAACGGCATCTGGACAAAATGAAAGCACCCGTCTGGTGTAGAAAATGCAGTCTTCTCCTTGGTTTCCTGTGCCATGGGGATCTGCCAATATCCCTTTGTCAAATCCAAGGTGGTTATGTACCTGGCAGGTCCAAGTCTCTCAATGAGCTCATCAATGTGTGGCATGGGATATGCGTCAAACTTGGAGGCCTCATTCAGCTTCTGGTAATCATTGCAGAACCTCCATTCACCATCAGGTTTTGGAACCCGGACAATCGGGCTCGATCAGCTGCTCCTTGATTCCTCAATAACCCCGAGCTTCAACATATGCTACACCTCCTTGGAGATTACTTCTTGACAGGCCTCAGGAATTCGATAAGGCTTCACATTCACCCGCACATGTGGCTCGGTCAGAACTTCAAGCTCGACGACCTTCATGCATCCCGGCAATTCTGAAAACAGGTCCTGGTTTCTCTGGAGTAACTCCCGGCACTGTTGTCTCTGGGCCTTCGACAGCGTATCCGCTATGGTAACCGCTCCAACCTCACCTTCTAGGTTGCCCAGTAAACACGGAGTTATCATTGACTCTCTGTCTTGCCACGGCTTGAGGAGGTTGACATGGTAAACCTGGTATTGTTTCCATCTTCCGGGTTGGTGAATTTTATAACTTACCTCACCAAGCTTCTCCACCACCTCATACAGCCCTTGCCTCTTGGCCAACAACTTACTCTCCACTGTCGGAATTAGCATGAGAACTCGGTCTCCCAGACTGAACTACCTCACTCTTGCTGACCGGTTGTAGACCCTGGCCTGAGCATCTTGTGCCTGGCGGAGATGTTCTTTAACAATGGGCATCACCTTCGCAATCCTCTGCTGCATCAGTTCCACATGCTCAATGACGCTTCTGTGGGGCGTGACTTCGGCTTCCCAAGTTTCCTTGGCTATATCTAGGAGATCTCGGCCATACAGAAGCTCGAAGGGCGAGAACCCCGTGGAAGCCTGGGGAACTTCACAGATAGAAAACAGCAGATACGGTAAGAGACAATCCTAGTCTCTACCGTCTTTCTCTATGGCTTTTCTTAGCATGCTCTTCAGTGTTTTGTTAAATCTCTCAACAAGGCCATCTGACTGCAGATGGTACACTGAAGTCCTCAACTAGGAGATCTGCAGAACCTTGCACAACTCCCTCATCACCTTGTTCATGAAAGGTGTTCCCTGGTCGGTCAGGATCTCCTTCGGAAAACCCATCCGGAAAAACACATGGACGAGCTCGCGGGCTATACTCTTTGCTGAGGAGTTTCTCAGGGGAATTGCCTCAGGATAGCGTGTGGCATAGTCCAGGATGACTAATATATACTGATGGCCCCAGGCTGATTTAACTAAGGGACCAACCAAGTCCACGGCAAATCTCTCAAATGGCACCTCAATAATGGGCAATGGCACAAGGGGGTTCCGGAAGTGAGATGTGGGGGCAGTTAACTGACATGTCGGGCAGGACCTGTAATAGTTTCCCATCTCCTGGTAACATCCAGGCCAATAGAACCTCTGCACAAGCCGTTCCTGCGTTTTTTCCCACCCCAGGTGTCCCCCCAAGATGTGTGAATGGGCCAAGTTCAACACTTTCCGTCTATAGGGGCATGGTACATTTAATTGTTCTACCAACTCCTCCCTTATTTTCGTGACCCGGTAGAACAACTCCCCACTCATCATAAAATAGGGAAACCTTGTGTCCGCTCCCGGCTCTTGTGCAACCCCATTAATGACGGTGACATTGTTGATGGCTTCTCTCAGTGTTGGGTCCCTATGTTGGGCAGTCCCAAAATTCTCGCCGGCCACCCCTAACTCCGAAATGTCAGATACCGGGGACCTTTCCTCCTCATCCCCCACAAGGACACATAAAGGAAACCAGTCTATCGCTGATGGTGGCGATACCTTATTAGGGTTCATTGGTTCCCTGCTCTTGCTAGCAATCTCAGAACCCTTACCCCACAGATCCCAAAACAGAAATCCCGGCCTATAATTATAGGATGCAACAAGTCGCGAACGACGCCAACTTCATGGGACTCGGTACCATGCGTCGTTTCAATGTTCACCCTGGCCATAGGGTAGTCTTTTGCATTGCCATGTATGCACCTAACGCCAACCTTTTTACCAGGGAGTAGGTTGAGAGGAAAACTGGCCCGTACAAGGGTCACCAAGCTCCCGAAGTCAAGCAGCGCCATTACAGCTCGACCGTTCACCTTCACGGGACACGCTTGTGGCCCCTCGTTAGGTGGCAAGTTCACACTGCAAGCTGGATATGCATAGCATGAACTACGGCGTTCCATGCTGCAGTCCATCTGCTCGGTGGTCTGGGAACAACGGGCAGCTATATGTCCTGGCCCATGGCACGTCCAGCAAATAATATCACCCGTGGGGACCTTGGGCACCGCCTCCCCCGCCCCTTTTGGACCATGGATACCCCCACCCCTTTTTGGGACTCCGCCCCCTGTTGGGACCCCCAATATGGAATGGCTGCTTCCCCAAGGAGCCTTCCATCCCCTAGTATCACTCGACCTGTCCGACCAGCTCATAGGCATTCTGGGGATCACCCTAAGCAACCCACGTCTGTAGGGGTCTAGGCAGGGAATGCACAAACCGATCCATCACCAAATGTGCAGCTGGCAACACTGAGATCCATAGACAATATGGAAAGGAGTCTTCTGCTCACTGAGCAGACGCTCAATGGGATAGATGAGGGGGAGATGCTAGGTTGGAGCAGCAGGACAATGAAGCAGCTAGCTGGGTGACAGTTAGAAGGCGGGGTAGAGGGAAGAGCACCAGGGAGGCTAGTTCTCATCTGGCACACCCCAATAAGTTTGCTAAGTTGGCAGATGAGGGGAGTGTTAGTGCAGGAGTAGCACTGCTGCAGTAAGGCATGTCCTCTGAAAGCCGGAGGAGTGTCTGCTCCAGTAAGGGGGGAAATAGGAGTGCAGGGCAGGCCAGACAGGTTCTGGTAGTGGGAGACTCAATTATTAGGGGAACAGATAGGGCAATCTGTCACAAAGGCAGGGATCGTCGAACGGTGTGCTGCCTACCTGGCGCTCGAGTCCGACACATCGCTGATCGGGTTGACAGATTACTGGGAGGGGCTGGTGAGGATCCAGCGGTCATGGTGCACATTGGCACAAATGACAAAGTTAGAGGTAGGTGGAAGATCCTTAAAGATGATTTCAGGAAATTAGGCTGTAAGCTCAAAGTAAGGACCTCCAAGGTGGTATTTTCGGAAATACTTCCTGTACCACGTGGCACGCCAGAGAGGCAACGGGAGATTAGGGAGGTTAATAAGTGGCTCAGCAATTGGTGTAGGAAGGAGGGGTGTTAGGCGTCAGATTCCTGCGTTTGCTCTGCAGGAATCCAGACCCTCACATTCTGCAGTCTCCTGCTGTTTATCTACTGCAGAGGAGATTGCAGAGGAGATTGCCTTGCCTTCCTGTACCACATGCCACGCCAGAGAGGCAACGGGAGATTAGGGAGGTTAATAAGTGGCTCAGCAATTGGTGTAGGAAGGAGTGGTGTTAGGCGTCAGATTCCTGCGTTTGCTCTGCAGGAATCCAGACCCTCACATTCTGCAGTCTCCTGCTGTTTATCTACTGCAGAGGAGATTGCAGAGGAGATTGCCTTGCAGCAAATCTCTCCAGAGGCTATGTCCTTCTGTCCATCTTCTGAGCATGCTCATGAGATGATCTCCCATTGGAGATCGGGAGTCATGTGCTCAGGTCCTGCTCCAGATCTCATTGGTCCATATCGGAGATCTGGAGGCTTCCGGAAGGTCCCGGCTGCTATAAAAGGCGCGCATGGCAGTTCCGCCAAGCGCTAGTATAGTCATACTTGCTGCTGTGTGAATGAGGATGGATGTATGATTCTGGTGAATGACTCATTGGAAACCTCCACCCTCTGATATTACGTTTGTGGTTAGGGATTGAGTTTGGTACCAGCGCCAGCGCGCCTCTGCTTCATCATCCACATTTGCTAGCGTCCGACATTGCGCTTGCATACTAGCGTTGTCGTGTAGCGGCAGTGTCCCACGCCGCACTGCAGTAGCTGCACTTCTTGGCGTCCGCAGTTGCAACGTTGTACACATGGTAGGTCTAGAGGGACGCAGTCCCGCTGTCCTTGGCTCTGCTCCTGTGACCAGATACTGTGTGTGCAACTATTCTGGGCACTGTGACTTTAACAGGCTTAGCCCAATTGTATTTGTCTTGTGTTTGGCATCTCTGTGACTCAACAGAGATTGCTCTGCGCACCTGGGTGAAGTTTAACCCCATGCGCATCTCCGCCATATTGCTCCTGTCACCACTTAGCAGCGGTTATATCACCTACTGCACGGTGGACCCCGAGCGGCGAACTCACGTTATTAATATTTTTATTTAGTGCGTTCCGCCTTTTCTAACAAGGGGTTTGGGTTCCTGCAGAACTGGGCCGATATCTCAGTTGGCTACAGGTTCTACGCTAGGGACGGGCTGCACCTCAATGGGGAGGGTGCAGCTGTGCTGGGGGAGAAAATGGCTAGAAGGTTGGAGGAGTGTTTAAACTAGGGACGGGGGGGAGGGTATTCCTTTTATAGGAGGGGAAGACAGTGCAGATAGAGACCTGGGCACAAATAATGAAATTGAGGGTGGGGGTGGCATGGGAGGGTGGGGTTAGAACAGCTAATAATTTAAGAAAGAACAGAGATACATAAAGTGCATGTATACTAATGCCAAAAGCCTCGCCAACAAAATGGAGGAATTGAAGTTAATGTTTTTGGAACATAATTATTGCATGGTGGGGATATCTGAGACATGGCTGGACGAGAGCCATGACTGGGCGGTTAATTTACAGGGCTATAGTCTGTTCAGAAATGACCGAACAAATAAGCGAGGGGGAGGCGTGTGTTTATAAGTAAAATCATCCTTAAAACCCATCCTTCGTGATAATATGAATCTAATGAAAATGTAGAGTCCCTGTGGGTAGAGATAAGGGGAAGGGGAAAAAATAATAAATTACTTATAGGGGTTTGTTATAAGTCTCCAGAAATAATGGAAGCAACAGAGAATATCCTCATAAAGCAAATAGATGAAGCTGCGACTCAAGGAGAAGTCATTATTATGGGGGGCTTCAACTACCCTGAAATACATTGGGGAACCGAAACCTGCAGTTCCAGCAAAGGTAATAGGTTTTTGACAACTATGAGAGACAATTACCTTTCACAACTGGTTCAGGACCCAACAAGAGGGGGGGCACTGCTAGACCTAATATTAACCAACAGGCCAGACCGCATATCAAATGTAAGGGTTGAGGGTCACTTGAGTAATAGTGATCACAAATTAATAAGTTTTCATATATCCTTTAATAAGATATGTAGTAGAGGGGTTACAAGGACACTAAACTTCAGGAAAGCAAATTTCCAACGGATGAAAGATGATCTTGGTGCAATTAACTGGGACGATATCCTGAGACATAAAAATACACAAAGAAAAAGGGAGACGTTTATTAGCATCCTGAATAGGACCTGTGCACAATATATACCACATGGGAATAAACATGCTAGAAATAGGAGTAAACCACTATGGCTAAATAGAGCTGTAAGGGGTGCAATAAGAGATAAAAATAAAGCATTTAGAGAATTAAAGCAAGTAGGTAGTGATGAGGCATTAAATAAATACAGAAAATTAAATAAATTCTGTAAAAAGCAAATCAAGACAGCAAAGATTGAGACAGAGAGACTCATTGCCAGAGAAAGTAAAAATAATCCCAAAATATTCTTTAACTGCATAAATAGTAAGAAGCTAAAAAATGATAGTGTTGGCCCCCTTAAAAATAGTCTGGGTGAAATGGTGGATGAGGATGAGGAAAAAGACAATATGCTAAATGACTTTTTTTCAAAAGTATTTACACAAGAAAATCCCATGACGGATAACATGATCAGGGATAAAAATTCTCCGTTAAATGTCACCTGCTTAACCCAGCAGGAAGTACGGCGGCGTCTAAAAATCACTAAAATTGACAAATCCCCGGGCCCGGATGGGATACACCCCCGAGTACTGCAGGAATTAAGCACAGTCATAGATAGACAATTATTTTTAATCTTTAAAGATTCCATAATAACAGGGTCTGTACCACAGGACTGGCGTATAGCAAATGTAGTGCCGATATTCAAAAACAGGACAAAAACTGAACTTGGAAATTATAGGCCAGTAAGTTTAACCTCAACTGTGGGTAAAATCCTGAAGGGTTTTCTGAGTGATACTATACTGAAGTATCTGGAGAAGAATAACCTCATGACCCAATATCAACATGGGTTTACAAGGGACCGTTACTGTCAGACTAATCTGATAAGCTTTTATGAAGAGGTAAGTTCAGGACTGGACCAAGGAAATGCAGTGGATGTGGTGTACATGGACTTTTCAAAAGCTTTTGATACGGTGCCACACAAAAGATTGATACATAAAATGAAAACAATGGGGATAGGGGAAAATATGTGTAGGTGGGTTAAGAGCTGGCACAGGGATAGGAAACAAAGGGTGGTTTCTAATGGAGCACACTCAGATTGGGTCACAGTTAGCAGTGGGGTACCACAGGGGTCAGTTTTGGGCCCGCTTCTTTTTAACATATTTATTAATGACCTTGTAGGGGGCATAGAGAGTAGAATTTCAATATTTGCAGATGACACTAAACTCTGCAGGGTAATCAATACAGAGGAGAACAAGTTTATATTACAGGAGGATTTATGTAAACTAGAAGCTTGGACTGATAAATGGCAAATGAGCTTTAATGGGGATAAATGTAAGGTCATGCACTTGGGTAGAACGAACAAGATGTATAATTATGTGCTTAATTGTAAAACACTGGGCAATACTGTCACTGAAAAAGACCTGGGTGTATGGGTGGACAACAAACTCACATTTAGTGGCCAGTGTCAGGCAGCTGCTGCAAAGGCAAATAAAATAATGGGATGCATTAAAAGTAGAGTTGAGCGACTTTTGGTTTTTTAGGGTCGAGTTTCGTTTCGTGAAACCCGACTTTTCCAAAAGTCGGGTCGAGCAAGATCGGCCGACTATAGGGAAAAGTCGGGGTCGTCCCGAAACACGAAACCCAATGTAAGTCAATGGGGAATAAAAGTCGGCAGTGAGAGGAGGACAGGAAACCCCCCTACAGTGCCCATTTGAATGCCAAAAGCATCAATTCTTCTTACTTAAGCTTGTCAACCTTAATTAACTTCATAATACAAGTTACGCACTGAAAAATGGGGGTTATTTGGCTAAAGTTGTGGGGGGGGAGGGCTGGCTCCAGGTTTTCATGTGCCCTGGGCGAAAGAGCGCCCCTAACACATACCACAACTCATCATGCTCCGATACGGCAGAGAAATAGCGGTATAGTACAATGAAAAATACTTCACTTTTTACATCTCATGACAAGGCCCATCTATTTCTCCATACAGAATCATTGGTCCCATATAATGTTTGAAACAGTATATGATGAGCTCCACATAATGCTACAGTATATGTTGGTCCCCATGGATGAAGCTCCACTGTCTTATGGGCCCAAATAATGCTCCAAACATAATGGGCCCCATTTCTAATGCTCTAGTGTATAATGGGCCCTGTAAATGCTGCTCCAGTGTCTGATGTCCACCTTTGGAATGTTCCAGTGTATGGTGGGCCCCATCTATCATTCTCCAGAGTATAGTGCTCCCCAAAAATTGCTGTCCCAACATTGAAAACAATGAAATAAGTCTCCTCGCTAGGGAATCCCTGTACTAGTCTGGACTCCTCGTCGTTCCCATCTTCCATCTCACTGCACAGTATTTCAACCTTGCAAGTGCTGTGATCCTGAGCAAGCAGGGGGGGCCCACTCGTTGGCAACGGCACTGGCACAGGGCCCCTGATAGTACGGTGGTGTGTCTGATGGCGGGTGGGCCGAACCTGCACTTTCATCTGCAGCTTCCTCTTTGTCACCGTGTAAGATGGAACTGTATATGGGAAGGGTAACCTGAGTTTCATCAGGGTCAGATTCAGGCCGTGTAGCATGCGAGGGGAATGTAGTGGTCTGGGTCAATGTACCAGCAGATTCATCGAGCAGTGGCTGGGCATCAGTGCACTTGTGTCGCCCCCAGGAGTACGGTCGCCACAGTGGCATTACCTTCCTCCTAGGGAGTGTGATGTCATGCTTGGGAGCAACAAAGGATCTCTCTAGCAGGTTAACTGATTGGGCGGCGTTATTCCCACGAGTCATGACCCTCCAAACAGCGTTCATGAAGGCAAAGTGTTTGTTTTACGTGGGCAGTATGGTTGCAAAGCTGAACCTTAAAGGAATGTCCAGAAGGGCACCACCAGGAGTGGAGCCTACGGTTTAATTCGACTCCACCTGGGAAACTTCAACCATGCCAGCTACAGAAAAGATGCACACATTGCAAGCCCACTGAATATCAGAGCGCTATGTCACAGGCTCGATGGCACAGGTGTAAAAAAAGTGACTACAGGATAAGGGAGATTATGAATTTCTGCACACACTAGTGGACACTGGACACTTATGGATTGTGTGAGGCCCACTGAATATCAGAGCGCTATGTCACAGGCTCGATGGCACAGGTGTGAAAAAAGTGACTACAGGATCACGGAGATTATGAATTTCTGCACACACTAGTGGACACTGGACACTTTTGGATTGTGTGAGGCCCACTGAATATCAGAGTGCTATGTCACAGGCTCAATGGCACAGGTGTGAAAAAAGTGACTACAGGATCACGGAAATTTTGAATTTCTGCACACACTAGTGGACACTGGACACTTTTGGATTGTGTGAGGCCCACTGAATATCAGAGCGCTATGTCACAGGCTCGATGGCACAGGTGTGAAAAAAGTGACTACAGGATAAGGGAGATTTTTAATTTCTGCACACACTTGTGAACACTGGACACTTATGGATTGTGTGAGGCCCACTGAATATCAGAGCGCTATGTCACAGGCTCGATGGCACAGGTGTGAAAAAAGTTACTACAGGATCACGGAGATTTTGAATTTCTGCACACACTAGTGGACACTGGACACTTTTGGATTGTGTGAGGCCCACTGAATATCAGAGCGCTATGTCACAGGCTCGATGGCACAGGTGTGAAAAAAGTGACTACAGGATAAGGGAGATTTTGAATTTCTGCACACACTTGTGGACACTGGACACTTATGGATTGTGTGAGGCCCACTGAATATCAGAGCGCTATGTCACAGGCTCGATGGCACAGGTGTGAAAAAAGTGACTACAGGATAAGGGAGATTTTGAATTTCTGCACACACTTGTGGACACTGGACACTTATGGATTGTGTGAGGCCCACTGAATATCAGAGCGCTATGTCACAGGCTCGATGGCACAGGTGTGAAAAAAGTGACTGCAGGATCACGGAGATTTTGAATTTCTGCACACACTAGTGGACACTGGACACTTTTGGATTGTGTGAGGCCCACTGAATATCAGAGCGCTATGTCACAGGCTCGATGGCACAGGTGTGAAAAAAGTGACTACAGGATCACGGAGATTTTGAATTTCTGCACACACTATTGGACACTGGACACTTTTGGATTGTGTGAGGCCCACTGAATAACAGAGCGCTATGTCACAGGCTCGATGGCACAGGTGTGAAAAAAGGGACTACAGGATCACAGAGATTTTGAATTTCTGCACACACTAGTGGACACTGGACACTTTTGGATTGTGTGAGGCCCACTGAATATCAGAGCGCTATGTCACAGGCTCGATGGCACAGGTGTGAAAAAAGTGACTACAGGATCACAGAGATTTTGAATTTCTGCACACACTAGTGGACACTGGACACTTTTGGATTGTGTGAGGCCCACTGAATATCACAGCGCTATGTCACAGGCAGAAATTGGCTAGTGTATCACAAACTACAAGGTGTATATAGAATTGGGCAGAATAGGAATCTCCCTAGAGTGTAGGTCTGTAAGAACGGAACAAGTCCTCCACTTATCCTTAGAGTGACACACAGATAGCTTCACTGTGGCCGTGATAACAGCCGTTACACGGTACTGAGAGGAGCGTGCACGTACACGGCTGTCCGGTGTACGTAAAATTGTTAAGCTCCGTGTTTTTTAAGTATACGGACTGACACACGCTGTCTCTCTATAGTTTTGAATGTGATCAAACAGCAAATATATTTAACTGTTTGAAAGCTAGACAAAACTAGAAGGTGCAGGTCTGTAAGAACGAAACATGTCCTCGACTTATTCTTACAGAGTGACACACAGATAGCTTCACTGTGGCTGTGATAACAGCCGTTACACGGTACTGTGTGAGGAGTGTGCACCGCTGTATGGCGTGAAAAAATGCACGCTCAGTACCTCAGCAGGACAAAAAAAAATTGGGATTGCTTTTAAAAAAGCAGTTTGCAGAGCAGTGGGTAAACAGCAATGCAGCCGTCAGGAAGCCTTAGAAGGCAGCCTAACAACCAACACCGCTGATCCACCAAAATATAGCCTCCCCTTGCACTGCACACACAGTGACTGGTGTGTTGTACAGGCAAAATCGCTAGCAGCAGAAGCAGTTTTTTTTTCTTCTTCCCTGCCTAACGCTCTCCCTACAGAATCAGCAGCAGCAACCTCTCCCTATGCTAAGATCGGCAGAAATAAGATGGCGGTCGGCGTGCACGCCCTTTTATACCCCCTGTGACGCCCACCAAAGCAAGCCAATCACTTTCATGCCCTTCTGAAAGATGGTGGTGACCCCTGCCTATGTCATCACGTTGCCCACAGTGTCCGTGGATCCTGATTGGCTGAAAAAGAGCGCAAAACAAACTTTTGAAACGCGACTTTGGCGCGTAAGTCGCTGACCTCGTGGCCGACCTCATCCTAGGGTCGAGTTTCGTTTCATGAAACCCGACTTTGCCAAAAGTCGGCTACTTTTGAAATTTTTCGACCCGTTTCGCTCAACTCCAATTAAAAGAGGCATAGATGCTCATGAGGAGAACATAATTTTACCTCTATATAAGTCACTAGTGTGACCACACTTAGAATACTGTGTGAGCTGCGGGATGCCTGCGTTTCTGCTCTGCCTTCTGTGATCGTCTCGTCATGTCTAGAACCCCTGATCATGTGTCCTTCCTATGTTCCAGCAGAGGCTGGTTCTGCATTCATCTCTGCATGTCTGGAACTCTGATCATGTGACCTGCCTAGGTTTCAGCACTGGTTCTGCTATCATCTCTGCATGTCTGGAACTCTGATCATGTGACCTGCCTAGGTTTCAGCACTGGTTCTGCAATCATCCCTGCATGTCTGGAATCCTGATCATGTGACTGCTCCCTGTGATCCTGGAGGATTGAACTGGAAGTTGTCCCCTGGTCCTGACCTGGAAGTGGAGGTGCTATGCCCTCTATCAGACAGCCCCTTCCTCTGCTCAGGGCCTGAGTATTGTGTTGCTTCCCTGCATGGCTGCTTGGTCTGCTGGGTCGCTCCCTCTCTGCTGTGCCCTTGCACTTTGCTCTGTCGTGCGTCTCTGCACACGCTCCGTGCTCGTATTCTATCTCTTGTCCCGTGCCTTGTCTTATGTTTGTCCGTTGTGCCATGTTCGTCCTTGTCCTGCTTGGACTTGTAGTCCTTCTGTTATTTTCTGCCTTGCCTGTTTCTGCCATGTCTAGCCTTTACTATGCTCTGCCTTGTTCCTCCCTATGGTCTCTGTCTTTGATTGCTCTGCCTCGCTCTCTTCTATGGTGCTCTGTAGTGCTCTCTGGCACATGCACCATTCCTCCTCTCTTACTTTTGGTGCTCCTTTCCATGTCTAGTCCCAAGGCTCTGCCTTGGCCCAGCTCTGCGCTTCTGCCTACGCTCCGCTGCTAGACTCTTTTCTATTGTGCTCTCTTGCACATTTCTAGGCTAGTCCCAAGGCTCTGCCTTGGCCTGGCTCTGGGCTTCGGCCTACGCGCCACTGCTAGTTCTGTTCTTGTTCTGATCTGTCTCCGTGTTTCTGCCTATTTTCCGCTCCGTGTTCCGTACTCTGCGTTGCTCTTGCCTTGTTTCTCGCTTCGCCTAGCTTTATTCTTTCACGTGCTCTTCACATGCGCCTGGCCTTCCTAGCCTCCTGTTGTGCCTCAGCCGTGCCCGCCCTAGCCGTGCCCGCCTGCTTGTGCCTCAGCCGTGCTCGTCAGTCAGTGACAGCTGTGTCACCTGCCATGCCTCAGCCGGGTTCACTGGAGTCTTGCCCGGCTGCCAGTGCCACAGCCCGATCAGCTAGCCAGTGCCCCAGCCGTGCTCTCTGTGCTCCATTGCACCTCACGCTGTTTTTGCACTGTGCTCATCGTGCTCTCTATAGCACGCACAGGCCCTCGTCTGCCCATGGCATACCTCCCCGTGCTTCTGTAAAAGTACATGCAGGCTTTGCCATTTCCCCTGTCGTGCCCTCTTGCACGCACAGGCCCTAACCTTGTCCTTGAACCCTGACCCTGGCTTGCCTCTCTGCATGCGCAGGACTCTGCCTCGCCTGACCCTGGCGTGCCTCTCTGCACGCGCAGGACTCTGCCTTGCCTGACCCTGGCGTGTCTCTCTGCACGCGCAGGCCTCCGTCCTTGTACCTGTCCCTGGCATGCCCCTCACCATGCGCAGGCCTCCGTCCTGTGAACCTGATTCTGGCGTGTCTCCAAGCACGCACCCTGCCTTGAACCCTGGCGTGGTTCCAAGCACGCACCCTGCCTTGAACCCTGGCTTGCCTGCCGGATTCCCGAAACCTGTCGACCGCTGCCAGAGGCCCGGAACCAGATAACTGCGGCCTGATGTCCGGAGCCTGATGCCTGGACCCTGTCGGTCGTTGCCAGTAGTCCGGAGTCCGATGCAATCGCACCCCGTCTTGGATCCTGGCGGGTCCTTGCACGCACCCTGCCTTGGACTCTGGCGTGTCTCTTGGTGCGCACCTTGTCTTGGACTCTGGCGTGTCCTAGCACGCATCCCTTCTAGGAACTCTTGTGTGATCCCTAACACGTACCCTGCCCTGGACCCTGGTATTATTATTATTATTATTATTATTATTTATTGTTATATCGCCATTTATTCCATGGCGCTTTACATGTAAGGAGGGGTATACATAAAAACAAGTACAATAATCTTAAACAATACAAGTCGTAACTGGTACAGGAGGAGAGAGGACCCTGCCCGCGAGGGCTCACAATCTACAAGGGATGGGTGATAATACAATAGGCGAGGGTAGAGCTGGTCGTGCAGCGGTTTGGTCGATCGCTGGTTACTGCAGGTTATAGGCTTGTCGGAAGAGGTGGGTCTTCAGGCTCTTTTTGAAGGTTTCGATGGTAGGTGAGAGTCTGATATGTTGTGGTAGAGAGTTCCAGAGTAGGTGATGCGCGAGAGAAATCTTGTATGCGATTGTGGGAAGAGGAGATAAGAGGGGAGTAGAGAAGGAGATCTTGTGAGGATCGGAGGTTGCGTGCGGGAAAGTACCAGGAGACGAGGTCACAGATGTATGGAGGAGACAGGTTGTGGATGGCTTTGTATGTCATGGTTAGGGTTTTGTAATGGAGTCTCTGGGCAATTGGGAGCCAGTGAAGGGATTGACAGAGGGGAGAAGCTGGGGAATAGCGGGGGGACAGGTGGATTAGTCGGGCAGCAGAGCTTAGAATAGATTGGAGGGGTGCGAGAGTGTTTGAGGGGAGGCCACAGAGCAGGAGGTTGCAGTAGTCAAGGCGAGAGATGATGAGGGCATGGACTAGGGTTTTTGCAGATTCTTGGGTGAGGAATGAACGGATTCGTGAAATATTTTTGAGTTGAAGTCGGCAGGAAGTGGAAAGGGCTTGGATATGTGGTTTGAAGGAGAGATCAGCGTCAAGGATTACTCCGAGGCAGCGAGCTTGTGGGACTGGGGAGAGTGGGCAGTCATTTACTGTAATTGATAGGTTCGTAGGGGGGGTCACGTGAGATGGGGGAAAGATGATGAATTCTGTTTTGTCCATGTTGAGTTTCAGAAATCTAGCGGAGAAGAAGGATGAAATAGTGGACAGACATTGAGGGATTCTGGTTAGTAGGGAGGTGATATCTGGTCCAGAGATGTAGATCTGTGTGTCATCAGCGTAGAGATGATACTAAAAGCCATGGTATGTTTTCGTGCACGTGTTATGCCTGGAACATTTGGCATGCCCTTGCACGCATCTTGCCGTGTTTCACTGTATGTGCCCTGCACCTGATTCCCTGTTTATGCCTTGCACCTGAAAAAGGTGTGAAACCACCTTTGCTGAAGAAACTCTGTGACTTCGCTTTATGTTTGGTATCCTGTCTGTCCTGTTGCCAGACACTCAATCGTGTCTCCTTGAGCCGGCCGTCTGGTCCAGCTGCCGTGGTGGCTCAACCCCTTGGTCTTGCCCCTGACACTCCCTGTAAAGGGGGTGGGTTCTCACTAGGTCAGCTCGCCCTAGGTGGGTGTGTGCCACGGCCCAGAGGGTCCACTCATTCAAGAAAAACAACTCAGCGTAAGCTGATGCTCGTTACAATGACCTTTTTACTCTTAGACCTGTGACAGGGACAAAGGGGCATCCTCTACGTCAGGA
Source organism: Dendrobates tinctorius (assembly GCF_039654945.1). Lineage (NCBI taxonomy): Eukaryota > Metazoa > Chordata > Amphibia > Anura > Dendrobatidae > Dendrobates > Dendrobates tinctorius. The sequence goes on along the minus strand of NW_027361683.1, from coordinate 58,826,864 downwards.
GGAGAGAAGGTTTAAGCATACTCACAGACACAGATTCTTTACTGTAAGAGCAGTGAGACTATGGAACTCTCTGCCATATGATGTTTTAATGAGTGATTCCCTAATAAAATTTAAGAAGGGACTGGATGTCTTTCTTGAAAAGTATAATATTACAGGGTATATACACTAGTTTCCTTAATATTGCGTTGATCCAGGGAGCTAGTCTGATTGCCGTATGTGGAGTCGGGAAGGAATTTTTTTCCCCAATGTGAAGCTTACTGATTGCCACATGGGGTTTTTTTTGCCTTCCTCTGGATCAACATGTTAGGGCAAGTTAGGATAGGATATAGGTTGAACTAGATGGACTTAAAGTATTCCTTCAACCTTAATAACTTTGTTACTATGTTAAAATACATAACAAATGTCCAGTCCTTTAGGTTCAGTCCTGGATCCAGAACACACACGGGAGACTTCCCCTCCTTACATACAACCCCCTGTTTCAGGAGTAGTCTACGTTTTATGGGTATAGCCACACCCACGAACCCAGCAGCTGACTGGTCACATGACTGTGACCTCACCGCAGGTCTTGCAATACATTAGCAATATAGTAATATTACTTAGGGCTTACATTACAGAGACAAGTCTTCTCTGAGACACATACCTCCCATCAGGTATGCAACCCTTAGCCATGCCACAAGTACCTTGCAGATCGTACAAACGTCCTCCAGGATTCCTCTGTGCCTTTTAATTATTGGGTATCCAAGCTGGACATGTGGCATGAACTGGCTCTCTATGCCTTGGAGGTCCTGGCCTGCCCTGCTGCTAGCGTTCTGTCAGAGCGTTTTTTTAGTGCTGCTGGTGGAATTATAACAGAAAAGCACATCCGCCTGTCAACTGACAATGCTGACAGGCTGACTTTTATAAAAATGATCAAGGGCTGGATTGGGCAAGACTTCTGTACACCCCCAAATGAATACAGGGAAACTTAACCTCAAATACATTGTCTTTTTTGTGGAGGTGTATTCTCATGCACCTCTTCACAACCACACATGGGTATCCGCTTCCTTATTTGGCCTTTTTGGTGTTGTCCTCCTCTTTATCCTCATCATCCACAACCAGTAGAACACCAGGGTAAACATATTCTGTGATGCAAAAGTCACTCAATTTTCGTGCAATGGTGTTTTTATGATGCCCGTTACTAATTTGGAACCAAAACAAATTGTTAGGTATCGGGTTCCTGTCACTGCACACCAGGAATACTGAGCCTTATCTTCTGTGGTCTCCCATTCCACTCCAGCCACAGAGGAGACTGCTCAGTAGACTCATCGATCCCGGCGCTCTGCACAGAACAGCACTATGGGTTTGGTTGCTGCTGCCACCTCTGGTCCAGCTATAGCAACACAAGCTGGTCAGCAGCAAGCTACTCCAGGGACTAAGTCCTCCTTTCGGTCCACTGAGCATGCCCATGGGACGATCTCTCATTGGAGATTGGAGGTCACATGCTCAGATCCTTCTCCAGCTCGGATTGGACCATCAGGAAGGACGCTGCTATAAAAGGTTTGCATGGCCGCTCGGCCATGCACTAGTATAGACTCTAATTGTATTTTGTGTGAGTGATGATGGATGCATGAAACTGGTGACTGACTCATTAAGGCTCCCCTCCCTTGGATACGCATGTTATAGGGCTATAGCGTTAGAGTCAGGGCCTGTCAGTGGCTTGGTCTGCACCACAGTGCTTCCACTAGAGTTGAGCGAAACAGGTCGGTCAAATTCAAAAGTCACTGACTTAAGCTAAAGTCGGGTTTCGCCGATCAAAACCTGACCATAGCGTGAGGTCGGCCATGAGGTCGCCGAGCCGAGCGCCAAAGTCGCGTTTCAAATAATGCTTCCAGCGCCTTTTCTCAGCCAATGATGGAGGATGCACACTGTGGGCAACGCGATGACAAAGGCAGTGGCCACCACCATCTCAGAGAAGGGCATTGAAGTGATTGGCTGGCTTTGTGTGGCATCATAGTGGGCATAAAAGGCCGTTACCGCCATCTTACTTCTGCCGATCTTACAATAGGGAAAGGTGCTGCTGATTCTGAATAGGGAGAGCGTTAGGCAGGGAAGAGGAAAAAAAATAGCTTCTGCTGATAGCGCTTTTCACTGTACAGTTAGTGTGCAGTGAAAGGGGAGGATTTTTGTTGTGTGCAGCAGTGCTGGTGGTGATTAGGCTGCCTTTTAAGGCGACCTGAGAGCTGCATTGCTGTGTGCACACTGCTGTTCAAACTGCTTTTTTCAAAGCACTCCAACTCTTATCATTTTGTTCTGGTGAGTTACCGAGCGTTTATTTTTTCACACACCGTATAGCGGTGTACGCTCCTCACACACTACCGTGTACCGGCTGGTATCACAGACAAATACATGCTGTGTGTGACTCTGGAAAAAAAAACGAGAAGATTTTCCATTTTTCCAGACCTACACCTTATAGAGCTGTCCGCTTTTCAAACAGTTTTGTATATCTGCTGTTTGATTTTGGTCAAAATTATACAGAGACAGCGTGTGTCACTCTGTATAAAAATAGACGGAGATTGACAATTTTCCATACAGACACCGTATAGCGGTGTACGCTCCTCATACACTACCGTGTACCGGCTGGTATCACGGACAAATACAAGCTGTTGTGAGTTCATTTTCTGGTCTACCAGTCAGGCTCCCTCTGGTGGTAACAGGAAGTAGTGAGGCTGATTTAATCAGTAGAGATCTGCCACCTGATAATGAGGATGACGATTGGACCTCAAGAATCTCAGATTGGATTTAAGACAGCCGACGCCCTACTCTGGTGCTGGTGATTCCTTCTGCTTGTCAGGTCTTGGTTCTCAGCTCTGTTCCAGTCAGCTCAAGCTAAGTTTCTCTGCTAATGTTCACACTTGATTTTTTGGTTCTATTCAGTTTTTTGTGTGGTCAGCCAGCCCCGGCTTGGGCTGTGCTGAATTTCCACTCTTATTTATCTGTATTTGCCAATTTGCTTTTTGTCCCTTATTAGATTGGCATCTTTTTCCTCTGTCTCAGAGTATTTCAGAGTGCTGATATAGTGGGTGAAGTCTAGTGACTTCAGGGTTAATATTGTTATCAGAAGTGTTGGTCATTATTTTGTAGGGTTTTGGGCAGATTGCAGACAGTGTCTTTCCTTTCCTCTCCTTTCTAGTTAGTTTGGCCCCATCGTTTGCTCAGCCTATTTTTCTACCTGTGTTTGTGTTTTCATCTTGTTTCACCATCAATACATGTGTGGGGGCTGTCTATTCCTTTGGGGTCTGCTCTGGGGCAGTTAGTTTTCCCTTTTCTTGCTTTAGGCTTATTTAGTCCTCCGGCCGTGATGAGGCGTCTAGGTTCATCGTAGGCACGCTCCGCGGCTACTGCTAATTGTGTGGTAGGATCAGGGATCTGCAATCTGCATAGTTACCAACCTCTCTGGTTTTTCTGGGCTTAGCATGTTTAGTTTTTTTCCTCCTCGGTGACCCATTCATAACAGAATCACCAGCCATACTGCAGAACCTAGGGTACTCAAAAGCAGGAAAAAGTTGTTAAAAAAAAAGTGTCAGAATTTTTTTTTTATATATATATATTTTCCTCTTTTTCTCTGGGGCCGTAGGAGGATTTTTTTTTTTCCCTAATGGAGATTAAGCAATTGTTTGATCATGTGGAGCAACTTGCTGCTGAAGTGCAGGGAATTTCCACCTACCTCATTCAGTCACATGCTGTTGAACCTAAGATCCCTGCTCCTGATGTGTTTTCTGGGGATCGGTCTAAATTTCTGAATTTTAAGAATAATTGTAAATTATTTATTGCCTTGAAACCTAACTCATCGGGGAGCTCTGCGCAGCAGGTTAAAATTGTCATCTCCTTGCTGCACGGTGATCCCCAGGATTGGGCTTTTTCTCTGACACCTGAAAATCCTATTCTGACTAATGTGGATGCATTTTTCAAGCCTTGGGTTTGTTGTATGATGAACCTAATCAAGCTGAGAGAACCCTGTTGGCATTAAACCAGGGTCAGGATTCTGCAGAGTTATACTGTCAAAAATTCCGAAAGTGGGTGGTCCTTACTACATGGAATGATAGTGCTTTGGCAGCTCTCTTTCGGAAGGGTTTATCAGAGACCGTAAAAGATGTTATGGTGGTATTTCCTGTTCCCTCTGGTCTGGATGATTCCATGTCATTAGCCATTCAAGTTGATCGGCGTTTATGTGAACGTAAAACTACATGGGAGGCGCTGCCACCTTTTGAACAAACGTCTGAACCTATGCAATGTGATGGGGTTTTGTCTAGGGCGCAACGTCAGGAATTTAGAAGGCATAATAAGCTGTGTTTTTTCTGTGGAGATGCCTCTCATACTATTTCTGTCTATCCTAAATCAGATAAACGTTTTGCACACACATTTGCTGTGGGCAGTGTACAACCTAAGTTCCTTTTGGCAATTACTCTGATCTGCTCCTTATCCACGTTTTCCACAAAGGCTTTTGTGGATTCAGGAGCAGCGTTGAATCTGATGGATTTGGACTTTGTTAAACGTTATGTTTTTTTCATGACGCCTCTGCGGACGCCTATTCATTTGAGGGGTATTGATGCTACTCCTTTGGCGGAGAATAAACCTCAGTTTTGGACCCAGGTGATAATGCGAGTTACCCCAGACCACCAAGAAAATTGTAAATTTTTGGTGCTGCATAATTTGAATGATACTATTGTTCTGGGTTTTCCCTGGTTGCAAACTCATAATCCAGTTTTGGATTGGAAATCTGGCTCTGTGGTGAGTTGGGGTTGTCAGTGTGTTCTTAGGGACGCTCCTGTTTTCTCCACCTCTCCTCAGTCTCATGATATTCCTGATTATCTGGCCGATTTTTCTGATGTATTTAGTGAGAGTAAGTCTGCATCTTTGCCTCGTCATAGGAGTTATGACTGTGCAATTGAGTTGATGCCTGGGTGTAAATTTCCCAAGGGTCGGCTATTCAACATATCAGTACCCGAACATGATGCTATGCGATCCTATATTAAGGAGTTGTTGGAGAAGGGTCATATTAGACCATCCTCGTCACCTTTAGGTGCTGTTTTTTTTGTGGCCAAGAAAGATGGTTCATTAAGACCGTGTATTGATTATCGTTCCCGTAACAAGATGACGGTTAAATATCAGTACCCGTTACCTCTGATGTCTGATTTATTCTCCAGAGTTAAGAGTGCCTGCTGGTTTACTAAGCTTGACCTCAGGTGGGAGCATAATCTCATTCGCATCAAGCACGGGGATGAATGGAAGCCAGCGTTTAATACTCCGGAGGGACATTTTGAGTACCGGGTGATGCCTTTTGGGCTCACTAATGCCCCTTCTGTCTTCCAGTCCTTTATGAATGATATTTTCCGTGACTTTGTGGATAAGTTTTTGATCATCTATCTGGATGATATTTTGATCTTTTCTAGTGATTGGGATTCTCATGTGGAACACGTCCGGACTGTGTTTCGGATTTTGAGGGAGAATTCCCTGTTTGTTAAGGGATCAAAATGCCTCTTTGGTGTACAGAGGATTTCATTTTTGGGATTTATCTTGTCTCCATCGACTATTGAAATGGACCCGGCCAAGGTACAGGCCATTTATGATTGGGTTCAGCCTACTTCTTTGAAGGCCCTCCAGAAGTTTTTGGGTTTTTCTAATTTCTATCGTAAATTTATAGGTAATTTTTCTGGTATTGTCAAACCACTGACTGATCTGACCAAGAAGGGCGCTGATGTGCTGAATTGGTCTCCTGAGGCTGTCTCAGCATTTCAGGAGCTTAAGCGGAGATTTACTTCATCTCCGGTTTACGGCAACCTGATTTCTCACTTCCATTTCAGGTGGAGGTAGATGCTTCTGAGATTGGTGCAGGAGCTGTTTTGTCCCCAAAAAAACCCTGTGACTTCTAATATGAATCCCTGTGCCTTCTTTTCTTGAAAGTTCTCCCCATCTGAACGCAACTATGACGTGGGGAATAGGGAATTGTTGGCCATGAAATGGGCATTTGAGGAGTGGAGACATTGGTTGGAGGGAGCTAGACATCAAGTTGTGGTCCTCACCGATCACAAGAATTTGATTTATCTGGAGTCGGCCAAACGCTTGAATCCTAGACAGGCTAGATGGGCCTTGTTTTTCACGCGTTTTAATTTTGTGGTCTCTTTTCTTCCGGGCACTAAGAATGTTAAGGCAGATGCCCTTTCTAGGAGTTTCTTTGCCGATTCTCTTAATGTGACCGAGCCTACTACCATCCTAGTTGAGGGGGTAGTTCTTTCTGCCTTTTCGCCCAATTTGAGACGCGCCCTGGAGGAATTTCAGGAGGATAAACCTGAGCGTTACCCTATGGGAAAATTGTATGTGCCTGACCAGTGGAGAAAGAGAGTGATGTCTGAAATTCATTGCTCGACATTGGCTGGTCATCCAGGTATATTTGGTACCAGAGATTTGGTGAGTCGGTCCTTTTGGAGGCCTGCCTTATCTCGTGATGTCAGGAATTTTGTACAGTCCTGTGGGACTTGTTCTCGGTCTAAACCCTATTCTCGTTCTAGTGGGTTGCTGATGCCCCTGCCGGTGCCCAAGAGGCCATGGACCCATATCTCAATGGATTTTATTTCTGATCTTCCTGTCTCTCAGAGAATGACTGTTATCTGGGTGATTTGTGATAGATTTTCGAAGATGGTCCATCTTGTACCACTCCCAAAGTTGCCATCTTCCGCTGAGTTGGTGCCCTTGTTTTTACAACAGGTGGTTCGGATACATGGGATTCCTGAGAACATTGTGTCCGACAGAGGAGTTCAGTTTGTTTCCAGATTCTGGAAAGCCTTTTGTTCCAGTCTGGGAATTCAGTTATCCTTCTCCTCCGCGTTTCATCCCCAGACCAATGGACAGACTGAGAGAACAAACCAGACCTTGGAGTCTTATTTAAGATGTTTTATATCTGCTGATCAGGATGATTGGGTCTCATTTTTGCCCTTGGCCGAATTTGCGCTGAACAATAGAGCTAGTTCTGCCACTTTGATGTCACCCTTTTTATGTAATTTTGGGTTTCATCCTTGATTCTCTTCAGGGCAAGTGGAATCTTCATCCTGCCCAGGTGTGGACACTGTGGTTGAGAGAATGCAGCAGATATGGGACCAAGTGGTGGATAAGTTGTCACTCTCTCAGGAAAAGGCCCAGCGATTTTCCAACCGGCATAGGACCATTGGTCCCCGGTTTAGAGTGGGTGATATGGTTTGGTTGTCGTCTAGGAATATTCCTATGAAGGTTGCATCTCTAAAATTTAAGCCAAGATTTATTGGTCCTTATAAGATTTTGGAGATTCTTAATCCTGTTTCTTTTCGATTGGCTCTTCCAGTTACGTTCAAGATCCATAACGTATTTCACAAATCTCTGTTGAAGAGGTTTGTTGAGCCAGTGGTTCCTATGGCAGCACCTCCTGACCCTGTGTTGGTTGAAGGCAATGTGGAATATGAGGTAGAGAAAATATTGGATTCTCGTTTGGTTAGACGGAGACTCCAGTATTTGCGCAAATGGAAGGGTTATGGCCAGGAGGATAATTCTTGGGTCTCTGTCTCTGATATTCATGCCAATAGATTGGTTCGTGCTTTTTACCGGGCCCACCCTGATCGGCCTGGTGGCGTGGATGAGGGTTCGGTGACCCCTCCTCAAGGGGGGGTACTGTTGTGAGTTCATTTTCTGGTCTACCAGTCAGGCTCCCTCTGGTGGTAACAGGAGGTAGTGAGGCTGATTTAATCAGTAGAGATCTGCCACCTGATAATGAGGATGACGATTGGAACTTAGGAATCTCAGATTGGATTTAAGACAGCCGACGCCCTACTCTGGTGCTGGTGATTCCTTCTGCTTGTCAGGTCTTGGTTCTCAGCTCTGTTCCAGTCAGCTCAAGCTAAGTTTCTCTGCTAGTGTTCACACTTGATTTTGTTGTTCTATTCAGTTTTTTGTGTGGTCAGCCAGTCCCGGCTTGGGCTGTGCTGAATTTCCACTCTTATTTATCTGTATTTGCCAATTTGCTTTTTGTCCCTTATTAGATTGGCCTCTTTTTGCTCTGTCTCAGAATATTTCAGAGTGCTGATATAGTGGGTGAAGTCTAGTGACTTCAGGGTTAATTTTGTTATCAGAAGTGTTGGACATTATTTTGTAGGGTTTTGGGCAGATTGCAGACAGTGTCTTTCCTTTCCTCTCCTTTCTAGTTAGTTTGGCCCCATCATTTGCTCAGCCTATTTTTCTACCTGTGTTTGTGTTTTCATCTTGCTTCACCGTCAATACATGTGTGGGGGCTGTCTATTCCTTTGGGGTCTGCTCTGGGGCAGTTAGTTTTCCGTTTTCTTGCTTTAGGCTTATTTAGTCCTCCGGCCGTGACGAGGCGTCTAGGATCATCGTAGGCACGCTCCACGGCTACTGCTAGTTGTGTGGTAGGATCAGGGATCTGCAATCTGCATAGTTATCAACCTCTCTGGTTTTTCTGGGCTTAGCACGTTTAGTTTTTTTCCTCCTCGGTGACCCATTCATAACAACAAGCTATCTGTGTGACTCTGGAAAAACAAACAGAGGAGATTTTCCATTTTTCCAGATCTACACCTTATAGAGCTGTCCATTCATAACAACAAGCTATCTGTGTGACTCTGGAAAAACAAACAGAGGAGATTTTCCATTTTTCCAGATCTACACCTTATAGAGCTGTCCGCTTTTCAAACAGTTTCGTATATCTGCTGTTTGATTTCGGTCAAAACTATACAGAGACAGCGTGTGTCACTCTGTATAAAACTCGACGGAGATTGACAGCACATTTGAAAAAGACTTGGGTATACTAATAGATCACAGCTGAATATGAGTCAACATATGATGCAGCAGCAAAAAAGGCAAATGCAATTCTAGGATGTATTAACAGAAGCATACAGTCTAGATCACGTGAAGTCATTATTTCCTTCTACTCCTCTTTGGTCAGACCTCATCTGGCATATTGTGTCCAGTTTTGGGCACCACATTTTAAAAAAGACATCAACAAACTGGAGCAAGTTCAGAAAAGAGCAACCAGAATGGTGACCGGTCTGCAAACCCTGTCTTATAAGGAAAGGTTGCAGGATTTGGGAATGTTTAGTTTGCAAAAGAGAAGACTGAGAGGAGACTTAATAGCTGTCTACAAATATCTAAAGGGCTGTCACATTGTAGAAGGATCAACTTTATTCTCATTTGCACAAGGAAAGACTAGAAGCATTGGGATGAAACTGAATGGGAGGAGACACAGATTAGATATTAGAAAAAACTTTTTCACAGTTAGAGTGATCAATGAGTGGAACAAGCTGCCACGAGAAGTGGTGAGTTCTCCTTCAATGGAAGTCTTCAAACAGAGGCTGGACAGACATCTGACTGGGATGATTTAGCGAATCCTGCTTTGAGCAGGGGGTTGGACCAGATGGCCCAGGAGGTCCCTTCCAAGTCTACGATTCTATGATTCTATGATTCTATGACAATTTTCCATACAGAGACCGTATAACGGTGTACGCTCTTCACACACTACCGTGTACCGACTGGTATCACGGACAAATACAAGCTATCTGTGTGACTCTGGAAAAACAAACCGAGTAGATTTTCCATTTTTCCAGACCTACAACTTATAGAGCTCTCCGCTTTTCAAACAGTTCGGTATATCTGCTGTTTGATGACGGTCAAAACTATACAGAGACAGCGTGTGTCACTCCGTATAAAAATAGACGGAGATTGACAATTTTCCATACAGACACCATATAGAGCTGTTCGATTCTCAAACAGTATTGTATATCTGCTGTTCGCATTACAGTTGTCATGATTTCAGTGTGGGTTTTACTCGCACACGTGTGGTTAATGTCTGGAACCAGTGCTGATGACTGGCATTTCGGGGGTTAAAGGTTGTGATCCCAGTGCAGGCTTACCTGCACACCTGGGGCTATGATTGTGGCCTCTCCCTGGTTCTGGGGGAGGCTTCTTATAGCCTCAGGTCGCTCCCATCCCTGTCAGTTATACTTTCGTCCTTGGCATTGTGTGGTGACCCCTGAGTGTGTTTGTGCTGTGTTCTGGTTACTTGATTCTCTGTGTATGACTCGGTCTGTTCTCTGGATATCGCTTTGGATTCTGCCTGGTACCTCCTATGTCTGTTTGGTTTTGATCTCTGCTTGGCCCTGATTATCCGCTCTGTCTCATCCCTGGTACTGTACTGTGATCCTGTGTATGACCTTTGGCTTTGTCTGACCTCCCGTCTGTTTATCCCTCCTGTACCTCGTTTGCCCGTACTGTACATGACCTCTGCTTTGCCATAATCTGAGTTCTCTGACTTCTCTGACGCTAAGCCACGCCCCCTTGCAGTCACATGACCATAGGTCCTGTGCAAGCTTGCTCATTTTCAGTGTCCGCAGGTCCTGTGCCACTTTACTTTCCAGCGCTGACTGGTCCCTGACACTAATAGTTGAAGCACGCATTGTCACCGCTGCTGCCCTGCTCCCCAGGTATCGTTTAGCACAGCTTCTGTACTCAGGACACGCGCACTGGCTCTATGAGCAAGTGTAGTGTGGTGTCTCCGACAACAGTCACATCTATACAGAGTCAGCGTGTGTGTGTGACACTCCGTAAATACATAAACGGAGATTGTTAGTTACACAAAAAACGTATACAGCTGTACACTTCTGATACAGTTCCGTATATCTGCTTGTTGGATTATGGTCAAATACATACTGGGAGAGCGTCTGTGACTAACAAAATATATACGTAGATTTAATTTGTTTAATGCACCTTACACAGCTGGATGCTCCTCATACAGTACCATCTCTCTGCTGGTATTTTTGGTACATTTTCCCAAACATGAGGAAGTATGGTGGAAGAGGTCGCGAACGTGGGCAGAGGGCGCAGCTGGTACTGATGGTGGTGGTGCATCGGCTGGTTCTGGCAAAAGCACAATAGCAGCTAAGGCAGGAGGTGTTGAGCCTGCGTCATCGTCTTGCCCAAGAAGGCCTGTAAGGTTCCCTTTTCTTGGAGTAGGAAAACCACTTTTAAAGCTGGAGCATCAGGAACAGGTTTTGACATACATTGCCGAAACAGCCACCAGCTCTATTGCCTCCTCTTCTGAACATAAGAAATTTGCAGGCACGGAGTCGTCAGTGCAGGGTTCTGGTCAGGAAAAACACCTTTCCTTGTGTCCTTCACCCCCACCAAAAGTTAAGGATGCGGCAGCCCACACTTCAGATTACTGTATGGAGCTCTTTTCACATACCATGCCTGGGTTATCCAGTCAAATCCTGAATTCCCCAGTCCAAGATGAATCTGACATTGAGTGCACTGATGCACAGCCACTGCTAGATGATTCTGCTGGTACATTGACCCAGAGCATTACATTGCCCTCACAGTCTACTGAGCTAGAATCTGACCCTGATGAAACTCAGGTGCCCCTTCCCGCATACTATACCACCTTACACGGTGACACAAAGGAAGGTAAAGAGGAAGGTGCAGATGACATTTGAAGAGGAGGTGATGGATGACCCTGTTCTTGACCCAGATTGGCATCCATTGGGGGAGGAGGGTGGCACTGGTAATATTTCAGATAAGGAGATGGATCCGAAGCAGGCGTTGACATCGCAGCAGCGGTTATCTGGCAGGCCCGTAGCTGTCCAAAAACGTGGAACAAAAACTAAAAGAGTTGCAGGACAGCTTGGCCAGACGGTCAACTTAGCACAGCGTGCAAGGCCAGAAAATGTATACCATAGTAGGAAGAGTGCAGTGTGGCACTTCTTTGTCCAAAATCCTACTGATGAGGCAAAGGTTACCTGTAAGAAGTGCGGAAGGACCTTTAGTCGAGGTAAACAACTCAGAAATTTGAATACCAGTGTCACGCTCACGCCTTGGCTGAATGGCGCGAGCCGGGGGGTTGTGGCCCCACTGTGCCACAAACCAGACTACCCTGGAAGGGGCGTGACTATGACAGCTACCTCGGTCTTCACTGGAGCCTCTGATGATGAGGTCAGGCTTGTGCGGCAGGTAGCTGTCGGGTGCCACTCCAGGGTGGTGTCTGGCTGTGGCTGCTGATCCCACTCGGGGACAAGTCACTTGGACAGGTGTGACTAACAGGCAGGCTGAGACACTGGGCAAGCAGGCACGGCTGAGACACAGGGCAAGCAGGCACGGCTTGGAGACACAGAGCAAGCAGGCACGGCTTGGAGACACAGGGCAAGCAGGCACGGCTTGGAGACACAGGGCAAGCAGGCACGGCTTGGAGACACAGGGCAAGCAGGCACGGCTTGGAGCACAGGGCAAGCAGGGGTGGTGTATGAAGGAACAGGTTGGGACCTGTTCATACAGGAGGTGCAGGTATGGATACAGACAGGAAGGAGTGAAATATGAAGGAACAGGTTTGGACCTGTTCACACAGGAGGTGCAGGTATGGATACAGGCAGGAAGGAGTGGAATATGTTGGAACAGGTTAGGAACTGAGCCGCAGGAGTGCGGAATAGGTGGAGCCGCAGGAATGTGGAGTAGGCGGAGCCGCAGGAGTGCGGAGTAGGCTGGGCTGCAAGGAAGCCGAGCAGGCAGAGCGGCTAGGGAGCCGAGAAGGCACAGCGGCTGGGGAGCCGAGCAGGCAGAGCGGCTGGGGAGCCCAGCAGGCAGAGCGGCTGGGGAGCCGAGCAGGCAGAGCGGCTAGGGAGCCGAGCAGCCAGAGCGGCTGGGGAGCCGAGCAGGCAGAACGGCTAGGGAGTCGAGCAGACAGAGCGACTAGGGAGCCGAGCAGGCAGAGTGGCTGGGGAGCCGAGCAGGCAGAGCGGCTAGGGAGCCGAGCAGGCAGAGCGGCTGGGGAGCCGAGCAGGCAGAACGGCTAGGGAGTCGAGCAGACAGAGCCGCTAGGGAGCCGAGCAGGCAGAGCTGCAAGAGAGCAGAGCAGGCAGAGCTGCAAGAGAGCAGAGCAGGCAGAGCTGCAAGAGAGCAGAGCTGCAAGGGTGCAGATGCACAGACAGAGCGGCAAGGGTGCAGATGTACAGACAGGGAGGACACAAGGAAAGACACAGCAGGGAAGGAAGCCACAGACAAGGAGAAAGGGAGACTAAGGTAGGACAGAGTACAGACAAGGTACTGGGACCAAGACTCAAGGGCCAGGATATTCAGCCTCCTGGCAGGCAGACAAGGTACAAAGCAAAACAAGAAGTATTCCTCCAGAGAAGGAGGAAATACACAGGACAGGGCCTGGCTTCCTCAGCAGCAAGATACTAACTGAGATTAGACATTGCACAGGCAATGTTTCAGTGGGTGTGGTGGAACTAAATAGTCAAGGGCTCTAGGTGATTGGTCAGGGACAGATTAGACAGGTGCACCCTGACTGCATAAGAACCAGAGAGTTCTGGCGCCGCCTCCCTATACACACATAGCCAGGAAACATACAGGAGAGCAGAGGCACAGAGCACAGGGTTGGCAATAGACAGAATTCACAGCATGACCCGGAGCAATGAGTAAGCTGATGTGCGGGGGATGGGAGGCCATGCAGTGATGCCAGCAGGGTTGTTACAACCAGTTGCATGCTTAGACATTTAATCAGCATGCACTTGCAAGCGTGGACGGACTACAAAACCTCAGGTAGCACATGTGCACCTGCTCCGACTGAAGGTAGCCAGCAACGCTCCATCACTTCCCCCACTGTAAGATCACCACCACCATTAAGCACACCACCAGCATTGTCCAGTAGGCATGGCCAGGGCTGTTACGTGTCCATCACTGCGCACTGGGTTAATGTGGTGGATGCAGGCTCCACAGGGGACAGCGGCGGTGGAACAGTGCTGCCTAGCCCACGGTATAGGAAACAGTTGGCTGTAGGCTTTTGACCCTCCTCCTCCTCCACCATAAGCGAAAGCTCGTCCACAGAGAGCAGTTGCACGAGCACTCCATCCGCAGCTGGCAGTGTTGCACACGAGGTGTCCCACTATCGAACAGCTAGTGGTAAGCGTCAGCAGGCTGTGCTAAAGATGATGTCTTTGGGCGACAACAGCCACACTGCGGAGGTACTGGCCGACTACTTGCAGCGACAAACTGAGTCATGACTGGGCAGTCTACATCTTGAGCCAGGCAAGGTAGTCAGTGATAACGGCCGTAATTTTGTGGCAGCCATAGCCCGTGCAAAACTCACACACATACCTTGCCTGGCTCACACTTTGTACCTGGTGGTGCAGTGCTTCCTTAATAATTATCCGGAGTTAACATCCCTGCTCCATAAGGTGCGAAGACTGTGCTCGCACATCCGTCGCTCAAACGTCCACTCCACTCGTATCCAGAAGCTCCAGCGATTGCTCCACCTCCCCAAGCACCGCCTAATCATAGATGTTGCAACAAGGTGGAACTCCACCCTGCAAATAGTTGATAGGCTGGGCAAACAGAGGCAGGCTGTAATGCATTTGTGGGAGGATACACGGGCAGGCAGTTTGAGTGAAGACATGGAATTGTCGGGTGTGCAGTGATCTAAGCTGAAAGACCTCTGTAAAGTCCTTCAGTGTTTTGAGGAATGCACATGGCTGGTAAGCATAGACGACGCCATCATAAGCATGAGCATCTCACTTATGCGTCTGCTCATGCAAAGTTTGACGCACATTAAGGATCAGGCATCTGCAGTGGAGGAGGAGGGAAGCCTTGATGACAGTCAGCCATTGTCTGGTCAGGGAACTGTCCTGGACGAGGTGGAGGAAGAAGATGAAGAGGAGGATGAGGGGGATGATTATTTTGGGCAGGAGGATGCTTTTCAGGGGGCAAGAGAAAATGTTGGCATTACAAGGTCAGGTACAGTGTTTGTGTGTGACTGGAGGGATGTGGATTTGCCAGAAAGTGCTCCTCCACCCAGCAGCGGCAGTGCATTATTGACAACTGGAACATTGGCCCACATGTGCAATTATGCCTTGCGGATCCTAAAAAGGGACCGCCACATTGCCAAAATGATGAGGGATGACGACTACTGGCTGGCGAGCATCCTCGACCCACGCTACAAAAGCAAATTACACAACATCATGCCACAGGAGAACCTAGAGATAATATTGGCTATCAAACAAGCAACTCTGGTAAACCGTTTGTTTGAGGCTTTCCCAGCAGCGGTGCTGGTTCTCCCATGAGCTGTAGTGGGCACAATGTAAGAGGTGTTCATGGTGCACACAGCCGAAGTGGCGTTGGAGACAGGGGTTTAATGACCATGTTGTGGAATGATTTCTCAAGTAACGCTCACACGACTGCTAATACTGCATTGATTAAACGTGACAGGAGACAGCAGTTGTCAACTATGGTTACAAACTACTTCTCCTCCCATATCGATGTTCTCCCTCACAGGTCATTCCCCTTTGACTATTGGGCCTCTAAACTGGACACCTGGCCTGAATTGGCACACTATGCCTTACAGGAGCTCGCTTGCCTTGCTGCTAGTGTGTTATCTGATAGAGTTTTCAGTGCTGCTGGATCAATCCTGACAGAAAAAAGGACCCGTCTGTCGACCCAAAATGTTGATGATCTAACCTTCATTAAAATGAACCATGCATGGGTTTCAAAGGATTTTGTCCCACCTTCCCCTGATGACACATAGGTTGCCAGAAAACTGCCTCGCTTTTGTCCTCCTCTTCCTCGGGATTGGCCCAATTCTGCCATTTGCAGCAGCTGAATGTCCAGCCTACACATCAACATATGCCATTTTTTAAACCTCCCTAACTGGGCTGTCCACCCCCCAAGGGCTGCGGTCAACACCTGGTGCACCCGGGCAAGTGCCGTTGCTCTGAACAGGTGGATAGGTCCACTGATGGCCGACGGCACTGGCACAGGGCCCCTCATAGTACAATACAGTGTCTCTGATGGTGGGGGGGCCCACTCGCCGTCAGACACCCCAGCATACTATGAGGGGCCCAGTGCCAGTACTGTCGCCCACGAGTATGCACCCCCTGCTTGATCATGGCCACAGCACTTGCAAGTTGCAATACTTACAGTTGTGGCCAAAAGTATTGACACCCCTGCAATTTTGTCAGATAATACTCAGTTTCTTCCTGAAAATGATTGCAAACACAAATTCTTTGGTATTATCATCTTCATTTAATTTGTCTTAAATGAAAAAACACAAAAAGAATTGTCCTAAAGCCAAATTGGATATAATTCCACACCAAACATAAAAAAGAGGGTGGACAAAAGTATTGGCACTGTTCGAAAAATCATGTGATGCTTCTCTAATTTGTGTAACTAACAGCACCTGTAACTTACCTGTGGCACCTAACAGGTGTTGGCAATAACCAATTCACACTTGCAGCCAGTTGACATGGATTAAAGTTGACTAAACCTCTGTCCTGTGTCCTTGTGTGTACCACATTGAGCATGGAGAAAAGGAAGAAGACCAAAGAACTGTCTGAGGACTTGAGAAACCAAATTGTGAGGAAGCATGAGCAATCTCAAGGCTACAAGTCCATCTCCAAAGACCTGAATGTTCCTGTGTCTACCGTGCGCAGTGTCATCAAGAAGTTTAAAGCCCATGGCACTGTGGCTAACCTCCCTAGATGTGGACAGAAAAGAAAAATTGACAAGAGATTTCATCATTTCATCACAAGATTGTGCGGATGTTGGAGAAAGAACCTCGACTAACATCCAAACAAGTTCAAGCTGTCCTGCAGTCCGAGGGTATAACAGTGTCAACCCGTACTATCCGTCGCGTCTGAATGAAAAGGGACTGTATGGTAGGAGACCCAAGAAGACAGGAAGACCCCACTTCTTACCCCCACTTCTTACCCCGAGACATAAAAAAGCCAAGCTGGAGTTTGCCAAAACTTACCTGAAAAAGCCTAAAACGTTTTGGAAGAATGTTCTCTGGTCAGATGAGACAAAAGTAGAGCTTTTTGGGCAAAGGCATCAACATAGAGTTTACAGGAGAAAAAAAGAGGCATTCAAAGAAAAAAACACGGTCCCTACAGTCAAACATGGCAGAGGTTCCCTGATGTTTTGGGGTTGCTTTGCTGCCTCTGGCACTGGACTGCTTGACCGCGTGCATGGCATTATGAAGTCTGAAGACTACCAACAAATTTTGCAGCATAATGTAGGGCTCCGTGTGAGAAAGCTGGGTCTCCCTCAGAGGTCATGGGTCTTCCAGCAGTACAATGACCCAAAACACACTTCAAAAAGCACTAGAAAATGCTTTGAGAGAAAGCACTGGAGACTTCTAAGGTGGCCAGCAATGAGTCCAGACCTGAATCCCATAGAACACCTGTGGAGAGATAAAAAAATGGCAGTTTGGAGAAGGCACCCTTCTAATATCAGGGACCAGGAGCAGTTTGCCAAAGAAGAATGGTCTAATATTCCAGCAGAGCATTGTAAGAAACTTGTTGATGGTTACCGGAAGCGGTTGGTCGCAGTTATTTTGGCTAAAGGTTGTGCAACCAAGTATTAGGCTGAGGGTGCCAATACTTTTGTCTGGCCCGTTTTTGGAGTTTTGTGTGAAATGATCAATGTTTTGCTTTTTGCTTCATTCTCTTTTGTGTTTTTTCATTTAAGACAGATTAAATGAAGATAATAATACCAAAGAATTTGTGTTTGCAATCATTTTCAGGAAGAAACTGAGTATTATCTGACAAAATTGCAAGGGTGTCAATATTTTTGGCCACAACTGTACCTCTTCCTGCTCCACCGCTGTGTAGTCTGGGCAGTTAAATCCTTCTTATCAACCCCAATTAATACTGAACTGTGGGCACAGGATGCCAACCAGGTGTTTTCTACAAATCCATTACTTGATAATTCTGATAGCCCCTCTCTTAAAACTTTATTTAAAGACCTCTATCATGCCTACAAGGAAAATATAAAATCCTGGTGGGAGATAAGGGGGTTGGAAAGTTACATTAAAAATAAAATTGTACCCAAGGGCTTACGTATTAATATACAGCCCTCTCCCCGAACGGCCAATCCTGAGTTTCTTGCTAATTGGACTAAAGAGTCTGTTGAGTCCTCTACTCGTTTTATGTTACTTCTCCTAACTGAGGAGAAAAGGTTGTTTGAGGAATCTACCAAAAAGCTAAATGATCTAATTGAAAAGGCAAAAAAATTTAAAACTGATCCAGATTTTGTACGAAGGGAGGATATTCTTCAAACATCAGTCGAGAAGTTTCAGACCAATCTTAAGGATCGTAAACACTTACAATTTACACGTGATCTGACTGATTTTAAAGAGAACAGGGCTTACGGATATCAAGTGGTAAATCAAACTGAGGTATCTTCCTCAGATATTGATACATCTGACACTGAACGAGTAGATAACTCAAACAATCTCCGGGGAAGAAGTGGACACAATAGGCCGAGATGGCGCCCACCAAGAAATCAGCACAGACAAAGGGATATGGGGGGAGGGAGGGGGGTACAACATTCCTCCTCGGGATCATCATCCTCTATATCACAATCTTTTTTGGACAGAGGTCCAACAGTAGGATACGACCTGAGGAGAAAAATGTAATTGACCAGGGGCAAATTATCAATCTGTCATCATATGAATTGTCTAAAGATGAATATTGTGTGTTGCAGAAGGGTCTTAATTTTGTACCAACTAATACATTTAACTGCTTTAATTGGGTCAAAGATCTGAACTTATTTTGTCGCAATCTGAAATGGAAACTTTTCTTTAAGCAGCATGATCGTGAACAGTGTCTCCAACTGGGTTTAGCTGATGAAGACCTAGAGGGCCTGGAAGCTCTGACTAGTCTCCTAAGGGAAAACGAGCAACCACGGGGTTTGGGCCCCTTCACTACTCTGAAAAATAGGAGCACCAGGATGCCACCTAATAATGAGGTTTTGAGTATTGATATTTTTACCAAGATGGTGGAGGAGGATCTCCGTAAAATTTCAAGTATAAATCAGGGTCATCCATCTAATCTTTCTCGTTCTGAAGAGTTGGCTCTTGAGGGCCTTGAAAAAAATGCCAGAATAATTATTAAAGCCTCGGATAAGGGGGGCAACCTGGTGCTTCTGGATCATAATAAATATAGGGCAATGTGCTATGCGCTCCTGAATCATGAGGACACATATGAGGTCCTACGGGATAATCCAACATCTGGATACAAAAATGAGTTATTATCTATTCTGAGTGAAGCTAAAGAGAATAGGGTGATTTCGGATAATGAATTTCGATTTTTATTTCCGAATTCCCCCACAATAGCAACCTTTTATGCATTACCAAAGGTTCATAAGGGGTTTGAACCACTTAAAGGTCGCCCTATAGTTTCTGGAATAGACTCGCTCACTCAGAATAGTGGTGTATATTTGGATAGAGTCCTAAGACCATTTGTGACCACATTACCGTCCTATATACGTGACACATCACATTTGTTGAACCTGTTGGAGGGTGTTGTTCTGGAGGAAAACACCCTGCTGGCGTCTATCGATGTGGAGGCACTGTATAGTTGTATTCCACATGAGTGGGGCTTGAAGGCGGTTACCCATTTTCTACAAATGAGAGCAGTTGAGTGTCAAACACATAATTGTTTCATTAAAAAATTGTTGGGATTTGTTCTCACCAGGAATTACTTCCTCTTCGATGGTAAGTACTTCCACCAGCTCAGGGGGACTGCGATGGGGAGCCCCTGTGCCCCCACGTATGCTAATATCTTCCTGGGCTGGTGGGAGGAAACCCATATTTTTGGGGGGGAAGAGGAGTGGTGGACTCCGTTTATCAATCTATGGGCCAGATATATCGATGACATTCTGATATTTTGGTCTGGCCCTGAGTCAGATTTTCTTCGTTTCATTGAATATATCAATGGGAATATAGTGGGACTTAGATTTACCTCAGAGTGTCACACCACAAGTATTAACTTCCTGGATTTGACGATTTCAAAGAATGGTGATGGAAGGATTAGTACGTGTACCTATCGGAAGCCTACTGCAACAAATAGTCTGTTGAGATGGACAAGCCATCACCCGGAACCTTTGAGGAGGGGGATACCCAAAGGACAGTTCCTTAGGGTTCGAAGGAACTGCACGGAGTTGAGTGTCTATAGAAAACAAGCCAATGACCTATATAATAGATTTAGAAACAGGGGTTATCCCCCACGTTTGCTGAATGGGCCATGGCATGAAGCATTCATAGCGGATAGGCCCTCTCTCCTCCAGTCAAAAAAAGAAGATACTGTCAGGGACACTGTTGTCAGACTTATTGGCACGTATGATGGTCAGTCAGACAGGGTGTACCATGTTCTTAAAAAGCACTGGGGGATACTCTTAGCTGACCCGAACTTGAAGGGGCTGATACCACCTAAACCCTCTATTACATATAGAAAAGGGAGATCTATAGGGGATCGGCTTGTGCACAGCCTCTACCAAAGACCCAAGGGAACGGGTACATGGTTAGATAGAAAACCTTTGGGCTTCTTCAAGTGTGGGGACTGTACTAAATGCAAATATATGCTTCAATGTAAGACCTTTATGAGTTCACACAATGGTAAGACCTTTTATCTGAGGGATTTTGGAAACTGTAAATCAACAGGTTTGGTCTATAAGGCCACGTGTACCTGCCCATTGGATTATGTGGGAAAAACCACTAGAGAATTAAGGGTGAGGGTGGGTGAACGCCTGGGGGATATCAGAAATAAACGTGATACTCCTGTCGCCAGACACATCAATGGTATACATCAGGGTCGAATGGGTGACATCACCTTTAATATGATAGAATTAATCAAACCAAGGGCTAGGGGAGGTAATCTGGACAATCTAATTTTGAGACGGGAGTGTGAATGGATGTTCAGACTGCAATCGGTTTTCCCTAATGGGATGAATGAATGCATCTCATATGCCTGTTTTTTATGATCTTTTGAGTCTCTGGTTGGTTGAACTTGCCCCCTTTTTCTGTTATGGGGGTTATGATAAGGGGTTCTATATGTCTGGCATATTGGATGATGCCTGTATGGCATGGACCACATTGGATGGTTGATTTGATTTATCGCATAGCAATATGCACTTTTATTTTTCTACATTTTTTGAATTTCTGATGTGCAGCATTATGCCGAATATGAGGACATTGGTACTACTAGATTTATTGGGGTCATTCTTACTGCGATAAATCTGTGGGACACTGTATTACGGGCAGACTCTTGATCTCCTGGCGATTTCATATGATGCGCTCTGTTTGTTTACATTATTGAGCAGGGAGGAAGCATGTGATCGAAAGGTCCGGCCCACATTGGTGATGCGCCCATTGCTGGTATCTATGGGCGTGTCCGGGAGCTAAGGGGAAACATGTGACCGGAAGTGCCGGCGCCATCTTTGATTCCCCTCCGCTCTGCCCGCACAGGATGGTTCCGGAGGCTACAACCCGTTGAGGGGGTTGCGCGACCGGAAGTATGGGCGCCATATTGGATACGCCCCACGGTGGAACGCACGCTAATGACCCCTTCTTCCGCTTTGAATTTTGAATGCAGCGGCGGGCTCTCAGGTATATGATACTTTTTGCTGCACACCTGGCTCTCAGTTATTTGCATCTTCACACCGATTGGACTGCCGGATAGTGGGTGGTATGCAAAACAATCACACCGGTTATTTAAATCCGGTTTCCTAGACTTCTGGTGCCACTATTATTGAAGGTATCAGGCATGAAGCAGCAACAATATTTTTGATAGGACTATTCCTCCTGATGAACCGCTACGGCGGGGAAACGCGTTGAGGGTCCCCCATGAGACATGATAAGTGACCTTTTCATTTATTGCTGATTGTATTTGAGGATGTTTATCTCTCCAAGTGAGAATAGCTGCTATTTTTGTGGGTCACATGATATCATGATGTGGGTTATGTTTTATTGTTGTATTATTTGTTTGGTCTGCATAAGTCCTAGGGCATTCTGATCTTTTCATTACTGTTCTATCTTGAAATTGTTTTCCTCTCTGTGATACTAGGGATCACTAGGGAAGTGAGGGATAGTCCTCGTTGAGTGGGGGCGCCAATATCGTACTATTAGGGTGCCAACCTCCACGGATAGGAAGGCATCAGTTAGGCCTTAATGTAGGGCTATGCAGCACCTTATACTAGGTTTATTTTTTGACATTTTTTCAACGTCACTGGGAAGGTGTGTTTTTATGATCATTAATAAAATTGTGTTTTAAGGGGATTTTTATGTACACTAAGTCTTTTCCAATCTCCATTAATTAATTAATTTTTTCCAGTTAAATCCTTCACAGGGACGGCCACTAGAAATTAGGTGTATCGATCGATGATGGTTAAGATGTAACTATGGCCTGTCCTGCTGGCCTCTACCTTCAGATGATCAATGGCTACCATTTGTAATGGACGTCAACTTACAAGCGGATGCAGTGGTGCTTTATGATCACCTTTCACAGTTGTGATAGTCACAGACGTCTGACATTCCTGCCACCATTTTTCAATGTCTCCTCTCAGGCCAATCCAATAGAATCGCCTACTGCCTGTGGCTTCTGTCTTTTGCACTCCAAAATGACCAGACACATGATAGGCAGTGAGGACCATGTCTACATCTCTCCCTGTGATCACAATTTGATGGAGACGAGTAATGGTGATGTGATCCACGTTACTGCGATAAAGCAATCCTTTCTTCACAATGAACCGTTTTCACTGTCTCCACAGACACAGTAATTGAGGGTCTGCATCGCCTCTGCAACATCTACCGGGAGGTTTTCCTGCGATGAGTAATTCCCAAATTTCTGCTAGCACTCGACTTTCCGTCTGTACTTGTATCCATGTAGTTTCCAGTAGCGGAGAGTCTGGACTGGCTTACTGAGTTTGAAATATATACGAAGATTTAAAAGTACCACAACACTGTATACTGTTGTATGCTTCAAATACCTTTCCCTTTTTCTACTTTTTAAATTATGGTGTAATACATAGTGAGCTTGTGAGTGTCTGTGTCTGACTCCGGAAGTATAGACGGAAATTTACAATTACCCCTAGACTGGATACACCTGGTATGTGCTGATACAGTACCTTTGTTCAAAATTTTTTATTACGGTATCGTCCATAGTGAGTGAGCGTGTGTGGTTTACGCCTTCTATATATACGGTGAAGAATGGGAGATGCCAATTTTTACACTATACTCGATACAGCTTGTATCTTGTTATACCGTACCTTTGTTCGACATTTAGTATTACCATCAAATTCATACTGAGTAAGCATCTGAGAGTGACTACGGGACTATGTATACGGAGATTTCAATTGTACCCTATAATATATATACTTGCTATCTTGGTATCCAGTACCTTTTTTACAACATTTGTTATTATGGTCAAACCCAGACTGAGTGAGCGTCTGAGGGTGACTCCAGAAATATATACCGAGATTTCAAATTTGGCCAACACTGTATACAGCTGTACGCTTCTGATACAGTAACCTTTTTTGCGATTAAGATTCTGGTGTAATCCATAATGAGCCTGTGAACATCTGTCTGGACAGACGGAAATATATTTGGAGATTTAAGATTACCTCAACACTGTATATAGCTGTACGCTTGTGTTACATTAACCATTTACAGCTTTTCATATTCTTGTGTAATCCATACTGGGCCTGAGAGAGTTTGTGTCTGCCTCCTGACATATATACGTAGATTCAGAATGTTTACACTATACTATATATACCTTGTATCTGGTGATACTGTACCCTTTTTCAACTTTTTACTTTATTGTGTAATTCATACTGAGCCTGTGAGCATCTGTGTATGACTCATGAAATATATACGGAGATTTACTGTTATCCCTAGACTATATCTGCTGGTATTTTGGGTCCATTTTCAAAAACATGAGGAAGTATGGTGGAAGAGGATGTGGACATGGGCATGGTGGACCACCTGGTACTGATGGTGGTGTTGGTGCATCTGCTGGTAGTGCCAAAAACACAATAGCAGCTAAGGCAGGAGGTGTTGAGCCTGCGTCATGGTGCAGCTATGGAATGCCTGTAAGGCTCCCTTTTCTGGGAGTAGGTAGACTCCTTTTAAAGCCGGAGCATCAGGAACTGTTTTTGGTTTACATTGCTGAAACAGCCTCCAGCTCTATCGCCTCCTCTTCTGAAGTTTAATAAAATGCAAGCACTGAGTCGTCAGTGCAGGCTTCTGGTCAGGAGCAACCCCTTTCCTTGTGTCCTTCACCCACACCAAAAGTGAAGGATGCGGCAGCACACACTTCAGATTACTCCATGGAGCTCTTTTCAGATACCATGCCTGGGTTAATTAAAAATGGGGCCCATCATATACTGGAGCATTCCAAATGGGGGACATCAGACACTGGAGCAACATTTACGGGGCTCATTATACACTGGAGCATTAGAAATGGAGCCCATTATATATGGAGCATTATTTGGGCCCATCATACACTGGAGCATCATCCATGAGGCCCATCATATACTGGAGCATTCCAAATGGGGGACATCAGACACTGGAGCAGCATTTACGGGGCTCATTATACACTGGAGCATTAGAAATGGGGCCCATTATATATGGAGCATTATTAGGGCCCATCATACACTGAAGCATTCTAAATGGGGGACATCAGACACTGGAACAGCATTTACGAGGCTCATTGTACACTGGAGCATTAGAAATGGGGCCCATTATATATGGAGCATTATTAGGGCCCATCATACACTGGAGCATCATCCATGAGGCCCATCATATACTGGAGCATTCCAAATGGGGGACATCAGACACTGGAGCAGCATTTACGGGGCTCATTATACACTGGAGCATTAGAAATGGAGCCTATTATATGTGGAGCATTATTTAGGCCCATAACACACTGGAGAATCGTCCATGGGGACCATCATATACTGTAGCATTATGTGGAGCTCATCATACACTGTATGATACATTATATGTGACCAATTATTCTGTATGGAGAAATATATGGGGCTCATTATTCTGTATGGCGCACAATGTGGTGGCCATAATACTGTATGGAGTAATATACTGTCCTTTTTTGAGCTATTGTACAATTTAAAATAGATCATTCATGTCATGTAAGCAGTGAAGTATTTGTCATTGTACTATACCTATATTTCTGTGGCGTATCGGTGCATCATGAGTTGTGGTATGTGTTAAAGGGGCGCACTGACACTCTTTGGCCCAATGCACATGAAAACCTGGAGCCAGCCCTACCCCCCCCACAACTTTAGCCAAATAACCCTCCCAGTTTTCAATGCGTAACTATTTGTCATGGTTAGGACATGGTTAATGTCCTGTTCTCACAGGGTTACCTTTTGCCGGCCTCTCTTTGGATCTGGGAGGGGTATTTATACTCACTCCAGACTAGCATTCTCTGTCAGCTATACTGTTATTCTGGCTGTGTGTCTGACCGACCCCCCTGGTGTGCATGTACTGCATTGCTTGTTTGATTCCCGTGTATGACCCAGCCTGTCCCCTCACGCTGAACTCCGTCTCACGCTTTAGGTACTATTGTCTTCTCTGGTTCTGACCTCCTGGCTTGGCTATCGTTACTCCGCTACCGTTTTCCCCTATTGTACCGTCTATTGCCCGTTCTGGTTTTCTGATCTATTGCTACGTCCTGACTATCCGCTCTGTCTAACCCTTTGGTACTGTCCTGCTATCTCGTGCATTGACCCCGGCTTGATCTGGTTACTGCCCCTGTCTATGCCCCTTGGTAACTTGTCCCGTAGATACCTTTCTAGGAGTTTCCCTGCAGCTCCTAGCTCTGTGGAGCTTAGGCCATGCCCCCAGCAGTCACATGCTTCAGGTCCTGATAGTTTGAAGCACGCATTGTCACCGCTGCTGCCCTGCTCCACAGGTATCTTTGAGCACTGTTTTTGTACTCAGGACATGAGCACTGGCTCAGTGAGCGAGTGTAGTGCGGTGTTCCTGACATTATAGCTGACCGTTTCAGTTCTTCTTTTTTTTTCTCTGAAGGGGAAAAAAAAAAAGTGTGTTATCCTCATGGATCCCATACAAGCTTTGGTTGATCAGGTCAAGCACCTGACCCAAATGTTCCATAAACTCAATGTGGAACAGCGCACGATGGCCCATACCCAGCAACAGTTGGTGGTTACTGTGCAGGGGGCTGTCGATGCAGGGGCTTCTAGTTCTGGGGGTAGAGATGTGTCATTAGCATCCCCGGAATCTCCGGTCAAATTGCCAGACCCTTTCTCAGGGGATAAAAAGGAGTACAGGTCTTTCAGAGAAGGATGCAAGCTTTTTTTTTTCTCTAAGGCTCCGCTCCTCCGGGGATGAGTTCCAGAGGGTGGGGTCATTATTTCCCTACAGCCAGTCCAATTTTTGGCAAGGGTGTCTCTGATGCCCATTGTATATTTTAAAAAAATGTACCCCCCATGGGGAACTGTTTGTCAGCCCATGCACTGCGTGTATGGGCATTACAAGTCTAACAAGTCTAGGAGACCCACTCCTTTACATTGGGCCTAGTTTTTAATGAGGCCTTCTTCAATGTCTCCTCATTCTCCGCCACTAGATCACCAGGGTTAATGTCTTCTGTGCTGCTACAGCCAGTCCAATTTTTGGTAAGGGTGTCTCTGATGCCCATATTAAATTTTTCTAAAAAATGTACCCCCCATGGGGAAATGTTTGTCAGCCCATGCACTGTGCGTATGAGAATTACAAGTCTAGGAGACCCGCTCCTTTACATTGGGACTAGTTTTTAATGAGGCCTTCATCAATATCTCCTCATTCTCTGCCACTAGTGTGGCGCCCCCAGGAGTATGTTCGCCACACTGGCTTTGCCTTCCTCCAGGGGAGGGTAATGCCAGGCTTGGAAGCAGTGATGGGTCTCTCCAGCAGTTAACATAATGCATGCAACACAGTTCCACTCCGGTCCATCAGGGGGAGCTCTGAACCAGGATTGAGGAGCAGAGTGCTCTCTGAGGGTCAGGAGGAAGGAGTAGTCAGATTGTGTGAGGAGGTCCACGTGTGCAGACGTGTGGAGCGGGGTGGAGGTTGAGCTCCGGGAGGAGAGCTCCCTCACCGCTAGAGCGTAAAGACTGGAGCCTGGTCTCCACGGTGGTATGGATACTGACGGTCCTGCCACAGATACCAGAGGAGTAGGAGGCTGTAAATGCCCTGATCTCACCAAAAACTTGGAACACAACAGCAATTGAATAGAGAGCCAGGACTCAGGAGAGGAGTCCCCGAGAGAGGCTACAGCTGTCTGTCATACAAGTAAAGTTCTAGGAACATCTGAAGAGAGGCATTTCAGAGTAACTAAGTACTGGAGTGCTTCACACTACAAAGCGCTAGGAAGGAGACTGCACAGCCCTTCTGCTGAGAGAGAGAATCCTGATCTGCTTCCAGGCTAACCTGCTCCAATACCTCCAATATTTGCCAAACACCACGGGTGGCGTCACAAACTATTCTACCAATAACTACATCTCCCCATTGCTTGGGCGCCCAGGGCCACGGACCGGGTCACCGCTGCTCTGACACAACCCCCTGACACCGGCCCGGTACCGAGTCCCCCACGGCCCTGGGAGGGTGACCCAATTTGTCGTCACGAACAGGATTACGGAGCCCGGTATCCCCGGGTCCTGTGTGCCATAGACTGTGTTTGTGAACTGTGTGAATTTGGCACCATTTTCCGCCATCGCCGCGCTGCTTGGGAAGAAAGAGGTGGGCCTTTGTGGGCAGAGCCTGCCGCAGAGTGCAAAGAAGTGAAGTGCCACGCGGGAAGAGAGGACAGCGAGCTAGAGGAGGAGGAGCTGAGGCCTACAGCCCGGAGCGTCGGGCCTGTGAAGCGGCCGCCGGTGAGCTCACACAACCCCCGGCCCTGGCTAACGTTAACTAGGGGGGAGAAGATGTCCGCACCGCAAGTCAATGCAGCGGCAGACGCCGTTGCTAACCCCGCAGCACCGCAAGGAGGAGCGCCCGTCGCAGCGGTCGCCATAATGCCGCTTTCCATGCCCTACATCCTGAGAGCGGCCTGGCTACCACAGTACTCAGGTGAGTCACACACCCTGAGTGAATTTAAAGAGAGACTGTGCAGTTTGTTCAAAGTCTACCCTCTGTCTGAAAGCCAGAAAGTAAATATCCTGATTGGACAGCTAACGGGTGCAGCGCTGAGAGAAGTGAAAGCATGGCAGGACACTGATAAAGAGACTGTTGCAAAGGTCCTGGCCAAACTGAAGAGTACCTTTGACACTCGTCCTGCAGCTGAAATCAAGATGAGGTTCTTTGGCTGTAAACAGCTCTCCAAGCTTGGGATTCAGTGTCTCTCCCCTCTCCCCTCCTGGTATGTTTACCTTGCTTTTGTGTCTTTGTAACCTCACCCCTGATTATATGGCTGTCCAGCTGGGGACTTTACCCCTTACTGCTTTTCACTGGTCTGCCTGTTATATACTGGGGGTTTATACTTGGATACTAAAAAATCTTTACCACCAGGTGTTTACTCACGATAAGGGTCAGAGGGAGGTTTTTGACACTGTATACCCCTTTGCTCTGCTTCTGCTTGTGTCACCCTTTGTTTGTCATTGTTTGTGCTTTTCTACCAGTGTTATCTAATAAAGATTTGTGATTTTATCATACCTTGGACATCTATGCACTCATTTTCCTTTTGCTGCTTCAGTGGTGAACCTGTAGTGCCCGTGGTGAGTCCAAGAGTTCACAGACCAGTTAGTGTCCCCGTGCCATGTAGAACTACTAGGAGCATATCTAGAACATTACACACCACACCGGTAGTTAGAACCAGACAAACAGTAAGGCCCACTACTGTACCAGTGTTACGCAGATCCACTCGTACCACACAGGGTGTACTACCAGCTAGGTTCCGTATCTAAAGTAAATGTGAATATTGAAATTGAATGTAAATATGTAACTGTTTTCTAAGTTTTGTACCTACAGGTGACCTGTAAGAGTTATCTTTGGTTTGTTTTATGGACACTGAACCACAGGACTTGTGTGTGGTCAAAAACTTTATTTATAAATAGTTCACCATTTGCCAGGAATGGACCATGGACGTTGATGCTGGACTTATGATCAAAGGACCATTTTTGAACTCTTGGTTTTTGAACATTTTTCCCCTTTTTCAAATCTTGAACAAATTATTATTGTTCAATTGTTTAGATGTTATTCATGTTTTCTTTTGTTCAGCCCAGGAGTGCTGACTTGCACTAGGGGGGAATGTGGCGCCCCCAGGAGTATGGTCGCCACACTGGCTTTGCCTTCCTCCAGGGGAGTGTAATGCCAAGCTTAGAAGCAGTGATGGGTCTCTCCAGCAGTTAACCTAATGCATGCAACACAGGTCCACTCCGGGCCATCAGGGGGAGCTTTGAACCAGGATTGAGGAGCAGAGTGCTCTCTGAGGGTCAGGAGGAAGGAGTAGTCAGATTGTGTGAGGAGGTCCACGTGTGCAGACGTGTGGAGCGGGGTGGAGGTTGCGCTCCGGGAGGAGAGCTCCCTCACCGCTAGAGCGCAAAGACTGGAGCCTGGTCTCCACGGTGGTACGGATACTGACGGTCCTGCCACAGATACCAGAGGAGTAGGAGGCTGTAAATGCCCTGCTCTCACCAAAAACTTGGGACACAACAGCAATTGAATAGAGAGCCAGGACTCAGGAGAGGAGTCCCCGAGAGAGGCTACAGCTGTCTGTCATACAAGTAAAGTTCTAGGAACATCTGAAGAGAGGCATTTCAGAGTAACTAAGTACTGGAGTGCTTCACACTACAAAGCGCTAGGAAGGAGACTGCACAGCCCTTCTGCTGAGAGAGAGAATCCTGATCTGCTTCCAGGCTAACCTGCTCCAATACCATCTGTAATCAGGACTCTGGACTGAATAATGTATACTCAGTAAAGGTACAAAAACTACAACCGCTGTGTCTTGTCTGTTCCCTACGCTTTCGGCACTGCTACATCCCCGTGCCAGCTACATCTACACTGCCCTGGGACTACAGCTCCACCTGTGGGGAGCTTTACCATCTAAGCTGCACATACCATCAGTCCCAGCGGATCTGTTTGCAGCATTTGCCTAACACCATATTTGCCAAACACCACGGGTGGCATCACAAACTATTCTACCAATAACTACATCTCCCCATTGCTTGGGCGCCCAGGGCCACGGACCGGGTCACCGCTGCTGTGACACATCCCACTGACACCGACCCGGTACCAAGTACCCCACAGCCCTGGGAGGGCGACCCACTAGATCACCAGGGTTAACGTCTTCTGTGCTGCTACAGCCAGTCCAGTTTTTGGCAAAGGGTGTCTATAATCCCCATAACTAATTTTTTAAAAATGTACCCCCCATGGGGAAATGTTTGTCAGCCCATACACTTAGTGTATGGGCATTACGAGTCTAGGAGACCATCTTTGTAATGGGACATTTTTTTTAGGAGGCCCTCCTCCATGTTTCTTCCAAGGGGGGATTGGGGTGCGTGCAAATTTGGGTCAAGACGGCCCTTGCGTTCAATGCATATGGAAACTGTATGGCAGGACCAACTGATGACTGTGATGTGGGTTTTTATGTGGCCTTCCAGTATCTGTGTTCAAAGGCATATTGGGGTGCATATGACTTGATAGCAGGGCAGGCCTTGCATTCAATGCAACATTTTTTCAGAAGTCCCTCCTGTACCTCTCGTGAAAGGGGTATTGGGGTGTGTTGTAATTCTTGGCAGCCCAGCCACTCACTGCATCTACTATATAATCATCTAATTCTGTCTGTTGTTTCTCTGTTTATAACGGAAATCCCGCGTCGCTGATCAGCGACAGGCGCAGTCCGGCTGCGAATTGGTGCGGATCTCCCAAAGGTTACCGCGGGTCATCTCCTGCTGCACGGAGGTCAGCGGTGACGCAGCCGGGAGATGACCAGCGCTAGCCTGATTGGTCGCGGCCAGGAGCGACCAATCAGCGACGGTGCAGTCTGCCCCCGAATTGCGGCGGGATTTGAACCACGCTTTTCTGATTGGTCGCGCCCGGCGATATTGGCTCGGAATTTAACCCTCACTCACAGCGCAACGTAGTTCACTCATCTTTACTGAACAAGTTCTGTAAGTCACAGTGTGATGTAGTTCAGTCACGTTAACTGAACAAGTTCTGTCAGTCACAGTGCCACATAGTTCAGTCACGTTTATTGAACAAGTTCTGTTAGCCACAGGGCCACATAGTTCAGTCACGTTTACTGAACAAGTTCTGTTAGCCACAGTGCCACATACATATTCTAGAATACCCGATGCGTTACAATCAGGCCACCATCTAGTAGGCAATAACAGCATAGGAGACCCACTTGTTACAGAACCCCCCAGCACACCGAATAGGAGATGTATGCCCTTAATGCAGCAATCGCCCGGCTGCGACCCCCTGGGCAGAGGTAAACAAGATATCCCACTTCTGACCTCCCCCACCTTTGTAAATCCCATGGCTATTGTAATGTACGTCTGGTGTCTTAATTGGAGCCTGTTATCTACTGGCACGACACACATTGATTGTCCTGCCCTCTGTATGTATATATATTCTGAGACCGATGAGTAAAATGTTGTCACACTGGAAATACATGGAGTAGCAGTGATCTGTTATATGTTCCCATGTTACAAAGCCTTTCGAGCCAGCGTCCTTCATACAGAAATGAGGAAAAGCAGAGTGAACCTCCTGAGAAACGGGGTGGTAATGTAAGAGGTATTACAGCACAGAAGACCCAGTTACACTGGTGGCAGCGGCGGGATATGATACCCCATCTATAGGAGTAAAGGACGGAATGAAAAACAACTACCAGAAGTTAAAGAGGAATACATTAAAAGACCTGGTGGAAGCTCGAGGATTAATCGCCAGCAACAAAACAAAAGCGGATTTGATAGCAGCCATCATGGAACACGACAGTGCAGCGCCCCCAATGTGAACGTGGAAGAGACTGAATTCCAGAGGGAGGTAAAGAGCAGACTGGGGTTCTATGGCCCAAACCCTGCAGTAGAGATCGTATGAGAGGTGATGGTTGATGTGCGTACTGATCTGAAGGAAAAGATGGCAGAGCGGACCAGGATAGAGCTAGCCAAGATGAAGATGGCAGAGCGGACCAAAATAGAGCTAGCCAAGATAGAGCTAGCCAAGATGGAGATTGCAGAGCGGAGAGAGGAGAGTCAGCGAGCAGGGGGAGCTCTGACCTCCGCCAAGGTACCATCAGCAGTAAGCCACAGAAAAATCCAGTATAATGCCTTCTGACATTTGGGGGAGGCAGAGGAAGACATTGATGGCTTTCTGCAGGACTTTGAGTGGCAGTGTGCCCTTCATCAAGTGAAGCCGGAGGATTGGGTTCAGGTTCTGGCCAGCAAGCTGACAGGCCGGGCAGCGGACGCCTATCGCGCGGTACCTGATGAGAACTGTATGGACTATGAGCGGGTCAAAGAAGTGATCTTGGCCCGGTATGCGCTGACACTAGAGGCATACCGCCAAAAGTTCCGTGGACTTATACAACAGGTAACAGATACCCACGCTGAATGGGCCTGTAAACTACGGTGGTCACTGCTACAGTGGGCACAAGGGAGCCAAGCAACCACTAAGGAGGACGTCCTCCAGCTCTTCTTGTTAGAGCGATTCTTTACTGGACTAAACACTGAGACACAAGAATGGCTTCGGGACAGAACAGATGGCCAATGACTCTTGAGGAGGCCGCTCGTCTGGCCGATGAACATCATGATGCCAGGAGGTCTCAGTTGTCAGGATCAAAGACTGTCATTAGGGGCCCTCCCATGGGTCTGGAGGCCCCTAAACCACAGAAGATTGTCGGGGGACCAGATAAAACCCCGGATTACCAGAGTCCCCCTGGGGTGCGATGCCACACCTGCCATCAGCTGGGCCACTTGCAACCATCAACCGGGCCGCTGTACACTACTACCAGGGCAAAGCTGACCCGGCATTGGGGGCTATGACTAATCCGGGGATGAAAGAGATGGAGGAAGTGTTGCATGAAGTAGACCCCTTGCAGGCAGCCCGGGCAGATAATCGACAACAGCATCGGCAGGCGGTGTGGGTTAATGGGAAATGTATGCAGGGACTAAGAGATTCCGGAGTAACTTTGACCCTTGTGAAGCCTCATCTCGTCCGGGACCAAGAGAAGATGGACCGGACAGTGGACGTCTGTGTAGCAGGGGGTGCCATACATCCACTGCCAGGATTCACCTGAACTGGGGAGACGGGGATGGCCTTGTTGAGGTCGGTCTGATGGAGGATTTGCCTGCAGACGTCTTGCTGGGAAATGACTTGGGGCCCATGTTGTCTGCAGTCTCGGTCGCCCCTCTGGCTGAGACCTATCCTATGACCACCTGGAGACAAGCTCGAGCTGCGGAGGCGGAATCACACTCAGAGCAGGCCCAGTTAAGACACCCCAGCCCTACACGTATCCCTATAGCCAGAAACATTTCTTGGGCCACCCCAGCTGAGTGTAAAAGGGAGGTACCGGAGGATCCCTCATTACAGGGGTATCGTGGGAAGGCACAGGAGGGGAGAGGAGTACTGGAAGGGGGACAGTTTGTGTGGCATCAGGGACTCCTCTACCGGGTTACAGAGCAGCGCCACACAGGGACGAGCTCCACTATAAAACGACAGCTGGTAGTTCCCAAGGAGTGCCTGGCAGTAGTATGGGCACTCAAGAAGTTTCAACCGTATTTGTATGGACGACAGTTTTCCCTCCTAATGGACCATAATCCCCTAGCGTGGCTAACTCGGGTGTCTGGAGACGGCAGATTATTGCGGTGGAGTTTAGCCCTACAACCTCTAGGCTTCACTATCCACTACAGACCCGGCAAACAAAATGGTAATGCCGATGGACTAAGTCGACAAACAGAACTTGTACCAACCCCATAGACTTCGGTCATCCCCAAGCCGATCCGTTAAGGATCAGACTGTGTATGCCGATCGCATCGCTGAAAAGGGGGAGCCATGTTACTGAACCCCCAGCACACCGAATAGGAGATGTATGCCCTTAATGCAGCAACCGCCCGGCTGTGACCCCCTGGGCAGAGGTAAACAAGATATCCCACTTCTGACCTCGCCCCACCTTTGTAAATCCCACGGCTATTGTAATGTACGTCTGGTATCTTAATTGGAGCCTGTTATCTACTGGCACAACACACATGGATTGTCCTGCCCTCTGTATGTATATATATTCTGAGACCGATGAGTAAAATGTTGTCACACTGGAAATACATGGAGTAGCAGTGATCTTTTATGTGTTCCCATGTTACAAAGCCTTTCGAGCCAGCGTCCTTCATTCAGAAGTGAAGAAAAGCAGAGTGAACCTCCTGAGAAACGGGGTGGTAACGTAAGAGGTATTACAGCACAGAAGACCCCGTTACACCACTGTTTAATAATGGCCCTTTAAGAATATTAATGCCGCCTGATGCCCCTCTAAAAATAGGCTTTGTAACTTTAGCAGTCCCTCCTTCAGAAATGAAACAAGATGTGTCTCCTTATTTGTCTCACACCACATGGCCAACTAGGGTTGTTAAATGTTACAATGACATTTCCCAGTGAATGCATTTATATTGGTTGAAAGTAATGTTAAAGTTGAAAAACGCTTCAAAAACGCTGCGTCTGAACATAGTCCAAGTGGTGGAGGAACATTTTGGTCTGAGGTTAATTATTTTGCCTTATATGCAAGTCATTAACCTGGAAAAGATGTACCTTAAAATATTTCCCAGCAAAATCCGTTT
The DNA here is from genome assembly GCF_039654945.1 of Dendrobates tinctorius. Lineage (NCBI taxonomy): Eukaryota > Metazoa > Chordata > Amphibia > Anura > Dendrobatidae > Dendrobates > Dendrobates tinctorius. The sequence continues at coordinate 58,792,259 of NW_027361683.1, read as the reverse complement.
TGGTTTTGTTTTGTTATGTTTTTGGGTGCACTTGTAAAAGTGGCATGAAACTCTGAAAAAATTGTTTGAATCTGTGAACTAGGAGTCAGGAATGTTTCCAGGGGCGATCCCCATGATGTCCCCATGTCATTTGAGCAGTGTTTCTATCATTTTCAGACGTTTTTAGACCTTTAAAGGACCTGGGGGGGATCGTGGCAAAAATGGTTGGGTCTTCCACAGACTTACATCGGGCTCGTTATTCTGTCCGAGTACCCGAGTATTCCAATTTGCTTGACCCAAGCAACGAGCAACCCAAGGATTTTAGTGCTCGCCTATCACTAGTGGCCAGTATGTTTGTTTTTTACAGAAAAGTACTGTACAGAATTACAATAAGACGCAGCCAAAACAGGAGAATGTAGGCTGGAAATGCCACAATTTGTAGCCCACAGATAGATCAGGTGTCTGACGGAGATACCACACTGTTCAATATGTGTCCTGTATGTTTAATTTTTACAGAAAAATACTGTATAGAATTACGGTAAGTCGCAGCCAAAAAAGGAGAATGTAGGCCATAAATGCTACAATTTATAGCCCACAGATAGATCATGCATCTGACGGAGATATCATACTGTTCAATATGTGGCCTGTATGTGTTTTTTACCCCAAAATAGTGCATAGACCTAGGGTAACAGACAACAAATATAGTAGAATGGAGGCCTGAAATGCCACAATTTGTAGCACACAGAAAGATGAGGCATCTGACGGAGATACTACACTGTTCAATATGTGGCCTGCATTTATTTTTTACCCTAAAATAGTGTATAGACCTAGGGTAACAGACAGCAAATACAGTAGAATGGAGGCCTGAAATGCCACAATTTGCAGCACACATATAAACCAGGCGTCTGACGGAGATACCACACTGTTCAATATGTGGCCTGTATTTATTTTTTTTAACATCAAAATAGTGCATAGAGCTAGGATAACAGATAGCAAATACAGTAGAATGGAGGCCTGAGATGCCACAATTTGTAGCCCACATATAGATTAGGCGTCTGACGGAGGCTATCACACTGTTCAATTTGTGGCCTGTATGTTTGTTTTTTTACATAAAAATACTGTATAGAATTAGGGTAAAATACAGCCAAAAAAGGACAAAGTATGCCTGAAATGCCACGATTTATAGCCTGTAGATAGATCAGGCATCTGAGGGAGATACCAGACTGTTCAATATGTGGCTTGTATTTAATAATTTTTTACCCTAAAATAGTGTATAGACCTAGGGTAACAGACAGCAAATACAGTAGAATGGAGGCCTGAAATGCCACAATTTGTAGCTCACATAAAAACCAGGCGTCTGACGGAGATACCAGACTGTTCAATATGTGTCCTATATTTATTTATTTTTTACCCCAAAATAGCGTATAAACCTAGGGTAACAGACAGCAAATACAGTAGAATGGATGCCACAATTTGTAGCCCACATATAAACCAGGCATCTGACAGAGATACCTCACTTTTCAATATGTGGCCTGTTTGTTTTTTACAGAAAAATACTGTATAGAATTACAGTACGACACAGCCAAAAAAGGAGAATGTAGGCCTGAAATGCCACAATTTGTAGCCCACAGATAGATCAGTTGTCTGACGGAGATACCACACTGTTCAATATGTGACCTGCATGTTTGTTTTTTTTACAGAAGAATACTGTATAGAATTGCGGTAAGACACAGCCAAAAAAGGAGAATGTAGGCCTGAAATGCCACAATTTGTATCCCACAGATAGATCAGGCATCTGACCGAGATACCACACTGTTCAATATGTGGCCTGTATTTATTTATTTTGTACCCCAAAATAGTGTATAGACCTAGGGCAGTGATGGCAAACCTTTCTGAGACTGAGTGTCCAAACTCATAGCTCCCAAGTGTCCCGGATATGGCGGGACAGTCCCGTTTTTGACTGCCAGTCCCGCTGTCCCGAGTGGAACTCTTTTTTTCCTGCACTGAGCCGCCATGCCCCCCCATGCACCGACCCCATTCTCACCATCCCAGAGACCCCCCGCAGCGCCCCCCACAGCCTGCGATGACTTGCTAGGCTGCTGCTTCTGTCCGCACAGGACCTGTGATGAGGTGCAGGAGGGGAGGAGTCAGGGGTCACATGATCAGGGGCCTCAGTGTATGCAGGACTCTGCCGTGCTGGTTGTCATGATGCTGGTGAGGAGAAGTTTATGTGTGGGGTCAGGAGGGGTTTACAAGGTGGATGTAGCAGACCCGTGTGTGTATGGGGTATGCGGAGCGTAGCCGTGTATGGCTGTACGGAGCGGAGCCATGTGTGTGTTCAAGGTATACAGAGCGGAGCCACGTGTGTATGAGGTGTACGGTGCAGAGCCGCGTGTGTGTATGAGGTGTATGGAGTGGAGCCGTGTGTGTATGAGGTGTATAGAGAGGAGCTGTGTGTGTACGAGGTATACGGAGCGGAGCCGCGTGTACGAGGTGTATGGAGCGGATCCACATGTGTATGGAGCGGAGCCATGTGTGTGTACGAGATGTACGGAGCGGAGCCACGTGTGTATGAGGTGAGCAAAGCCGCATGTGTGTATGAGGTGAATGGAGCGGAGCCGCGTGTGTATGAGGTGTACGAAGAGGAGCCACGTGTGTATAGAGTGGAGCCATGTGTGTGTACGAGGTATACGGAGCAGAGCCGTGTGTGTATGAGGTATAAGGAGTGGAGCCACGTGTGTACGAGGTGTACGGAGTGGTGCCGCACATGTACGAGGTGTACGGAGCGGAGCCGTGCGAGTACGAGGTGTACGGAGCGGAGCCGTGCGAGAACGAGGTGTATGGAGTGGAGCCATGTGTGTGTACAAGGTATACAGAGCGGAGCCACGTGTGTATGAGGTGTACGGAGCAAAGCCACGTGTGTATGAGGTGTACGGAGCAGAGCTGCGTGTGTGTATAAGGTGTATGGAGCGGAGCTGTGTGTGTACGAAGTATACGGAGCGGAGCCATGTGTACGAGGAGTACGTAGCGGAGCCGTGCGAGTACGAGGTGTACGGAGCGGAGCCACGCGTGCACGAGGTGTACGGAGCAGAGCCACGTGTGTGTACAAGGTGTACAGAGCGGAGCCACGTGTGTGTACAAGGTGTACAGAGCGGAGCCACGTGTGTGTACAAGGTGTACAGAGCGGAGCCACGTGTGTGTACAAGGTGTACAGAGCGGAGCCACGTGTGTGTATGAGGTGTACAGAGCGGAGCCACGTGTGTGTATGAGGTGTACAGAGCGGAGCCACGTGTGTGTATGAGGTGTATGGAGCGGAGCCACGTGTGTGTATGAGGTGTATGGAGCGGAGCCGCGTGTGTGTATGAGGTGTATGGAGCGGAGCCGCGTGTGTGTATGAGGTGTATGGAGCGGACCCGCGTGTGTGTATGAGGTGTATGGAGCGGACCCGCGTGTGGGTATGAGGTGTGCGGAGCGGAGCTGCGTGTGTGTATGAGGTGTACGGAGCGGAGCCACGTGTACGCGGTGTACGAGCAGAGCCGTGCATGTACGAGGTGTACGGAGCGGAGCCATGTGTGTATGAGGTGTATGGATCGGAGCCGCGTGTGTATGAGGTGTACGAAGTGGAGCCACATGTGTATGGAGCTGAGCCATGTGTGTGTACGAGGTATACGTAGCAGAGCCATGTGTGTATGAGGTTTATGGAGCAGAGCCGTGTGTGTGCACGAGGTGTACTGAGCGGAGCCATGTGTATGAGGTGTATGGACCTGAGCCGTGCGTGTACGAGGTGTATGGAGCTGAGCCGTGTGTGTACGAGGTGTATGGAGCAAAGCTGCGTGTGTGTATGAGGTGTGCGGAGCGGAGCTGCGTGTGTGTATGAGGTGTACGGAACGGAGCCCCGTGTACGAAACTAAGCTGTGCGTGTACGAGGTGTACGGAGCTGAGCCGTGCGTGTACGAGGTGTATGGAGCTGAGCCGTACGTGTATGAGGAGTACAGAGCTGAGCCGTACGTGTACGAGGTGTACGGAGCTGAGCCATGCGTGTACGAGGTGTATGGAGTTGCGCCGTGCGTGTACGAGGTGTACGGAGCTGAGCCGTGCGTGTACGAGGTGTATGGAGCTGAGCCGTGCATGTACGAGGTGTATGGAGCGGACCAGCGTGTGTGTATGAGGTGAGCGGAGCTGCATGAGTGTATGAGGTGTATGGAGCGGAGCCGCACGTGTGTACAAGGTGTACGGAGCGGAGCCGTGCGTGTATGAGGTGTACGGAGCGGAGCCGTGTGTGTACGAGGTGAGCGGAGCCACTCGTGTATGAAGTGTACGGAGCGGAGCCTTGCGTGTATGAGGTGTACGGAGCGGAGCCATGCGTGTACGAGGTGTATGGAGCGGAGCCACGTGTGTATGGGGTGGAGCCGTGTGTGTATATGAGGTGTGTGGAGCCTTACATGTACGAGGTTACGGAGCGGAGCCATGTGTGAGCTGTATTGAGCGGAGCCGTGTGTGTACGGGGTGTACGGAGCGGAGCCACGTGTGTATGAGGTGTATAAGGTGGAGCCGTGTGTGTATGAGGTGTATGGAGCAGAGCCATGTGTGTGTACGAGGTATACGGAGCAGAGCCGTGTGTATGAGGTATACGGAGCGGAGCCACATGTGTATGAGGTGTATGGAGCGGAGCCGTGTGTGTACGAGGTGTACGGAGCGGAGCTGTGCGTGTACGAGGTGTACGGCGCTGAGCCGTGCGTGTACGAGGTGTACGGCGCTGAGCCGTGCGTGTACGAGGTGTACGGAGCTGAGCCGTGCGTGTACGAGGTGTACGTAGCAGAGTCGTGCGTGTACGAGGTGTACGGAGCGGAGTCGTGCGTGTACAAGGTGTACGACGTGTGTACGACGTGCACGGAGCTGAGCCACGTGTGTATGAGATGTGTGGAGCCATGCGTGTACAAGGTGTATGGTGGGGATCATTCATACCTCCCAACCGTCCCAGATCCAGCAGGACAGTCCCGATTTTGAGAGTCTGTCCCGGCCGGGAGCTTACTTTTCCTGTGGACACAGGAGTACACAGCGGAGCACTTTAAAATTTGCAGGTGACATTCCACCGGAAGTGACGTGCCAGAAGCTGACCGGAAATGAGGTAATTTCGGGAGGAGATTGTGACGGAACCATGGAGGCACTACAGTGACACTACAGTGAATTCTTCAGATCCATCACCGTGTCTTCCTCCGACAGCGCAGGCAAGCGGGATCGCCTTGGAATCGGGGATGCCGGCCATGTGAGCAGATCATGATATGTCCTGCACTGGGAGGCTCAGGTGGGCATTACAATGGGAGTCAGGCTGCTATAGTATCTTTATAGAATCTTTCTTTCTCTCTTTGTTTTTCTCTCTCTGTTCTTTCTTTCTCTCACTCTCTAATCTTTCTTTTTTTTCTCTCTCTCTGTTCTTTCTTCTCTTTCTCTCTTTCTCTTTGTTCTTTCTTTCGCTCTGTTCTTTTTCTTTCTTTCCCCTCTTTCTTTCTCTAATCTTTCTTTCTCTCTCTGTTCTTTCTTTCTCTCTCTATTCTTTCCCATCTTTCCCCTCTTTCTTTCTTTTATTCTTTTTCTCTCTCTGTTCTTTATTTCTTTTCCTCCCTCTCTTTTCTTTCTTTCCCCTCTGTTTTTTTCTCTCTCTGTTCTTTTTTTCTGTCCACTCTTCCTTTCTCTCTCTGTTCTTTCTTTCTCTCTGTTCTTTCTTTCTTTCCCCTCTTTCTTTCTCTCTCTCTGTTCTTTCTTTCTCTGTTCTTTCTTTCTCTCTGTTATTTTTTTCACTCTGTTCTCTTTCTTTCTCTTTCTTTCTCTCTCTGTTCTTTCTTTCCCCTCTTTCTTTCTGTTCTTTTTCTTTCCCCTCTTTCTTTCTCTCTCTCTGTTCTTTCCCCTCTTTCTTTCTATGTTCTTTATTTTGTTTTCCCTATTTCTTTCTCTCTGTTCTTTATTTCTTTCCCCTCTTTCTTTCTCTCTGTTCTTTCTCTTTTTCTTTCTTTTCTCTTTCTTTCTTGCTTTCTTTCTTTCTCTCTCTGTTCTTTCTTCCTCTCCCTCTCTCTGTTCTTTCTTTCTCGCTCTCCTTTCTTTCTCTCTCTTCTTTCTTTCCCCTCTTTCTTTCTCTGGGTGTGGTTGGGGCATGGACATGGGTGTGACTAGTTGTGAAATGGGTGTGGTCGGGAGCGTGGCCTAAAATTTGCAACCTTTGTCCCTCATTCCCTTCTTCAAAAGTTGGGAGGTATGCAAACTGCAACCTAAAACCCAATTATTTATGACGAAGTGCCAACACGTGCCAAATGCCCCATCATGATCCCCTTCATGCAGAAATCTGCCCCATCATGATCTCCTTCATGCAGAAATATGCCCCATCATGATCCTCTTCATGCAGAAATATGCCCCATCATGATCCCCTTCATGCAGAAATATGCCCCATCATGATCCTCTTCTTAAGAATCAAGAGAACAAACAGAGTATAGCATAAAAATATAAACAATCTTTATTAATGTGTACAAGCATTAAAAACAGCATAAAAGACATAGACAATGTGTAGACACCAGTGAATCCGGAATATGTAGCACAATGCTGTGAAGTAACACCAAAACAAGCCCCTCTAATAAATCATAGATATCCCATGATGAGAACAATGTTACACACAAAGGGTTAAACCATGGTCATTATGATTCAAGAGCCACAAGACAATTCAATGGGGCTCGGCCAGCAATACGACCTACAGTCATTATAATTCAAGGGCCACAAGACAATTCAATGGGGCTCGGCCAGCAATACGACCTGTGCACATAACATATCGCAACCCCGTGAAACAATAATGAACTAATCATGAAGGAGGGGAGAGAAGAGCAGTCAAATACTCACATGATGACACAGCAGCGGCTAACGGGGAAACCCCGACGTGCGTTTCGCTACACCACAGTAGCTTTATCGAGGGAAACTTCCCTATAATGACTATGGTCGTATTGCTGGCCGAGCCCCATTGAATTGTCTTGTGGCTCTTGAATCATAATGACCATGGTTTAACCCTTTGTGTGTAACATTGTTCTCATCATGGGATATCTATGTGTTGTGAGTTCATTTTCCCCTTCACCATTGAGGTCTGATGAACTCCCTCTTCTGGTGAAGGAAGGTAGTGAGGCTGATTACCAAGCACCTGTGCAGGATGATGATGACTGGGTGACTGGAATTGCTGACTGGATATAAGGCAGCCGACGCCCTTCTGCCTTGCTGGTGATCTCTCTGAGGGATTCCAGGAGACCAGTCTGATTCCTGCTCCTCAAAAGCTAAGTTTTCTGCTCTACTTTTTGCATTTGTGTTTTGGTTTTCTTTTGCCTTGTTTTTCTGGATTTCTGCCATTCCCTGCTGGGGTGAGCTGAATTTCTTTTTGCTCTGTCTTCAGAGGATACCGGAGTGCTGATATAGCGTCTTCAGGGTTTTTTTCCCGATCAGTCTGTTGGCTCTTGTTTTGATAGGGTTTTTGGTGGATTGCAGACAGTAGCTTTTCTATCCTTTCCTATTTAGTTAGCTTGGGCCCCATCATTTGCTCAGCCTATCTTTCTATCTGTGTGAGTGTTTTTTCATCTTGCTTCACCGTCATTATATGTTGGGGGCTGCCTATTGCTTTGGGGTCTGCTCTGGGGCAGTTTAGATTTCCCTTTCTGTCTTTAGGCTATTTAGTTCTCCGGCTGTGATCGAGGGGTCTAGGGCACCGTAGGAACCCCCCACGGCTACTGCTAGTTGTTGTTGTTGATAGGTTCAGGGGTCTGCAATCCGATAGCTGCCAACTTCTCTGGTTTTCTGGACTTAGCTAGTATTTCTGTTTTTGCCTCCTACGGTGACTCATTCATAACAGAATCACCAGCCATACAGCAGATCCTAGGGTACTCAATAGCAGGAAAGAATTGTAAAAAAAAAAAAAAAAAAGTGTGTATATTCTTTCCTCTATATCTCTGAGGCCATAGGGGGAATTTTTTTTCTCTCAATGGAGATAAAGCAATTGTCTGATCGTGTGGAGCAGCTCGCTGCAGAAGTGCGGGGAATTTCTGCCTACCTTGCTCATTCACATGCTGCTGAACCAAAGATCCCTACTCCTGAAGTGTTTTATGGGGATCGGTCTAAATTTTTGAATTTCAAAAATAATTGTAAATTATTTTTTGCCTTGAAGCCTAACTCGTCAGGGAGCTCCGCGCAGCAGGTTAAAATTGTCATCTCTTTGCTGCGTGGCGATCCCCAGGATTGGGCGTTTTCTTTGAAACCAGATGATCCTATTCTGACTAATGTGAACGCATTTTTTCAAGCCTTGGGGTTGTTGTATGACGAACCTAATGCTATTGATCAGGCTGAAAAGACACTGTTGGCATTGAGCCAGGGCCGAGATTCTGCAGAATTGTACTGTCAAAAATTCTGAAAGTGGGCAGTCCTTACTACCTGGAATGATAATGCCTTGGCAGCTCTCTTTCGGAAGGGTTTGTCAGAAGCCGTAAAAGATACTATGGTGGGATTTCCTGTTCCCTCTGGTCTTGACGATTCTATGTCATTAGCCATTCAGGTTGATCGGCATTTACGTGAACGCAGGACTGCACGAGAGGTGTTGCCACCTGTTGAACAAGTGTCTGAACCTATGCAATGTGATAGAGTTTTGTCCAGGGAGCAACGTCAGGAGTTCAGAAGGCGTAATAAGCTGTGTTTTTTTTGTGGAGATGCCTCGCATATTATTTCTGTCTGTCCTAAATGAGAGAAACGTTTTGCACACACGTTTTCTGTGGGTGGTGTTCAACCTAAGTTTCTTCTGGCAATTACTCTGATCTGCTCCCTGTCCACATTTTCCGCCAAGGCTTTTGTGGATTCGGGAGCAGCCCTGAACCTAATGGACTTGGATTTTGCTAAACATTGTGGATTTCCGATGACACCTCTGCGGACGCCTATCCCGTTGAGGGGGATTGATGCTACTCCTTTGGCGAAAAATAAACCTCAGTTTTGGACCCAGGTGGTAATGCGGGTCGCCCCAGACCATCAAGAAAATTGTAGATTTTTGGTGTTGCATAATTTGCATGATACCATTGTTCTGGGGTTTCCCTGGTTGCAAATTCATAATCCAGTTTTGGATTGGAAATCTGTGTCTGTGGTGAGTTGGGGTTGTCGGTGTGCCCTTAGTGAGGTTCCGGTTTTTTCCACCTCTCCTCAGTCGCATGATGTTCCTGACTATTTGGCGGACTTTTATGATGTATTTAGTGAGAATGAGTCTGCGTCCTTGCCTCCTCATAGGAGTTATGACTGTGCAATTGAACTGAGCCCGGGGTGTAAATTTCCCAAGGGTCGGCTCTTCAATTTATCTGTACCCGAGCACGAGGCTATGCGATCCTATATTAAGGAGGTGTTGGAGAAGGGTCATATTAGACCATCCTCTTCACCCTTAGGTGCCGTTTTTTTTTTTGTGGCCAAAAAGGATGGTTCATTAAGGCCTTGTATTGATTATCGTGCCCTCAACAAAATTACTATTAAATATCAGTATCCGTTACCCCTGATTTCGGATCTATTCTCCAGAGTTAAAGGTGCTTGCTGGTTTACCAAGCTTGACCTCAGGGGGGCGTATAATCTTATCCGCATTATGCATGGGGATGAATGGAAGATGGCGTTTAATACTCCGGAGGGACATTTTGAGTACCTGGTGATGCCTTTTGGGCTCATTAATGCCCCTTCTGTCTTCCAGTGCTTCACGAACGACATTTTCCGAGACTTTGTGGATACATTTTTGATTATCTATCTGGATGATATTTTGATCTTCTCCAAGGATTGGGATTCTCATGTGGAACATGTTCGGACTGTGTTTCGGATCTTGAGGGAAAATTCCCTGTATGTCAAAGGATCGAAATGCCTTTTTGGGGTACAGAGGATTTCATTTTTGGGATTTATTTTGTCTCCGTCAACTATTGAAATGGACCCGGCCAAGGTACAGGCCATTTATGATTGGGTTCAGCCCACTTCTTTGAAGGCCCTCCAGAAGTTTTTGGGTTTTGCTAATTTTTATCGGAAATTTATAGCAAAATTTTCTAGTATTGCCAAGCCATTGACTGATCTGACTAAGAAGGGTGCTGATGTGTTGAATTGGTCTCTGGAGGCTGTTTCTTCCTTTCAGGAGCTGAAGCGAAGATTCACCTCCGCCCCGGTTTTGCGGCAACCTGATGTCTCACTCCCGTTCCAGGTAGAGGTGGACGCTTCTGAGATTGGTGCAGGAGCTGTTTTGTCCCAAAAGGATCCTGTAACATCTAAAATGAATCCCTGTGCTTTCTTTTCCCGAAAGTTCTCTCTATCTGAATGTAACTATGATGTGGGGAATCGGGAACTGTTAGCCATGAAATGGGCATTTGAGGAGTGGAGACATTGGTTGGAGGGAGCTAAACATCAAGTCGTGGTCCTCACTGACCACAAGAATTTGATTTACCTGGAGTCGGCCAAACGCTTGAACCCTAGACAGGCTAGGTGGGCCTTGTTTTTTACACGTTTTGATTTTGTGGTTTCTTTTCTTCCTGGCACTAAGAATCTCAAGGCTGACGCTCTCTCTATGAGCTTCTTTGCTGATTCTCATGTGGTGACCAAGCCTGCTACCATCTTAGGCGAAGGGGTAGTTCTTTCTGCCATCTCGCCCGATTTGAGACGTGCTCTGGAAGAGTTCCAGGAGGACAAACCTGAGCGTTGTCCCAGTGGAAAGTTGTATGTTCCTGACCAGTGGAGGAAGAGAGTGATGTCTGAAGTTCATTGCTCTGCATTGGCTGGTCATCCAGGTATTTTTGGTACTAGAGATCTGGTGAGTCGGTCTTTTTGGTGGCCCGCCTTGTCTCGTGATGTCAGGAATTTTGTGCAGTCCTGTGGGACTTGCTCCCGATCTAAACCTTGTTCTCGCTCTAGTGGGTTGTTGATGCCTTTGCCGGTCCCCAGGAGGCCATGGACCCATATTTCAATGGATTTCATCTCTGATATGCCTGTCTCTCAGAGAATGACTGTTATTTGGGTGATTTGTGATAGGTTCTCTAAGATGGTTCATCTTGTACCACTCCCTAAGTTGCCATCTTCCTCTGAGTTGGTGCCCCTGTTTTTGCAACAGGTGGTTCGCTTGCACGGGATTCCTGAGAACATTGTATCTGACAGAGGAGTTCAGTTTGTGCCTAGATTTTGGAGGACTTTCTGTTCCAAGCTGGGAATTCAGTTGTCCTTCTTCTCTGCTTTTCACCCTCAGACCAATGGGCAGATGGAGAGAACAAACCATACCTTGGAGTCGTATTTGAGATGTTTTATTTCCGCTGATCAGGATGATTGGGTTTCATTTTTGCCCTTGGCCGAATTTGCTTTAAATAATAGAGCTAGTTCTGCCACTTTGATGTCATCTTTATTTGTAACTTTGGGTTTCATCCTCTATTTTCTTCAGGGCAGGTGGAGCCTTCTGCCTGCCCAGGTGTTGACACTGTGGTGGAGAGAATGCACCAGATCTGGGACCAAGTGGTGGATAAGTTATCTCTCTCCCAGGAAAAGGCCCAGCGGTTTTCCAACCGACATAGGACCATTGGTCCCCAGTTTAAGGTTGGTGATATGGTTTGGTTATCATCAAAAAATATCGCTATGAAGGTGGCTTCTCCTAAGTTTAAGCCTAGATTTATTGGACCTTACATCATTTTGGAGATTATTAATCCGGTCTCTTTTCGTTTGGCTCTTCCTGTCACATTTAAGATCCATAATGTGTTTCATAAGTCCTTGTTGAAGAGGTTTGTTGAACCAGTTGTTCCTGGGGTGGTACCTCTGGACCCTGTATTGGTTGACGGTAACATGGAATATGAGGTAGAGAAGATACTGGATTCCCGTCTGGCTAGACGGAGACTCCAGTATTTGGTTAAGTGGAAGGGTTATGGTCAGGAGGATAATTCCTGGGTCTCTGCCTCTGATATTCATGCCAAAAGATTGGTGCGTGCCTTTCATCGGGCTCATCCTGATCGCCCTGGTGGCATGGATGAGGGTTCGGTGACCCCTCCTCAAGGGGGAGGTACTGTTGTGAGTTCATTTTCCCCTTCACCATTGAGGTCTGATGAACTCCCTCTTCTGGTGAAGGAAGGTAGTGAGGCTGATTACCAAGCACCTGTGCAGGATGATGATGACTGGGTGACTGGAATTGCTGACTGGATATAAGGCAGCCGACGCCCTTCTGCCTTGCTGGTGATCTCTCTGAGGGATTCTAGGAGACCAGTCTGATTCCTGCTCCTCAAAAGCTAAGTTTTCTGCTCTACTTTTTGCATTTGTGTTTTGGTTTTGTTTTGCTTTGTTTGTCTGGATTTCTGCCATTCCCTGCTGGGGTGAGCTGAATTCCTTTTTGCTCTGTCTTCAGAGGATACCGGAGTGCTGATATAGTCTTTTTGAAGCCTAGCGTCTTCAGGGCTTTTTTCCCTATCAGTCTGTTGGCTCTTGTTTTGATAGGGTTTTTGGCGGATTGCAGACAGTAGCTTTTCTATCCTTTCCTATTTAGTTAGCTTGGGGCCCATCATTTGCTCAGCCTATCTTTCTATCTGTGTGAGTGTTTTTTCATCTTGCTTCACCGTCATTATATGTTGGGGGCTGCTTATTGCTTTGGGGTCTGCTCTGGGGCAGTTTAGATTTCCCTTTCTGTCTTTAGGCTATTTAGTTCTCTGTCTGTGATCGAGGGGTCTAGGGCACCGTAGGAACCCCCCATGGCTACTGCTAGTTGTTGTTGATAGGTTCAGGGGTCTGCAATCCGATAGCTGCCAACTTCTCTGGTTTTCTGGACTTAGCTAGTATTTCTGTTTTTGCCTCCTACGGTGACTCATTCATAACATCTATGATTTATTAGAGGGGTTTGTTTTGGTGTTACTTCACAGCATTGTGCTACATATTCCGGATTCACTGGTGTCTACACATTGTCTATGTCTTTTATGCTGTTTTTAGTGCTTGTACACATTAATAAAGATTGTTTATATTTTTATGCTATACTCTGTTTGTTCTCTTGATTCTTCTGATCCCTTAGCAGAGTGGCTAATTGCACTTATTTGGGTGTATGTACACCCAGTGCAAGCTTATGATGAGTCTGGTTTTTGTTGCGCTAATGATCCTCTTCTTGTAGAAATTGCCCATTCCACCACCTTCATCATTTCCTCCTCCTCATCACCCCCATCATTGCCTTCTCCCCATCACTCCCATCACTGGCTCTCTCTCCATCACTCCCATCATTCCCCTCTCCCCATCACTCCCATCATTGGCCCTCTCCCCATCACTCCCATCATTGGCCCTCTCCCCATCACTCCCATTATTGGCCCTCTCCCCATCATTCCCCTCTCCCCATCACTCCCATCATTCCCCTCTCCCCATCACTCCCATCATTAGCCCTCTCCCCATCACTCCCATCATTAGCCCTCTCCCCATCCCTCCCAACATTAGCCCTCTCCCCATCCCTCCCATCATTAGCCCTCTCCCCATAACTGGCCCTCTCCCTATCACACACACCAGTGGCCACACACACACACCAGTGGCCACACACACACATACACCAGCGGCCACACTCACCTCACCATGCATCGGCAGCTTCCTTCCTCTCAGACATTGAGCGGCGCGGCCGCATGACATCATCATTCAGCTCCGTGGCTGCGCCGCTCAATAAGTGAGAGGAAGGAGGAAGCTGCAGCTCTGGAGCAGTGAGGTGAGGCCGCGTGCCGCTCTGCATGCCCTCTCTGGCACGCGTGCCATAGGTTCGCCATCACTGGCCTAGGGTAACAGACAGCAAATACAGTAGAATGGAGGCCTGAAATGCCACAATTTGTAGCCCACAGATAGATCATGCATCTGATGGAGATACCACACTGTTTAATATGTGGCCTGTATGTTTGTTTTTTTACAGAAAAATACTGTATAGAATTAAGGTAAGAGATACCACACTCTTCAATATGTGGCATGTATTCAGGGCTGGTTTTAGGCAAAGTGGGGTCCCAGACGAAAATTTAAAATGGGGCCCCAAATGCTAACAATGCACATCACACAGAAGCATTTCTGTTGTTTTTATGTGAGCTGTGTTCAGGCTGCTAAACGAGTGTGATCGACAAAATTGAAGTCGTTCGACGCTTGTTTCCCGTCCTCTTTATACCAACTGAGAAGGAATGATGGGAACCGAACAATCACTATTAGATCAATCTGTCCCCATACACTATCATGTTATCAGCAGCACATCTACTGTTTATACCGGCGATGTGCTGCTGAGAAAAATGATTTTTGTTCCAGCATAAACAATCCAATCACTCGATGAATATGCAGCATTTTGCTTGTTTAGTATAATACACCCCATAGTCCTCCATATATTATACACTGTGTTCCAAATTATTATGCAAATGATATTTTTCTCTGATTTTCCTAAATAGTCGGTACAAATGACAGTCAGTCTAATAAAAGTCATCGCCGGTTAGAGTATACATCAAATTTTATTGAAGAAACCTCCCAATAATAACAGTATAATCTCCAAAATGAATAAAAACTCAAAATGCACTGTTCCAAATTATTAGGCACAGTAGAATTTCTAAACATTTGATATGTTTTAAAGAACTGAAAATGCTCATTTGTGGAATTTGCAGCATTAGGAGGTCACATTCACTGAACAAAAAGGATATTTTGGAGTTAAATAGCTTAACAGGCCAAGATACATGTTAACATAGGAACCCTTCTTTGATATCACCTTCATAATTCTTGCATCCATTGAAATTGTGAGTTTTTGGAGAGTTTCTGCTTGTATTTCTTTGCATGAAGTCAGAATACACTCCTCATTGTCATCCATATAGTATAATACACTCCCTATAGTCCTCCATATAGTATAATACACTCCCCATAGTCATTTATATTGTATAATACACTCCCCATAGTCCTCCGTGTAGTATAATACACTTCCCATAGTCCTCCATATAGTATAATACACTCCCCATAGTCCTCCATGTAATAATAATTTTTATTTATATAGCGTCAACATATTCCGCAGCACTTTACAATTAAGCGTGAACATGTACAGAAAATAAATTAAATACAAGTTAAGACAATTTAAACAGTGACATTAGGAGTGAGGTCCCTGCTCGCACGCTTACAATCTACAAGGAAATGGGGGGGGAGCAATAGGTGAAAAGTGCTTGTTATTTCAGGTCTGGCAATTATAATAAATAGTGATTTTAATATAAAGCTGCATGATCCGGTCATCAGCCCGTGTGTTTAAGTGGAATAGTCAAGTATCAAGTGCAGTTATCGTGTGCATGTAGGGTGTGGAGACAGATGAATAGTAGGGTGCAGATTCAGAATTATATTTGGAAGGAGGGAACAGGGCAAAGTTTGTTTTCTGAGAAGTTGATGTGGTAGGCTTGTTTGAAGAGATGGGTTTTCAAAGCACGCTTGAATAGGTCGGGGCTAGGTATCAGTCTGATCGTCTGGGGAAGTGCATTCTAGAGAGCTGGTGCAGCACAAGAGAAGTCTTGGAGACGGAGGTGCGAGGTTCGGATTACAGCGGATGTTAGTCTTAGGTCATTTGTAGAACAGAGGGCACGTGTAGGGCAGTAGACAGAGATGAGTGAGGAGATATAAGGCGGTGCAGAACTGTGGAGAGCTTTATGGGTGAGAGAGATAAATTTATACTGGACACTGTAGCGAATAGGTAGCCAGTGTAATGACTGGCACAAGATGGAGGCATCGGTGAAGCGGCTGGACAGAAATATGACGACCCTGGCTGCCGCATTCAAGATGGATTGGAGAGGAGAAAGTTTGGTAAGAGGGAGACCGATCAGAAGAGAGATGCAGTAGTCCAGACGAGAATGAATAAGAGCGACAGTAAGAGTCTTAGCAGTTTCAAAGGTGAGAAAAGGTCGGATTCTGGAGATGTTTTTAAGATGCAGGTAACAAGAGTGAGTGATCGGATATAGGGAGTAAAGGAAAGTTAGGTGTCGAATATGACCGTAAGTCAGCGGGCATGCTGCTTGGGAGTTATGGTTGAACCCTCCACGGTTATTTCGATGTTAGGTAGAGTGAGGTTAGTAGAGGAGAGAAACACAAGAAGTTCAGTTTTGGAGAGATTTAGTTTCAGATAGAGGAAGGACATGATGTTAGAGACAAGTGGATAGCACTGCAGCCTTGCAGCGCTGGAGTCCTGGGTTCGAATCCCACCAAGGACAACATCTGCAAGGAGTTTGTATGTTCTCCCTGTGTTTGCGTGGGTTTCCTCCCACATTCTGAAGACATACTGATAGGGAATTTAGATTGTGAGCCCCATCAGGGACAGTAATGATAATGTGTGCAAACTGTATAGCGCTGCGGAATATGTTAGCGCTATATAAAAATAAAGATTACTATATTATTATTACAAGTGGCACCGTTGAAGCTCTAAAAAACTATAAGGAGAAAAATTCTTTATCTAAAAAAATAATTAAAGCTGCCAAAAAGGAAACAGAGAAGCACATTGCTAAGGAGAGTAAAACTAATCCCAAGCTGTTCTTCAACTATAGCAATAGTAAAAGAATCAAAAGTGAAAGTGTAGGCCCATTAAAAAATTGTGAGGAAAGTATGGTTGTAGATGATGAGGAAAAAGCTAATATATTAAACACCTTCTTCTCCACGGTATTCACGGTGGAAAATGAAATGCTAGGTGAAATGACGAGAGACAAAGAAAACCCTATATTAAGGGTCACCAATCTAACCCAAGAAGAGGTGTAAAACCGGCTAAATAAGATTAAAATAGATAAATCTCCGGGTCAGGATGGCATACACCCACGAGTACTAAGAGAACTAAGTAATGTAATAGACAAACCATTATTTTTTATATTTAGAGACTCTATAGCGATGGGGTCTGTTCCACAAGACTGGCGCATAGCAAATGTGGTACTAATATTCAAAAAGGGCTCTAAAAGTGAACCTGGAAATTATAGGCCAGTAAGTCTAACCTCTATTGTTGGTAAAATATTTGAAGGGTTTCTGAGGGATGTTATTCTGGATTATCTCAATGAGAATAACTGTTTAACGCCATATCAGCATGGGTTTATGAGGAATCTCTCCTGTCAAACCAATCTAATCAGTCTTTATGAAGAGGTAAGCTATAGACTGGACCAAGGTGAGTCATTGGATGTGGTATATCTTGATTTTTCCAAAGCGTTTGATACCGTGCCTCACAAGAGGTTGGTACACAAAATGAGAATGCTGGGTCTGGGGGAAAATGTGTGTAAATGGGTAAGTAACTGGCTTATTGATAGAAAGCAGAGGGTGGTTATAAATGGTATATTCTCTAACTGGGTCGCTGTGACCAGTGGGGTACCGCAGGGGTCGGTGTTGGGACCTATTCTCTTCAACATATTTATTAACGATCTGGTAGAAGGTTTGCACAGTAAAATATCGATATTTGCAGATGATACAAAACTATGTAAAGCAGTCAATACAAGAGAAGATAGTATTCTGCTACAGATGGATCTGGATAAGTTGGGAACTTGGGCCGAAAGGTGGCAGATGCAGTTTAACAATGATAAATGTAAGGTTATACACATGGGAAGAAGGAATCAATATCACCATTACACACTGAATGGTTAACCACTGGGTAAATCTGACATGGAAAAGGACTTGGGGATCCTAGTTAATGATAAACTTACCTGGAGCAGCCAGTGCCAGGCAGCGGCTGCCAAGGCAAACAGGATCATGGGGTGCATTAAAAGAGGTCTGGATACACATGATGAGAGCATTATACTGCCTCTGTACAAATCTCTGGTTAGACCGCACATGGAGTACTGTGTACAGTTTTGGGCACCGGTGCTCAGGAAGGATATAATGGAACTAGAGCGGGTACAAAGGAGGGCAACAAAATTAATAAAAGGGATGGGGGAACTACAATACCCAGAGAGATTAGCAAAATTAGGATTATTTAGTCTAGAAAAAAGACGACTGACGGGCGATCTAATAACCATGTATAAGTATATAAGGGGACAATACAAATATCTCTCCTAGGATCTGTTTATACCAAGGAAGGTGACGGTCACAAGGGGGCATTCTCTGCGTCTGGAGGAGAAAAGGTTTTTCCACCAACATAGAAGAGGATTCTTTACTGTTAGGGCAGTGAGAATCTGGAATTCCCTGCCTGAGGAGGTGGTGATGGCGAACTCAGTCGAAGGGTTCAAGAGAGGCCTGGATGTCTTCCTAGAGCGTAACAATATTGTATCTTAAGGGCCTGTCACACTAAGCGATATCGCTATAACGTCACTGGTTTTTGTGACGTTATAGCGATATTGCTAGCGATATCGCTGTGTCTGATACTTACCTCCGACCGCTCCCCCGCTGATTATCGCTGATCGCGCGAGAACGTCCTGGACTGTTTCTCGTCGTCTGCTTCCTGCTGGGGCTTCCTGCTGTGATGACGAGCGATGCGTGGACGTGGGCGGGAGGACGTCAGGATCGCCTCGTCTGACAGGTAAGTAGCGAACCCCGACCCCTGTGATGTCGCTGGTGAGATATGCCTGTGTGGCAGCTCACTAGCGACCACTTAGCGATGTACCAGCGATCCTGACCACGTCATATCGCTGGTACATCGCTTAGTGTGACAGTACCTTTACAATTGTATTGTATCTTACAGCAGACAGACAATCCTTGGTATTTTGAATTAGGGTAGGGGTGATGTCATCAGCATAGAGATGATACTGGAACCCAAATCTGCTGATTGTTTGTCCAATAGTGGCAGTGTATAGAGAGAAGAGGATGGGGCCTAGGACTGAGCCCTGCGGGACCCCGATAGGAGCGGAGCTGTGTCTGCAAGGTGTACGGAGCGGAGCCGTATGTGTACGAGGTGTATGGAGCGGAGCCGCGTGTGTACGGGGTGTGCAGAGCAGAGCCGTGTGTACAAGGTGTACAGAGCGGAGCCAGGTGTGTACAAGGTGTACGGAGCGGATCCGCGAGTGTACAGCATGTACGGAGCACAGCCGCATGTGTACGGGGTGTACGGAGCAGAGCTGTGTGTGTACAAGGTGTATAGAGCAGAGCCACATGTGTACAAGTGCATGGAGCGGAGCCAGGTGTGTGCAAGATGTACGGAGCGGAGCTGCGTGTGTACAGCGTGTACGTAGCAGTGGCACGTGTGTACGAGGTGTATGGAGCAGAGCTGCATGTGTACAAGGTGTACGGAGCAGAGCCGCATGTGTACAAGTGCACGGAGCGGAGCCAGGTGTGTACAAGGTGTACGGAGCGGAGCCGCATGTGTACAGCGTGTTCGTGGCAGAGGTTCGTGTGTAGAAGGTGTACGGAGCAGAGCTCTGTGTGTACAAGGTGTACGGAACAGAGCTGCGTGTGTACAAGGTGTACGGAGCGGAGCCATATGTGTATAGGGGTTGCGGAGCAGAGCAGTGTGTGTATAGGGGGTATCAGGTGCAGTAATAGGGACACATACAGCAGCAGCGGCTCAGTATTGGGGTATCAGGTGCAGTATTAGGGACACACGGCAGTAGAGGATCAGTACTGGGGTATCAAGTGCAGTAATAGGGACACATACGGCAGCAGTGGCTCAGTATTGGGGTATCAAGTGAAGTAATAGGGACACATGCGGCAGCAGCGGCTCAGCATTGGGGTATCAAGTGCAGTAATAGGGACACATAAGGCAGCAGCGGCTCAGCATTGGGGTATCAGGTGCAGTAATAGGGACACATGGCAGCAGCGGCTCAGCTTTGGGGTATCAGGTGCAGTAATAGGGACACATACGGCAGCAGTGGCTCAGCATTGGGGTATCAGCAGGATGAGGGGTTTGTCCAGGTTGGAGATAGATGGGGCTGGAATATGAGAAGTGAAACATGTCGCTGTGGCAGAGTCGTGGTTGGAAGAGCTGTCATGTCGGTCTGGGCCAGATGGAAAAGACGTGAAAAGTGAATGATTCCATCAGAAAGATCGTCAGCGGTAAGACACCAGCTATAACTGTGCAGTAATCACATATGTTTTGTAGGACTGGTATTTACCACTGACCATATAGCGGTAATATCAATATTCGTGTTTATATAGGGATTATTTTCAGTAACAGCGCAGTCATCTCCTACATCCACTATTAGGGTGCGTCACAGAGTTGTAATCAAAGTTACCTAGTTAGGGGCCCACTCAGAAGTTTCGCCCCCCCGAACCAAAACCCTAGCTACACCTCTGGTTCCAGGAGTTTAGAGATGAAGGAAAGGTTAGAGACAGGTCTGTAGTTAGCAGTGCAGTTCTGGTCCAGTGATGGCTTTTTAAGTAAAGGGGTTATGATGGCATGTTTAAATGAGGAGGGAAATATACCTGAAGAAAGAGAGAGGTTAAATATTTTAGTCAGGTGAGTGGTGACCATTGCATATCTCCCAACTTTGAAAGACAGGAAAGAGGGACAGGTGTTGTGGTGTTTTATACTTTTAACGCCCACTTAGTTCTTTTTGTGAACTTACACATAAATAGTGCCACTACTAAAGCCCGTAGTGTACAATAACCTTTTAATGGCCCCAATACAGTATGATGCCTCCTTAGGCAACATAATGCCGCCCACAATGCCCCCTCACACTGTATGATGACTCCAAGATACTTCCACACACAATATGATGCCCCCATGGTACATTCTCCCACACACAGTATGAAGCCTCAAACAATATGATGCATCCACAGTGTCCAAATCACAGACTATGATGCCCCCACAATACATTTCCCCCACAGTGTGACATCCCCAAAATGTATTCTCCCATACAGTATGATGCTCCCACAATACATTCCGACATACACAGTATGATGCCCCCCAGAGTATGATGCCTCCACAGTGTCACACACATTATGAACCCTCACAATAAATTCTCCCACCTAGAATGATGTGCCTACAGTATATTCCCCTCACATAAAGATGGGCTCACAATATAGTCTTATATATAGTATGATGTCCCTACAGAATATTCCTCCACACACAATATGATGCTTCCAACAATATGATGCCTTCACAAATCCATACCTCCCAACTTTTGAAGAAGGGAAAGAGGGACAAAGGTTGCGGTGCTGCAAATTTTAGGCCACGCCCTGGCCACACCCATTTCACGACTAGTCAGTCGCACCCATTTAGCACTGCTGATCACACTGACTGCTATTAGGGGCATAGTGGCTGGCATTATGGGCACAGTGGCTGGTACTGTGGGCACACTGACTGGTACATAGGAAAAGAAAGAAAGAAAACAGAGAGAGAAAAAAGAAAAGAAAGAAAGAAAGGAGAGGGAGAGAGAGAACAGAGAGAGAAAGAAGAAAGAACAGAGAGAAAGAAAGAGGGGAAAGAAAGAACAGAGAGAAAGAAAGAAAGAAAGAAAAGAAAGAACAGAGCGAAAGAAAGAACAGAGAGAAAAAGAAAGGAGAAAGAAAGAAAGAAAGAAAGAGAAAGAAAGAACAGAGAAAAATAAAGAGGGGAAATAAATAAAGAACAATGAAAAAGAGATAGAAAGAACACAGAGAGAAAAAAGCGGGTACAGAAAAAAAGAACAGAGAGAAAGAAAGAGGGGAAAGAAAGAACAGAGAGAAAGAAAGATGGGACAGAAAAAAGAACAGAGGGAGAGCAAAAGAAAGAAAGAGGGGAAAGAAAGAATAGCAAGAGAAAGAAAAAGAAAGAAAGAGAAAAAGAAAGAAAGGAAACAGAGAAAAAGAAAGAAAGAGGGGCAAAGAAAGAACAGAGCGATAGAGAGAAAGAAAGAGGGGAAGAAAGAACAGGGAAAGAAAGAACAGAGAGAAAGAAAGATGGGACAGAAAAAAGAACAGAGGGAGAGCAAAAGAAAGAAAGAGGGGAAAGAAATAATAGAGAGAGAGAAAGAAAAAGAAAGAAAGAGAAAAAGAAAGAAAGGAAACAGAGAAAAAGAAAGAAAGAGGGGCAAAGAAAGAACAGAGCGATAGAGAGAAAGAAAGAGGGGAAGAAAGAACAGAGAAAGAAAGAGGAAAAAATGAAAGAAAGAACAGAGAAAGAAAGAGGGGAAAGAAAGAACACAGAGAGAGTGAGAAAGAACAGAGGGAGAGAAAGAAGTAAAAGAAAGTACAGAGAGAAAGAGAGGAAAGACAGAAAGAAAGAGGGGAAAGAAAGAACAGAGAGAGAAAGAAAAAACAGAAAGATTCGAGAGAGAAAGAAAGAACAGAGAAAGAGAGGGAAAGACAGAACAGAGAATGAGAAAGAAACAGAGCGAAAGAAAGAACAGATAAATAAAGAAAGAGAGAGAGAAAGAAAGAAAGATTTTATAAAGATACTATAGCAGCCCAACTCCCATTGAAGTGCCCACCTGAGCCTCCCGGTGCAGGACATATCATGATCCGCTCACATGGCCAGCATCCCTGAGTCCAAGGTGATCCTGCTGTCTATGCTCTCAGCGGAGGACACGGTGATGGTTCCTTCACAATGAGTTTTAAAGTGCTCCTTGGGGCTCCGCCGTGTACTCCTGTGTCCGTGGGAAACACCCACTTTGTATGCCTCATACACACTTGGCTCCGCTCCGTACATCCAGTACACATAAGGCTCCACTCCGCACACACACGGCTCCGCATACCCCATACACACGCGACTCCTCTCCGTACACCAAGTACACATGCGCCTCCGCTCCATACACCAAGTACACACACGACTCCGCTACGTACTCCTCGTACACGCGTGGCTCTGCTCAGTACACCTCGTACACGTGACTCTGTTCCGTATGCCCCGTACACACGCTGTTCCGCTCCATACACCTCGTACACATGCGGCGCCGCTCCCCACACCTTGTACACACGTGGCTCCGTAACCTTGTACACGTGCAGCTCCGCTCTATACACCTCATACACATAGGGCTCCGCACTGTACACATGCGGCTCCGCTCCGCACACCTCGTACATGCGCGGCTCCATTCCGCACTCCTCGTACATGCGCGGCTCTGCTCCGCACACCTCGTACATGCATGGCTCCGCTCTGTACACACGTGGCTCGGCTCCGTACACCTCGTACACACGTGGCTCTGCTCCGTACACACAGCTCTGCTCCGTACACCTCGTACACACGTGACTCTGCTCCGTACACCTCGTACACACGTGGTTCTGCTACATCCACACTGTAAACCTCTCCTAACCCCACACAGAAACTTTACCTAATCCAGCATGACAACCAGCACAGTAGACCAGACTCCTGCAGAGTGCAGACAGACATGGAGGCAGACACAGCCCCTGATCATGTGACCCCTGACTCCTCCCCTCTCACAGGTCCTCTGCGCACAGACAGAACACACACAGCCCAGCCACATCATTGCAGGCTGTGGTGCGTCTATCTGGGACGGCGAGCATGGCATCGGTGGATGGGGGGGTGTGGCGGCTCAGTGCAATGAGGGAAAAATAACGTCCAGGGCGGGACGCGGGAGGGGGTGTCAAAAACGGGACTGTCCCGCGGCAATCGGGACGCTTGGAAGCTATGCCACTGGTGAGAGAGACTGCAGGAGATGTGAAGGAATGGGGTCACTGTTGCAGGTTGTAGGCCGAGCAGCAGGGCTGCCACTAGGAATTTCGGGGCCCCATACTGGCAAAATTTTCGGGGCCCCCTTTAGACTCTGCCCAGGCTCCACCCCAGCCTCCACTCATCAAACTGTCCACAGTCCCACCGCTCTCTTGGAAAAACTTCACTTCTCACCAATCACACATTAACAGTTCCCATCACCAGATCACACATATAGCCGGCAGCTTTTGTTTTGGCCAAAAGATTTTTTAAGCTGCCATCACAACACTGTAGACACTTTTGGCAGAGCCCTACTCTACTGTAACCTATTAAATATTTGTTAAAATATGCAATACAATTTAGGTACAGTATATTTTTATTTATTTTTCAATTTTTAAAATGACCAATAATATCACACACAAGGGACAAATACCATCGCACCATGTCCAGGCCACATATTTCCACCACACAGCGACCTATAATACCACATACAAGGAACAAATACCGCCACACCATGACCAGACCACATATTACTACCATAGTGACTGAATAATATCACATACAAGGAACAAATACCACCACACGATGACCAAACCACATATTACCACCACAGTGACCAAATAATAGCACATACAAGGGACAAATACCACAACACCATGCCCAGACCACATAGTGACTGAATGCTACAATGCTCATCAGTAATAAAAAAACACAATACCATCACCATAAGTGCCATTATACACAGAAGATCTGTACTTAGTATGCAGGGTCTGTGTACAGGTAATACAGTGATCAATGACATTATACACAGGAGCTCTGTATATAATGTACAGGTAATACAGTGATCACTGGTGACATTATACACAGGACCTCTGTATATAGTATACAGTATATAGTGTCAGCGTATAGATAACACACTAAGGCTAGTTTCACACTTGCTTTTTTTTGCAGCGCGTTTTTCCCGCAAAAAAACGCATTGAAAAAACGCATACAAACGCATACAGATGCTGCGTTTTTTTCAAGCATTTTTATGAGCATGCATGAAAAAACGCAGCGTTTTATGCGTTTTTAGTGCGTTTTTACCGCGTTTGCGTTTTTTTCCAACATTAGGTGGCCCCTCACACTAACCCAAACCATGACTTTACTAACCCTAACCCTAACCCTGACCCTAACCCTGACCCTGACCCTAACCCTTAACCAAACCATACCCTGACCCTAACCCTAACCCTGACCCTAACCCTGACCCTAACCCTAACCCTAAACCCCCTTAACTAACCCTAACTCTAACCCAAACCACTAAATTCCATTGTCTAAACTAATGGTAAAAAAAAAACGCATGTGCAAAAAAACGCATACATAAGCATGCCAATGCGCACATACAGTATGCTCACCATAGACTTATAATGGGTGTCTTGCTGTAAAAAAACGCATTGCGCGCGCATGCGTTTTTTTGAGGCAAGTCGGACGCCCAAAAAATGCAACAGGTTGCATTTTGTGCGCCCGAGCGCATACCGCAAAAACGCATGCGCGGAAAAACGCGTACAAATGCATGTGTATGCGCACATAAGCGCATCCCATGCAAAGTATAGGAAAAAAAAAACGCATGCGCTATTTAGCGCTAAAATACCGCGAAAAAAAACTCAAGTGTGAAACCAGCCTAACTCACCAGTGATGTATCTAGGTGAAGTCCTTCATCTTTGCTTTTCATCTTTCATCCAGCACAGACCGCCATCACGTCTTCCAGCCAGGACTCATCTCTGCAGGAAATAACACAGTTATCTAGAGCAGAACACATTACATATTTTTTTCCCCAACTTCTACATTACATCACATAAAGAAAAAAAGGCGACATAGTGTGACTCTACACAGTAACAGGACCATCCCCCCATTTAAAACAGTATACTCAAAAAATAAAATAAAGACATCACTGCAGTAATAATATCCCTTAATTAGCCCCTATGGTAATAATATTCCCCATCCTGGCTCCCGTGTGTCTCATTCCTGGCTTCAGCCATATGTTCTCCCATCCCACCCTCATGAGTATCCATTGTGCCCCATATGATCTCCCCATCTGTCTCCATCGTATCCATCCTGCCCCATGATCCTGCACCCTCCTGTGTCTCACATTCTGCCCCCTCCTGTGTCTTACTGTCACATTCTGCCCCAGTGTCTCACATTCTGCCCCCTCCTGTGTCTCACTGTCACATTCTGCCCCCATCATGTCCAGCATTCTGCCCCCATCAAGTCCAGCATTCTGCCCCCATCATGTCCAGCATTCTGCCCCCATCATGTCCAGCATTCTGCCCCCATCATGTCCAGCATTCTGCCCCCATCATGTCCAGCATTCTGCCCCCATCATGTCCAGCATTCTGCCCCCATCATGTCCAGCATTCTGCCCCCATCATGTCCAGCATTCTGCCCCCATCATGTCCAGCATTCTGCCCCCATCATGTCCAGCATTCTGCCCCCATCATGTCCAGCATTCTGCCCCCATCATGTCCAGCATTCTGCCCCCATCATGTCCAGCATTCTGCCCCCATCATGTCCAGCATTCTGCCCCCATCATGTCCAGCATTCTGCCCCCATCATGTCCAGCATTCTGCCCCCATCATGTCCAGCATTCTGCCCCATCATGTCCAGAATTCTGCCCCCATTATGTCTGCAATCTGCCCCGGGCCCCCTAGATCGCCACTTTCAATTAAAAAAAAAGTTCTTCCTTACCTGGCCATATGTTCTCCCATCCCACCCTCATGAGTATCCATTGTGCCCCTTATGATCTTCCCATCTGTCTCCATCGTATCCATCCTGCCCCATGATCCTGCACCCTCCTGTGTCTCACATTCTGCCCCCTCCTGTGTCTTACTGTCACATTCTGCCCCAGTGTCTCACATTCTGCCCCCTCCTGTGTCTCACTGTCACATTCTGCCCCAGTGTCTCACATTCTGCCCCCTCCTGTGTCTCACTGTCACACTCTGCCCTGTGTCCATTCTGCCCCCTCCTGTGTCTCACTGTCACATTCTGCCCCCCCATCATGTCCGGCATTCTGCCCCCCCATCATGTCCGGCATTCTGCCCCCCCATCATGTCCGGCATTCTGCCCCCCCATCATGTCCGGCATTCTGCCCCCCCATCATGTCCGGCATTCTGCCCCCCCATCATGTCCGGCATTCTGCCCCCCCATCATGTCCGGCATTCTGCCCCCCCATCATGTCCGGCATTCTGCCCCCCCATCATGTCCGGCATTCTGCCCCCCCATCATGTCCGGCATTCTGCCCCCCCATCATGTCCGGCATTCTGCCCCCCCATCATGTCCGGCATTCTGCCCCCCCATCATGTCCGGCATTCTGTCCCCATTATGTCCGGCAATCTGCCCCATCATGTCCGGCATTCTGTCCCCATTATGTCCAGCATTCTGCCCCCATTATGTCTGCAATCTGCCCCGGGCCCCCCAGATCGCCGCTTTCAATTAAAAAAAAAAGTTCTTCCTTACCTGGCCCCGCTCCAGCGGCGGGCGAGGCTCCCTCCAGTCCACACTGCTGAAGCGCGCACTCGCCGGCGACTGACAGTGATGTCAGGCGCGCTCTGGCTGGCGGCCCGCTTGTCAATAGCGTTCAGCTGCCGCAGCACAGCGCCGCTAAGGGCCCGGCGGTTTAGCGTGCCGGTAGGGGCCCGGGTGAGCAGATGAGACGGCGCCTGATGCCGGGCCCCCTCTGCCCACCGG
This sequence comes from Dendrobates tinctorius, assembly GCF_039654945.1. NCBI lineage: Eukaryota > Metazoa > Chordata > Amphibia > Anura > Dendrobatidae > Dendrobates > Dendrobates tinctorius. The sequence continues at coordinate 58,765,081 of NW_027361683.1, read as the reverse complement.
GCCCCATACGCCAGTCAGGGCAGTAATGCCCTGAAGGCGGCCCTGCCGAGCAGAAGCGAGGAGCTTGGAAACTTCTTCTTCTGAAACAGGCTCAAAGATGTCTAGTGAACTTGAGGTGCGGCAGGGAAGGGGATCCAGGCACTGAGGAGATTGGGTTGAGATATCCTGATGGATGTGGTTGATTTTTTTCTAGGAAATAAGTGGCCAGATCCTCACCGCTGAGGTTGGTGATGGGGGCCTGTACTTTGTTTCAGGAGGGAGTTTAAGGTTTCAAAAAGTCGTTTTGGGTTGTTGGATAGTGAGTTGATGAGGGTGGTGAAGTAAGATTGTTTGGCCAGATGAAGGGCAGAGTTATAGGTTTTGAGCATGAACTTTTAGTGGATGAAGTCTTCTGCTAAGAGAGATTTTCTCCACTGCCGCTCTGCGCACCTTGAGCAGCGCTGAAGAAAGCGTGTTTGCAATGTGTGCCAGGGCTGCCGTTGTCTGTGTCGGGTGTTTCTGCGTGTAGAAGGTGCTGCTTCATCTAGGGCATTCTTCAGTGTATTATTTGAAGTGTGACAAAGTTAAGTCTGGACAGGAGAGGGAGGAGATTGAGGCTAAAGATGTGTGGAGGTTGTCCATAAGCTGCTGGGTATTAACCCCTTTCTGCCATCCGACGTACTATCCCGTCCACGGTACCCGGGCCCGTATGACCGTGGACGGGATAGTACGTCGGGCCCTTTAATGCGGTACCGCGACTTTAGTCGCGGTGATCGCATTAAAATTCCGACGCCATCTCACCTTAGAAAAGATGGCGTCGGCATCCCGGGCTGCGATCCCGCCCCCCCGGCATCCAGAGCGCTGTGATTGGCTGTTCAATTCTGAACAGCCAATCGCAGCGTTTCTCATTGTTTCAGCCAATCAGCTTGGCTGAAACAATGATGTCCTAGGCTGGGAATAGAGTACCGATGTACTCGATCCCAGAGCCGGTGCCTGGCAACGCCAGGCACCGGCAAAAAGCACCCGGATTGGCGCGATCGCCGATCTGATCGGTCGCGCCAATCGCAGTGCATAGCGGCGCTATATCGCCGCTGTGCCCTGCCAGTACCGGCCAGGATCGGTGCTATATTAGCACCGATCCTAGGCTGGAGCCTGATGCAGGCCCAGCAGGGCCTGCAGGAGTTGGCTGGCGCGATCGATCAGATCGGCGATCGCGCCAACCACAGGGCACAGCTGCGGTCACCATGTGACCGCTCTGTGCCCTGCTGGTGACCTGGGCATGACCTGCCTAGTAAATGGAGCTGTGAGCTCCAATTCTAGGCAGTTGCCATGGTCACCAGGCAGATCAGGGATTGGTGGGATCAATGTAATCATTCGATCCCACCAATGACAGGTCACAGCAGCGATGTGACCGCTCTGTGACCTGCCCCCTGACCTGCCTCTGACCTGTCTGACCTGTCTGCAGGGGTCCTCACTCTAGCTGAGGATTCCTGCAGAGAGGTCGGACGCAGCAAGAGCTCCTGTGCTGGGTATTGTGGTGCCACAGCTTGTAGCATCACAATCCCTGCAGAAGAAAGAAGAAGAAGAAAGAAAACTACAATTGTAAGTGTTAATTGATCCCTGATCCCCTGCCCAATCTATCTTAACCCCCCCAATCTATCTTCATCCCCCCATCCCCCCTCGTACCCCCCTTCACCCCCCCTTTACCCCCCTCCACCCCACTTTTGCGCCACCTCCGTGCGCAGCCGGCAAGCGTTGATCGGTGACGCAGTTCACCGATCAACACTCGTGCTCGCTTTTTTTCCCTTAGCCCCCTTTGCGCAACTTCCGTACACACATCCCGCAGCCGCAAAAGTTGGATAAGTGACACACGTCACTTATCCAAGCTTGTGCCTGCCGTTTTTCATTTTTTTTCACCCCCCTTTGTGCCACCTAACTACAACCCTAACTGTTGATCCCTGCCCAATCTCTCTTCATCCACCCCAATCCCCCCATCCCCCTTCCCCCTATTTTTACCCCCCTCCACCCCACTTTTGCGCCACCTCCGTGCGCAGCCGCCGAGCGTTGACTGGTGACGCAGTTCACCGATCAACACTTGAGCTCGCTTTTTTTTCCTTAGCCCCTCCGTACACACATCCCACAGCTGCGAAACTTGGATAAGTGACACAGTTCACTTATCAGAGTTTGTGCCTGCCGTTTTCCTTTTTTTTCCACCCCCCCCTTGCGCCACCCCGTGCGCACATCCAGCAGCCTAGTTTTGATAAGTGACACTTATCAGCTAGGGTCTGCTGTTTTAGACTTTTTTCCACAGCTTTTTCTTTACAGAAAGTTTACACCAATCACTCCCCCCCCCCTCACGTACACATACAGTTTTCAATAAATTGTACACCCAAGCACCATATTTACACAAAAATGTCATGAAATTCATCCCAACAGCGCTATTCAGTGGAGGAGGCATATGCTGTACTTGCCTCCGACACTGATAGCGATTTGGATGACGATCCGACTTTTCTTTATTTTTCAGATTCTTCATCCTCTTCTTCTTCCTCTTCCCCCTCCTCATCTTCCTCCTCGGGTCCTGCGGAACCGCCACGCAGACGCTCCAGGACAGAAGATGAGGCAGCGCCCACCATGCCCGCAGCTGACCCAGTGCTCCCCGTATGGACCTCGCCCCCTGAAAATTACGAGCCACGGATTCCTGATTTTGTGGCAGAATCAGGAATCAAGTTTGACACCACCAGCCTCACAGAAATTGACTTTTTCAAAGTCTTTTTCTCTGAGGATTTTGTTAACCTCATGGTGGAGCAAACTAATTTGTACGCTCGTCAATTTTTGGAGCAAAACCCGCGTTCAACATTTCAAACTGGTCTCCTGTAGACGCAGTTGAAATGACGCAGTTTTGGGGCCTGGTCCTCCATATGGGGATACTGAAGAAGCCGGAAATTCGGCAATATTGAAGTGTTGATATTTTATACAACACTCCAGGGTTCCGAATGGTCATGGCCCGGACGCGTTTTGAGGCCATCCACAAGTTTCTGCATTATACTGATAATGCAGAGTGTCTCGCACGAGATGACCCCAACTTTGACCGTCTGTTCAAAGTTCGGCCGGTCATCGAACACTTCAACAAAAAGTTTGCTGAAGTGTACGTGCCCCAAAGGGACATCTGCGTGGATGAGTCCTTGGTTCACTTCAAGGGAAGGCTGCGATTCCGTCAATACCTGCCCAGTAAGAGGGCCAGGTATGGAATCAAACTCTATAAGTTGTGTGAGAGTACCTCAGGGTACACCCACAAGTTTAGAGTGTACGAAGGGAAGGACACCCGGATTGAACCCCCTGAGTGTCCTCCTTTCCTGGGAGTGAGTGGGAAAATTGTGTGGGATTTGGTGCACCCACTGCTGGATAAAGGTTATCACCTCTACACTGATAACTTTTATACCAGCATCCCACTCTACAAATCCCTCTCTGAGCGACGTACCGCAGCCTGCGGTACTGTCCGCAAAAGTCAGAGAGGCCTCCCGAAGACGCTACTTGGGCAGATGCTCCGAAAAGGTGAGAGCAGAGCTCAATGTAGCGACCACCTGCTGGTGGTCAAGTACAAGGACAAGAGAGATGTCCATCTCTTGACCACCATACACGGTGATGGCAGTACCCTCTGCACTGTACGGGGTACCTCTACAATGGCCCGCAAACCGACATGTGTAGTGGGGTACAACAAAAACATGGGGGGAGTTGATCGCTCCGATCAACTCCTCCAACCGTACAATGCATTGAGGAAGGCCAAGGTGTGGTACAAAAAGCTGGCCGTGCACATCATCCAAATGGCAATGCTCAACGCATTCCTGCTGTCACAATGTGCATGCCCCAGTGATACGTCGTACCTTCATTTCCAGGAGGTAGTGGTTAAGGCCATGATGTTTGGCGCTCAGGAAGGAGCGGGCCCCAGTACTTCAGGAACTGAAGGTGCTCGTATTGTCCCAGGTCAGCATTTTCCGGGGGTGGTCCCGCGAACCCCAAAAAAAGGTAAGCCGCAAAAAAGGTGTCGAGTGTGTTACAAAAAAGGAATACGCAGGGACACCATTTATCAATGCGACACCTGCCCCGAAAAACCTGGCCTGTGCATGAAGGATTGCTTCAAATTGTACCACACCTCCATGCACTACTAATTTACATTAGATTAGTTGGGGGCACATCTAGATTTGTTCTTTGGGGGTCTAGTATCCAAAATGATGTCATATGTGGGTTTTTTTTCCTGTTTAGGCACATCAGGGACTCTGCAAATGGAACATGACGCCAGCAGACCATCAAAGTCTGCATTCCAAAACAACACTACTTCCCTTTCGAGCCCCGACGTGTGCCTAAACAGTTTTTTCCCACATGTGGGGTACCAGAGTACCCAGGACAAATTGGACAACGACTTTTGGGGTCCAATTTCTCCTGTTACTCTTGGGAAAATTAAAAATTGGGGACTAAATGATCATTTATGTGGGAACAAAACAGGATTTTATATTTTCACACCTGGGCATTATAATCTTTAGTGAAACACTTGGGGGTTCAAAGTGGTCACCACACATCTAGATAAGTTCCTTAGGGGGTCTAGTTTCCAAAATGGGGTCACTTATGGGGGGTTTCTACTGCTTAGGAACATCAAGGGCTCTGCAAATGGAACATGACGCCCGCAGACCATTCCATCAAAGTCTGCTTTCCAAAACGTCATTACTTCCCTTTCGAGCCCTGACGTGTGCCCAAACAGTAGTTTTCTCCCACATGTGGGGTATCAGGGTACTCAGGACAAATTGGACAACAACTTTTGGGGTCCAATTTCTCCTGTTACTCTTGGGAAAATTAAAAATTGGGGACTAAATGATCATTTATGTGGGAACAAAACAGGATTTTATATTTTCACGCCTGAGCATTATAATCTTTAGTGAAACACTTGGGGGTTCAAAGTGGTCAACACATATCTAGATAAGTTTCTTAGGGGGTCTAGTTTCCAAAATGGGGTCACTTGTGGGGGGTTTCTACTGTTTAGGCACATCAGACGCTCGTCAAACGCGACATGGCGTCCGATCTCAATTCCAGCCAATTTTAGGTTGAAAAAGTCAAACAGGGCTCCTTCCCTTCTGAGCCCTGCCATGTGCCCAAACAGTGGTTCCCCCCCACATATTGGGTATCAGCGTACTCAGGACAAATTTGACAACAACCTTTGGGGTCCAATTTCTCCTGTTACCCTTGGGAAAACAAAATATTGGGGACTAAATGATCATGTTTGTGGAAAAAATATGATTTTTTATTTTCATGCCCGGGCGTTATAAACTTCTGTGAAGCCCTTGGGGGTTCAAAGTGGTCACCACACATCTAGAGAAGTTCCTTAGGGGGTCTAGTTTCCAAAATGGGGTCACTTGTGGGGGGTTTCCACTGTTTAGGCACATCAGACACTCGTCAAACGCGACAAGGCGTCCGATCTCAATTCCAGCCAATTTTAGGTTGAAAAAGTCAAACGGGGCTCCTTCCCTTCTGAGCCCTGCCATGTGCCCATACAGTGGTTCCTCCCCATATATTGGGTATCAGCGTACTCAGGACAAATTTGACAACAACTTTTGGGGTCCAATTTCTCCTGTTACCCTTGGGAAAATAAAAAAATTGTTGCTAAAATATTATTTTTGTGACTAAAAAGTTAAATGTTCATTTTTTCCTTCCACGTTGCTTCTGCTCCTGTGAAACACCTGAAGGGTTAATAATCTTCTTGAATGTAGTTTTGAGTAGCTTCAGGGGTGCAGTTTTTAGAATGGTGTCACTTTTGGGTATTTTCTGCCATATAGACCCCTCAAAGTGACATCAAATGTGAGGTGGTCCCTAAAAAAAATGGTTTTGTAAGTTTTGTTGTAAAAATGAGAAATCGCTGGTCAACTTTTAACCCTTATAACTTTGTAATAAAAAAAAATTTTGTTTCCAAAATTGTGCTGATGTAAAGTAGACATGTGGGAAATGTTATTTAGTAACTATTTTGTGTCACATCTTTCTCTGTTTTAAGGGCATACAAATTCAAAGTTTGAAAATTGCAAAATTTTCAAAATTTTTGCCATATTTCTGTTTTTTTTCATAAATAAACGCAAGTTATAGCGAAAATTTTTTACCACTAAAGTGAAGTACAATATGTCATGAGAAAACAATCTCAGAATCTCCTAGATCTGTTGAAGCGTTCCAGAGTTATAACCTCATAAAGGGACAGTGGTCAGAATTGTAAAAATTGGCTCGGTCATGAACGTGCAAACCACCCTTGGGGGTGAAGGGGTTAATGGTACGTGTATACTCAGGGCATGGGAGATGGGGAGCATTGGGAGACCAGGGGGAGGGACAAGGCCAGTATGGGGACCCGAAGGAGCACAATGTCCTGGGGACCTACGAGGATAGGGGGCATGGGAGAGCAGGGAGCAAGGGCAGAGCATGGAGGAAACGGGGCTGGTGTCACAGGGGGGCTGGGGACGCTGGGGGCCGAGGACGGCGACACACGGGCAGCAGACACACCTCACTGCCTCCGGTCCCGTACACCTCCAAGTTCATCCCAGGGTTCCTTCAGATGGCTGAGCCGCTGCGGCATCCCCCACCCTGGTGGCTTGGTCCATGCGCCCCCCGCCAGTTCCTAAAGGGGGAGCAGAGAGGTGAGAATACCCCCTCTGGAGCCGCCTGTTCCCGGTCTCTGCTGCCGCCAAAGACTCTGCCAATATGGCGGCTGCCACAGGCTCTGCCAATATGGCGGCTGTCACCTGTGCAGATGCTGCACAGCAGGTGCACGATGAAGTGACGTCATTCTGCACTCGCAATGTCAGAGGCAGAGGGAAATGATGGGAGAGGGAGCATCTTCTGACGCTCTCTCCCTCTTCATTGCTTTGATCTGTACTGGCATCATAATGATGCCGGTATAGTTCAATGCGGCAGCAGGAGAGTCCCCCTGACCCACGGGCCCCATAGCGGCTGTATATATATATATATATATATATATATATATGTGTGTGTGTGTGTGTGTCACTGACATACATACACTCACTGGCCACTTTATTAGGTACACCATGCTAGTAAGGGGTTGGACCCCCTTTTGCCTTCAGAACTGCCTCAATTCTTCGTGGCAGAGATTCAACAAGGTGCTGGAAGCATTCCTCAGAGATTTTGGACCATATTGACATGATGGCATCACACAGTTGGCGCAGATTTGTCGGCTGCACATCCCTGATGCGAATCTCCCGTTCCATCACATCCCAAAGATGCTCTATTGGATTGAGATCTGGTGACTGAGGAGGCCATTTGAGTACAGTAAACTCATTGTCATGTTCAAGAAACCAATCTGAGATGATTCGAGCTTTATGACATGGCGCATTATCCTGCTGAAAGTAGCCATCAGATGTTGGGTACATTGTGGTCATAAAGGGATGGACATGGTCAGCAACAATACTCAGGTAGGCTGTGGCGTTGCAACGATGCTCAATTGGTACCAAGGGGCCCAAAGAGTGCCCAGAAAAAATTCCCCACACCATGACACCACCACCACCAGCCTGAACCGTTGATACAAGGCAGGATGGATCCATGCTTTCATGTTGTTTACGCCAAATTCTGACCCTACCATCCGAATGTCGCAGCAGAAATCGAGACTCATCAGACCAGGCAACGTTTTTCCAATCTTCTACTGTCCAATTTCGATGAGCTTGTGCAAATTGTAGCCTCAGTTTCCTGTTCTTAGCTGAGAGGAGTGGTACCCAGTGTGGTCTTCTGCTGCTGTAGCCCATCTGCCTCAAAGTTCGACGCACTGTGCGTTCAGAGATGCTCTTCTGCCTACCTTGGTTGTAACGGGTGGCAATTTGAGTCACTGTTGCCTTTCTATCAGCTCGAACCAGTCTGCCCATTCTCCTCTGACCTCTGGCATCAACATGGCATTTCCGGCCACAGAACTGCCGCTCACTGGATTTTTTTTCTTTTTCGGACCATTCTCTGTAAACCCTAGAGATGGTTGTGCGTGAAAATCCCAGTAGATCAGCAGTTTCTGAAATTCTCAGACCAGCCCTTCTGGCACCAACAATCATGCCACGTTCAAAGGCACTCAAATCACCTTTCTTCCCCATACTGATGCTCGGTTTGAACTGCAGGAGATTGTCTTGACCATGTCTACATGCCTAAATGCACTGAGTTGCCGCCATGTGATTGGCTGATTAGAAATTAAGTCTTAACACACAGTTGGACAGGTGTACCTAATAAAGTGGCCAGTGAGTGTATATATATATCTATATATTCGATGTGTATATGTATTCTATCTTTTCTAACCTGTCAATCTGTGATTATACTGTACACAGCAGATCTTTTGCCACCTTTTTATCTATCTAATATATATATATATATAAGTTTTGAAGAATATTTTGTTTGAAAACGATATGTAAATGACATAGAACTGCTGTATGTAAAGGCATGTTATTTTCGCATATCAATCGGATGTAAATCGGATCCTAGGTGTGAAAAATCGGATTTTACTTGCAGAAAAAAATGCATGACGCTCGCATTACACTCGTCCGACTCTCCTGCATCAAAATTGGACTGATTTTAAAATCGCATGTCTCCAGCCATACAATTAATTTGTCAAGACTTTTTAATCTCACAAATCCCTGATATCACAGGCTGGGAAGGTCACAAGTCCCAATTGCTCTGATATGAGGCCTATTATTCTGCATGGAGAATTATAGGAGGCCCAATATTCTACATGGCGCATTATATAGGGGTCCATTATTCTGTACGGATCATTAGATGAAGCCCATTTTTCTCTATGGCCCATCATTCTGTACAGTGCGTTATAGTGGGCCCATTATTCTGTATACTAATATATTATAACTACATGGTGGCCTGATTCTAACGCATCGGGTGATTGTGGCAAATCCGTGCGGCAGATGACCCGCGACAACCGTTGGGAGATCAGCGGCTAGCGCCACAGCTCTCCCGACGATAGCGGTGGCGTGCTTCGCTCAAATTCTGCACCAATTAGCGGCCGGACTGCGCCTGTCGCTGATTGGTCGCGGCCGGTCAGCCGCGACCAATCAGCGCACGGGATTTCCGTTACAAACAGACAGAAATAATTAGACGATTATATAGTAGATTATGGTAATCCTAATTAACCTAAATTAGGAAAGGTTTATTCTGATTTCATGTCAGATATTGAGAAAACATGCATGTGTGTCTTTTTATATAGTGTATGTAATCTTCTGGTATCAGCTGTGTGTGTGTGGGAGGTGCATGTGAATTCACAGTGAGTGCCTGTGTTGTAGTGAGGTGACCAGGAGTGGGAATAGCGTCAGTGTGCTTTCTAGGAGCAGCTAGGCTCCACATCTGTGCACACACGACACGAGCAGCTCCTCGCCACATACAACAACCTTACTTGCTGACGATTTCAGCTTTTTTTTTTTTTAACTTCCCGCTTTGGCTACATTGCTTAGCATCAGCAAATCCCCGCCCGACAACGAACAGCTGCTATCAAATCGCTGTCTAACCACTGGCCAATCACAATTTCCGTCTGATACAGGACGACTTCACAAGCGCAACCATTGGCTTTCAGAGTCCACTGCTATTGGTGGGCATGGAGAATGAGCGTGGCTAGACACTGCTGGTTGCGTGGGTTTGAAGACAGACTGGCCCTGCCCATCCGCAGAGTTTGAGCGGCGTGTCTGTTGCTGGAGTTGACGCTCGTTATTTCCGGCGCTCCTATGCAGGTAACGTTATCGGTGGAGCCTAGTCTGGTGTAGGGACAGAAAACTGGCAACGACCATATGGGCCGGGATGATATGTGCATGGAGTGTAAATGCAGGAAAGTAAGCGGAGATGTACAACGGCCACGTGTGCGGCAACCAGCGGGCGGGTGTGCAATGCTTTCTAGCGCATGTACTATTGTTCGTGTTGTCTCCTGCCCGGGCTGTACTCCGGTCCTATCCCGCCTCTGGCCGGAGGTGGCGCAGCTGAGCATTGGAGTCACAGCCTGGCTGCTTGGTTGTGGACAGGTAGGGCTTGAGTATGTGCAGGCAATCAGTGCTGGGTACGTGTGCAGCGTTTACCCCGCACCGTCCAGCTGTTCAGGCATAGTGGATGGGAGTTAGGAAACCCGATGCCCACAGCTCACCTGCAGTCATAGGCATGAGGTGCGTCTTTCCAGACTGCAGCATGTCCATTTGTGTTGCAGAGCCGCTCGCCTCTGCCAGATAAATTTCACCAGTAGAATGTATCGGACGCGGTGAATCCGCACGGCTCAGTGACCACAGAGGATTCACCTGCATTCAATAGATTGCAGTGCTTCGGATACAGCAGGCATGTACTGTGACCAAAGCGCTGCAAATTCCTGATCAAGTGCACATACCCTTAGATAGAATGCTGCTGCGTTTCAGAGACAATATATACTTACCTCTGTGCAGCCAGAGCGGAGTTCTCCCATCCCAATCCTATACCTCCCAACTTTTGATGAAGGGAAAGGGGGACAAAGCCTGTGGCGCGTGTAGCAAATTTTAGGCCATGCCCCTAACCACACCCATTTCAGTAGTCACTCCCATATCCACGCCCCCAACCACGCCCATTTAGCACTGCTGATCACATGTGGACAGCTGTATAGTAGCTGGTACATGTGTATCCAGTGTGTGGATGGCTGTATATTGCCGGTACACATGAATACATTTTGTGGACGGCTCGTATATAGCTGGCGCAGTGCGTGGGCGGCTCGTATATAGCTGGCGCAGGACAGTTTCTTGTCAATTCTTGGCCATTCCAGTCTCTGTGAGGAAAAGTAACAAAAGGGTTAAACCTGACAGAGCAGCAGGAGGAGAGAGGGAGTCACGCATCGTCATGGACACCAGCTCATACACTTTAGTCTGAGTCAACAATAATCCCTCCCCAGTGAGCGCTCCATACAGCACCCGGCTCTCACTCTACTCCATATGATCCCAGATCCTGCCTGTCTTGGGCTCACATGCTGCCGCTCCATGCGCCGCGCATCGAGCGCCGCGGCAGGGCAGTTTCTAGGGAATTTTGCTAACAGGGCGAACATCGAAAAAGCGCCCCGCCCTCCCCCCCCCCGAACATTAACATGCTGAATACTTCAGATAAACTTAGATAAACGTGTCTTACCTTATGCACCACAGATATTACCACAAAATCCCCCCCCCAATATTACAAACACAAACATCAGGGTAAGCACCCCAGATATTGCCCCCAAACGCCTGCGCAGTATGAAATCCACATGCAGATTGGACACAGGCATCCTGATTCAGGTGCGTCTACATTGACAATCATATGTTTTTGCTGACACATATCAGGATGTCTGCAGATTTTTTTTAACACCCAAAATTCGCAACAAGCTGCATTTTGGGAGAACATGGAAAATCCTGATGCAAATGCAGGTCCATGCATCCCTAAGTATAGAGATGTAATCTGGATCAGGATGCATCAGGATTGCTATGCATCACAACGCACCGTACCACAACGCTAGTGTGAACGCAGACCACTCGTGCAGCCCCTAACCAGGTGTCCCCATGCTCCCAATACATTTTACTATCATTACCACACTGTAACATAGGGCACAAGCCCTTCTAGTGAGGCAGGAAAGATCACTGTATGACAGAGCAGCATGCCGACATAGTCTATATTATGTCTGCAGTCTATTCCCATACAGTGTCATCACTTTCCCATAGCACATCCCTCACTTCCGAGCATCAGTGCAGCAACACGGATCCCTGCACACGGACCCGTGTTGTCCTGGATCCATGCTCCATAGAACTGCATTTTAATTCCAGACGAGTAGCTGCGGATCCGTGCGTCTCTCTGTGCCTGTGTGTTTTTCAGATGACACAAAACTGCAACAAGTTGCGTTTTTGTGCATCTGATAAAATATGCAGACATGCGGATCTGTGGGAAACCGGTGACAACTGGATGCACATGCAAGTCCCATCCGTCACCACAGAAAGTCAATGGAGACGAAAACGGATCCATGTGCATCCAAAATATGCAAGTGTGAAACCAGCTTAACCCCATAAGGCCATGTGCACACGTTGCGGACCTGCAGCGTTTCAGGCTCTGCGGGTCCGCAGCAGCTTTAGGTGCGTTGTACAGTACTATTGTTTTCAATGGTAAACTGAAAAACGCTGTGCACATGCTGCGGATTTTTCCGTGCGGATTTAAATCCACAGCATGTCAATTCTTTGTGCGGAATCCGCTGCGGTTTCACACCTCCATTGGGTGTGAAACCGCAGGGCTAATCCGCAGCTCTTTTTTACCTGTGGATTTTTCCAAATTCGCAGCACCAAAAATTATGTGTGCACATGGCCTAATTATTGGGGCTGGACCTAGATCTCTCCACAGGTTTTTGCCTGAAGTCACTTTATTATATTGCTTACCCTACCCTCAGCAAGAACTGACGCTTCTCCCTGTAGGGTTCCAGTCCTGTGTGACTGTCCTGAATCCTCCTCACTCACTCAGTGCTGCACTGCTGCTGCTGAGCTATTAACTAATAGTAAAGTATACTATAGTATATGTGAGAACATGAGACCAGCTTGCTGAGTCACTTGAGTTTAACCCCTCTACAGTCACATGCCATATACTGTATGCCATGAATGCATGTCTGAAGCTAGGAGGAGTATATCACTTTGAATATTTCCACTCCAGCACAGACGGCACACATTTCCCCATCTCTCCTGACAGCTCCACCCAGATGAGTCACTGCCTGTGCCTGGCGCCAGAAAAAAAACAAAAAAAAAAAACAGCTCGTTCACAGTGCAGAGCTGGCTCATTTCATTCACAGCAGCTCTTTGAATCGGATCCTTCATGAACGTCACATCACTATCACTACTAGGCACTAGGCAGGCGCCCCCTGGCTTGGGTGGCGCCCCGGGCAATCGTACCCCCCGTCCCCCCCCTAAAAACGGCCCTGCGCCGCGGCAGCATGTGACAGAGAGAGACAGGCAGGATCTGGGATCATATGGAGTAGAGTGAGAGCCGGGTGCTGTATGGAGCGCTGATGCGCGGCCGCCGGTTCTGTCCTCCCGGAGTCCCGAACGATTACCTCCTCCTGACGTGCTGTAAGCTGACCGCCGGAAATGAGGTCAGCAGTCATTTCCGGTGGTCAGCTTACAGCACGTCACTTCCAGTGGAATGTGATGTGCGATTCAGAGTCAGACTGCTTGTATTTTGCGGTCATCTGACCTCTATCGTGGGAAAGAAAGCGTCCCGGGACTGTCCCGTGGGAATCGGGACGCTTGGGAGCTATGCAATCCAGTCTTGTCAGTTATCCAGTGCCTGGTGGGTTGGGGGTGCCCCCCCCCCCCCCCCCGTAGTTGCCTGGCTGCCTCTTCATGTGTGTGTGGTGAAATCCCACAGCGTACCCGGATTCCCTTGCACAGCCTCACTCTTATTCATGATGCCTCTGGTTTTGGTACCCTTCAGGGTTTCCTATCTGATTAAAAAGGGTTAAATTCATCTAAGTTCTAAAACTAAACACTTGAATATACTTATTTTTAATTAACTGACCCATTTACTGTTGTCTGACGTGAATGTTTTGTAACCTCTCATCGATAGATCTGGACATTAAACAATCAAACACAATGGCTACTTGGGATGGATGCAAAGACTCTGGGTTCCAGCAGCCCTGTGTAACAGGTCTGTGATCAGCTCTTGGGACATTTTCTATTTTTTGCTCATGTAGCCTTATAAGGCTGAGTGCAGACGTACTTTTTGGCCCTGCGGATTTTTCCGCGCAGAATGGAAGAAATCCGCAGGTCAAATGACCTGCATTTTTCCGGCGGATTTCTTCCATTTTTCATGCGGTTTTCTTGCGGTTTTCCCCCTGCGGATTTGGTGACAGGGGAGATGGAAAACCGCACAAAAGAAGTAACATGCTGCGGATTTTGTACCGTGGAAAAATCAGCAGCGTCTGCACAGCGTTTTTTTTTTTTTTTTTTTTCATTCATTTTAAGGCTACTGTACATCACAATGCGGATATGCAACGTTTCTGCGCGGTAAAATCCGCTGTGGAACCGCTGCAGATCTGCATCGTGTGCACACAGCCTAAAACGTGCTATTACTCTCTTCAGGTCCTGGCATGGGAGCAGTGAAGCCTAAGCTTGGAAACAGTTCTTCCTACACTGAGTGGCAGACTCCTCAGATGTCAGTGAAGCCCCTCATTAGAGCTTCGGCATCTCATGAAACCCAGATCGTCTCCAGTCTTCCTGAAGGAATTTCTCAGCGTGCTGATGGTAAGTTAGAATGTACAATTTCTTAAAAGGAAAGTCCCAAGTGGAAACCCAGTTCCGGTCTCCCATGTACTGTTAGCTGTGGCAGAGAACCACTGCAATTAGTGGTTACATCCCTGGTAGACTTGGCTCTTCTATATATTTCATGGACGTCCGTTTAAAGCAGCACTGCAGCATTTTTGTTTTTTGCACAAAGGAAGGTCCAGCTCCCTGATATCCATACAAATTTTTTTTATTCATAATTCATTAAAAAAAAATCTTTTTGAAGCAATCGGCATAAATGTCACAATCCCCCTATGGGGAGGTATATAGTATTTTTTTTTTTCTTAATGAATTATGAATAAAAAATAATTTTTATGGATATTATGGAGCAGGACCTTCCTTCGTGATTGATTGGTTTTCCTGCTGCACCACTGTTTTCCGTGCTCCGGATTCGTGTCTACAACTGTTTTTTTTTTTTTTTTTTTTTTTTTTTTTTTGTGTTTTTCATTTTCTTTTTCTCAGCACTAGAGTGATGCCAATAACTAATGTAAGTTTCCTGACCCTACTATTAAACTTCCCAGCTACTATCTTCAGCTGTTCCCAGCTCCAGTACTAATCTACCACCTTGTGACTTACCGGAAGTCCGAGGTGACGGTCACAAGCTCTCAGTGTACGTCTATGAGAGCCTGTTTCTGACCTCTTTCTGGCTCTCATAGACTTACATTGAGTAGTGACCTCCTGCTCGTCCAACAATCACTGGAGTCATCCCGCAGGTCATAACCTGTAGAAGACCACCCAGAGCAGCGATGATAACGGCTGGAGAGTATAATACTAGGGTCAGTGAACTTGCATTAGTGGCACCACTTCAGAGGTGAAATAGAAAAAACAGCTGGAGTGCAGCTGCCCCACAGCTACTGTAGCCAGCTCTAGGATTCATTGTAGCTCACTGTTCAGATATTATGATCCTATCCTGTGCTTGTCACTTGCTAAAACCTTTTGTTTGAGGGCATTCATATGAAGCCCATATGAAGGGGTAATACTGCCCAATTGGTATACAGGAGGTGCGATCACACAACATTATATAAATCCTCATTTGTTATAGATATAGATTTTCAGGATCCCAAGTCACCAACCTGTGTTAAACTTTTTGTAGATTTCCGCAATGCCAGTGGTAGTTCTTCCACTCAGCCAATCAGAAGCCAGATTATTCCAATGGCACACGTTGTTCCCTCCACCATGGTGACAGGATCAAGTAACACAAGGATATATGTGCTTCCCACAGAAACATCTGAACATGGCTCTCCCTATGCGCCACCAGCAGAACCTTCTGCAATTGAAGACAATAGAACGTTTGAAATGCCCAATATTGAACCCACCATGAACCAGTCTGCTTTAAATACCCTTTGTGTAGATGGTAGATTTGAGCTCCCTACAGAAGGTATGGGTAGATCTGCTGAGCAATACGAGACTCTCCCTGAAAGCAAGAAAATTGGAGGTGGGGAGCTAACCCACAGAGTTATATGCCCACCTTCATATCTGCGATGTCACAGCTGGCAGCCAGTCTCGTGTAGCAGCCAGCCAGCAGCAGAATATAACTCATGGAGACTGCAGCAACAGTGTACAGACATGAGAAGGCAGAAACTGCAGGTAATCTTAATTTCTATTTTTCTATTAGTGTCCCTACTGCTCTTCCTCTATGGCTTACTTCTGCTAAAATGTCTTCCAGTTTGTGAGAGACTATTCTGCACCAATGTACGCTGCTGGACTTCATCCTACTCCAATTGAGTGGGAGCGAGTCACCAGTGACAACATGATCCTGGAAAAGGAGATTATATTGGAAAGGTAAGGGGGTGTTGTGAATGAGTTTGGTATGTATGAGATGCCTATTATGGTTCATCTTCGCTATCATAAGAGCCACCTACCAATTGTTCCTTTTCTCATGTATATAGTGATTATTGCAAAGGAATGGGGAGACAAAAAAGCGCAATAGCGTCTTATCCACGTTACAAAGGAAAAAATATATCAAGAATCTTGCTCACCTGGTTAGGATGAGATAGCATATATGTTGGCAGCTGCTGCAGATCCACAGGTCCTCAGTGACCAGAAGAAGTTATGCAATCAATGGGAATTTGCAGTTAAAACTCCTCGCTGCCGCAAGGATTAATTCCAGGAGAGTGAAGTCATAGATTCACAGTGGCTCTATTCAACGCGTTTCAGAGGTCTCATGCCCCCTTCATCAGTACACTTGGGAAAATCTCAAAAATAGTTTCACATCCTGCTATACATGCTTTTTTTTTTTTTTTTTTTTCTCACTAAAAACACTGCATAACTGATGTCAGTTTATTTATTTATTTATTTTTTTTGTACTTACTCATTGCTGTCTGTGGGTGAAAAAATTGACATGCTGCAGTTTTCAACAAAGCAGCTGTTTACCGGTAAGTAAGGGGGGAAAAAGAGTGTTCTTGAAATTTCTGAAATCTCACAGCTTTTGTTGGTATTATAAAAAGCGGCTTTTATTAAAGGGACCCTATCGCTCCCCCATAACTACTGTGCATGCCTGAGATTCCCAGCCCCGCAGTGTGATTAAACCATAAGCGACTGCGGGGCGGGATCTCTAGCCACGCGTCCACGCAGGTGCAATAGGAAGGCCTGGAAGTCATGAGAGAGGACGGGCAGCGGCAACTGCTCATGCCCAAGAATAAATAGGACAGCGCAGGCGCCAGAATTTGAAAAGAGCGATGTGGAGGCGGATCCAAAAATGCAGGAAGACATGAATGACGAATGTTAGGCATCTGTGTCAGATGGGGAAAGACCTGCCCCCCTGTCAAATATCAGGTATGTCTGACCAATTTTATAGACTATTATTTCAGCAGTGGAAGGTACCCTAAATAAAAGAGCCACCTTGGCAGAATGCAGCATTAGTGCTGTACAAGGTGGCTTTTACTTAAAAACACCAGCGGGGGGTGACAGTGTCCCTTTAACTTGTGAACATAGCTTTTAACCCCTAAACCCCGGAGTTTTTTTTTTCGATTTTGCGTTTTCGTTCTTCACTTCCCAGAGCCATAACTTTTTTATTTTTCCTGAGTTTTTTTTTTTTTTTTTGCGGGACGCGTTGTACTTTTGAATGACTCCATTGATTTTACCGATACCAAAAAACAAAAAGTTAAACCACTCCCTATAAGCGTCAGTCTTTAAGACAGATTTGTAGAGGCGCACGTCAAAACCAGGGAGCCCATCCTGGAGCAAGTTCCATAACAATAGATAAAAAAGACAGCGCCTCAGACAATGGTGGAAAAAAAAAAAAGGCTTACACTGTTTTCTGCCTCCTGTGGCAATGTTTCGGTTCGAAGACCTTTTTCAAGGTACCATGTTGTGTACTAGAAAACGGGGAAAAAAAATCTTCAGTGCTGTGAAATTGAATAAAAAGTGCAATCCCACACTGGTCTTTGTTTTGGCTTTTTTACTAGGTTCACTAAATACTAAAAATGACCTGCCATTATGATTCTCCAGGTTATTACGAGTTCATAGACACCAAACATGTCTAGGTTCTTTTATCTAAGGCTACTTTTACACATGCCGGGTTTTTTGCTGCCCATTTTTGCAGGCCATATTGCCGTGATTTTTGCGGTCTCCCACAAAAACAGGCCGCAAAAAATCTTCTCGTATCGCCATCTTTCCCTGTTATAACAAATAGCAGGGGGAAAAAAGGCGATCCGCAAATACGGTGTACCGCAAAAGCAAGGTAACGTTGTTTTTTCGGTATAATTGAGGCCGTGTCCGTAAGCCATGAAAAAGATTGAGCAAGCTCGATATTTTTTCACGGCCATACGGGATACAGTGCTACAATGTATTTTTGCTGGCCGTTTTTGCGACCCTATAGATATCTATTGGGGCTGCAAAAATGGCCCGCAAAAACACGGCAAGTGTAAAAGCAACGTAAGTAGTGAAAAAAAAAGTCAAACTTTGCTAAAAAGAAAAAAAAGCGCCATTTTCTGATACGTGTAGCATCTCTATTTCTCGTGATCTCGGGTTAGATGGCTTATTTTCTGCGTTCCGGGCTGACGTTTTTAATTATACCATTTTGGTGCAGATACGTTCTTTTGATCGCCCGTTATTGCATTTTAATGCAATGTCGTGGCGACCAAAAAAGACATAATTCTGGCAGTTAGACTGTTTTTCTCGCTACGCCATTTAGCGATCGGGTTAATCCTTCTTTATTTTTTATTTTTTTCTTTAAATCGGGCGATTCTGAACGCAGCTATACCAAATGTGAGTTTTGATGTTTTATTTTGTACTTTTTATTTTTTTAAATTTTTTTCAAAAAACACTTTTCTATAGTAACCCGCCACGACAGCACACCTGGAGGATGTTACCCCTTTCCTAATAGGGACAGGAAATAACAAAGAGGTTAAATACCCCTCTCACATTCTCCCCCTTCAGTGTTTTTTTTTTTCCTGTCCCTACTAGGGATGGAGAGGTCATCCTAGAGGTGCCGTGCCGGCGGCAGTCACCAGGGAAATTTGGAAAGCTGGGGAGCAGACTCTCCTCTCTTCCCCGAGTGATGATCCCTTCTCCGTTGGGACTCGGGACCCCCTTCTCCAGTCAGCACCTTCGGGCAAGGTCTGGGGGAGAAATCTTTGGCTGGAAGCCTCTCAGAGCTCTCCAGCCCCTCCTGGTGACTGCTTATCTCGCGAGACACGCATGCGTGAGGACTGCCGGTTCTGAAGCCGGCGGCTGGATATGACATCAGACGTCCACCGGCTTCAGCGCATAGACTTTTTTTGTGTTCCATGCTGGGACGCATGGCTAGATTTCAGTGCGGTTGGTGTCGGCAGGCTCCCCACACACACCTGGACAATGGAGGGAGGAGGTCCTCTAACCAGAGGACAGGTGCTGCAGTCCTGTTGCCTGCATAAGAGCCCCGGACAGGGAGACATGTTGGTAAACCAACATGGAGATGTCAGTTTCTGCACGCTTTGAATCTGTAGTCCCCAGCACCAACCCTGTCCCGGTAAGTACTCTGGTACTGGGTGTCCATTTCCTGATACAGGTTAGAAGCTTATGATCCCTTCTCCCCTTTATTTTAGGGGGACAAGGAACCTGCATTAGTAAGCAAGTCTAAGACTTCATGAAAATGTGCAGTGTGTGCAAAGAAATTGACCTCCTTGTATAAGAAAGCTTTATGCAAGGAGTGCAGAGAGAATCACCAGGGAAGAGCAACCATCCTTGATGGAAGAAATTAAAGGCTTGATCCAACAGGAGATTAAATCCTCTATGGCCATTTTTTCTCAGCCTACATCCTCTTAGTGCCCCTCCAGAAGCAAAGAGAAAGCTTGATATAGAGGAAGAAGGGAACGAGGACTCTCAGGAGGAAGCATCAATCCCAGATGAACCTCTGGAGGAGGGTGAATTATTTCTAGACCCAGAGGGCTCCCAACAGGAGAGATATTACTTCTCGGGGGTTATAGAGGAACTCCTCATGGCAGTAAGGAGAACCATGGAGGTCGAGGAAGAAAAGACAGCCCAGACGGTACAGGAGGAGATGTTCGGGGGACTCCGATCTGAAAAGAAGCAAGTGTTTCCCATTCATAAAAATATCTGGGACCTGGTCCTTGAGGAGTGGGAATCCTCAGAAAAGAGGCTGACCACCCCAGCAGAAATGAAGAACAGGTTCCCTGTAGACGATGAGACAGCTTCATGCTGGTCAGAGATTCCGAGGGTAGACGTCCAGATTGCTAGGGTAGCTAAGAAGACCACACTACCATTTGAGGTTGCCTCCTAGTTGAAGGACCCTCTGGAATTTAAGATGGATGGACTACTAAGAAAATCATGGGGAAACTTCAGCATCTTTATTAAGCACCAATGCATTATCCACCTGTGTGGCTCGATCAATGTACCGCTGGCTATGACAACTGGAGGAACACCTATCAACAGGTACTCCTAGAGAAGATATCCTAGCTTCCCTACCACTCCTCTGCAGAATCGGTGAGAGTGGCGGCAAGATCGTCGGGATTATCAAACTCCGTGAGATGCGCACTCTGGCTGAGATCCTGGACTGGGGATATAATGTCAAAAATGACGTTGTGCCCTATCCCTTTCAAAGGGAAGTACATGTTTAGTCCTGCCCTTAACGAGCTGCTGGAGAAGGCTTCAGACAAAAAGACCTTACCAAAACCTAGAAATCCTAGGAAGAGACCCTTCTGTTCCCAACAGGAACAGGCTCCTCCGTACAAAGGAAAGGGCAAGTCAGGATGCTGGAGCTACCCGAAAGGGAGAGAAGGACAAAAATCTTTTTCTTCCCTATTCCCAGAGGCCAAAGAAGCAATGACGCCATCACAGTGGGAGGTCACATCTCGGGCTTCCTTTCGCAGTGGCAAAAAATCTGCTTTGACCAATGGACTCTAATATCAGTCAAGGAGGGAATAAAGTTAGAGTTTGCCTCATATCCACAAAACAAATTAAAGACCACACGTCTCTTCTCCAGAGCTACAGTCCACTCTGATACTGGGAGTAGATCATCTATTAGCCGCAAGGGTAGTCTCCATTGTCTCAAAAAGCGAAAGGAACAGGGGACATTACTGGAACCTATTCCTCATAGAAAAGACGAATGGATCGCATCGGGTCATAATCAACCTGAAACCTAAATTGCTACATAACCTGCAGAAGATTCCATACTGAACCTATCAGGTGAACTGTACCTCTGATTAGACAAGATTTCGGCATGACAATGATGGACCTACAGGATGCATATGACCACATCCCGATCTATCCAACTTATCGGAGATTCCTGAGGTTCGCAAATACCAGGGAAGCGCTCATAGAACATTATCAGTTCAACGTCCTCCCGTTTGGGCTGTCCTTAGCCCCACGGATCTTCACAAAGATCTTGTCCGAGGTCATGGCTTACATCAGATGTCAGCACATATGCATAGTCCCATACCTGCACCCATGCTACAAGAACATATACAGACGACAATCCAGATCCTATCATCACTAGGCTGGATAGTGAACCACAAGAAATCAGATGTGGTTCTGGCAACAGCGAAAGAGTTCTTAGGAGTACTTCTAGACTCTCACGGCCAGATGTCTGCTGCCTAGACAGAAACAGGTCTTGCTAAAGGCGAAGATATAAGAATGCTGCGGAACAAGGAAATAGTATCATTAAGATGAGCCATGTCGGTTCTTGGATTCATGACGTCCCCAGGGTCCTTAGACAGGAAGATCCGAATTCCACCTCGAGTAAAGAGTTCGTTAACATGGTGGCTACAAGACAAAAATTGAGCAGAGGGGTTTCCTGGACACAAGACCCAGCGGTCACTATAAGGGTAGATTCCAGCGGAAAAGGATGAGGAGCCATGGTAGCCTAACACATACTGCAAGGATGCTGGTCAGACAACATAAGCCAGAGGTCCTCGAATTTCAGGGAACTGAAAGCAGTGGAGGAGGTCCTGAGACTAGCAGTAACCATTGTCCAGGTATCCGACGTCAAGATATGCTCAGACAACATGACAACAGTTGCCCACCTTCGTCATCAAGGAAGTACAAGGCACGAGGATCTGAAAGCAATCTCGGCCAGAATATTTTTGTAGGCAGAAGAATACCTTCTCTCCCTGTCCTCTCTTTTATATAAGGGGTGCGGTAAACCTACAGGCTGATTACCTGAGAAGAACAACAATTCATCTGGGAGAATGGGGTCTAGACCACGAGGTCTTTCAGATACTAACCAGAATATGGGGCTATCCAGAGGTGGACCGATTCACAAGTGGTCAAAATGCAAAGGTGGATGATCGAATATTGATCCTTGACAGCACCACCTGAGAGAGGGGATCCGCCCTTCAGGAACAGGAAACCTACAGCTACAAAAGGGCGGCACCTCTCCCTCGCATCAGTGGTTTCCTGTTCCTGGAGGACAGGGTTCCCTACACATCGTCCGTCATGGATCGTCAGGAAATTCCCAGGCCGGCTGACCGACCCAGGTAGTGGGGGGGGTCTCCTACCTCGGTCAGTGCGGGGTCCCTGGAAGCGCCACGGTGGGGCCGGGCAGGTCTCCACAGCAGTGTGCGGAGCAGGTGGAGCAAGGGTCCGGAGGACAGCCGTCTCTAGAGTGCCAGCACCGGAGGTAAGTAATCCCCGGGCCCTTCCTGGTGCATTTTCCCCCCCCCCGTTGTCCTGTCTTCGTTGCGGCCCCGGTCCTGCATTTGGGGCCCAGCCAGCGGTGCATGGCGGCACGCGGGGGGCTAGAGGCATGCTGGGCCAGGGGCACTGTGCCAGCTCCCTATCTTGCGGTCCCGTGGGCTCATTTGAGCGGCGGAAGTGATGCGGCGGAAGGGGCAAAGCCGGGAACGCCAAAACCGGAAGTCAA
>NW_027361683.1:55917500-56032500 GCF_039654945.1 Dendrobates tinctorius | reverse complement strand
CGCATGGCAAAGAGTCGCATGAAGTTGGCGTCGTTCGGGACTTGTTGCATCCAATAAATATAGGCCAGGATTTCTGTCTGTTTTGGGAGCTGTGGGGTAAGGGTTCTGAGTTTGCCAGCAAGAGCAGGGAACCAATGCACCCTAATAAGGTATCGCCACCAGCAGAGGCAGACGGGTTTCCTTTATGAGTCCCCTGTATCTAACATTCCGGAGATAGGGGTGGCCGGTGAGAATTTTGGGACTGCCCAACATAGGGACCCAACGATGAGAGAAGCCTTCAACAATGTCACTGTCATTAATGGGGTTGCACAAGAGCCAGGAGCAGACATCAGGTTCCCCTATTTTATGATGAGTGGGGACTTGTTATACCGGGTCACGAAAATAAGGGAGGAGTTGGTAGAGCAGTTAATAGTACCAGGCCCCTATAGACGGAAAGTGTTGGACATGGCCCATTCACACATCTTGAGGGGACACCTGGGGGTGGAAAAAAAAACCGCAGGAACGGGTTGTGCAGAGGTTCTATTGGCCTGGGTGTCACCGGGAAATAGTAAACTATTTGCAGGTCCTGCCCCACATGTCAGTTAACTGCCCCCACCCCTCATTTCCAGAGCTCCCTTGTGCCATTTGAGAGAATTACTATGGACTTGGTCGGTCCCTTAGTTAAGTCAACCCGGGGCCATCAGTCTATCTTAGTCATCCTGGACTATGCCACACGTTACCCTGAGGCAATTCCTCTGAGAAACTCCTCCGCGAAGAGTATAGCTCACGAGCTGGTCCATGTGTTTTCCCGAACGGGTTTGCCGAAGGAGATCCTGACTGACCAAGGGACACCTTTTATGAGCAAGGTGATGAGGCAGTTGTGCAGGGTACTGCAAATATCCCAGCTGAGGACCTTAGTGCATCATCGGCAGTCAGATGGCCTTGTGGAAAGATTTAACAAGACACTGAAGAGCATGCTAAGAAAAGCCATAGAAAAAGATGGTAGAGACTGGGAATGTCTCTTACTGTATCTACTGTTTTCTATCCATGAGGTTCCCCAGGCCTCCACAGGGTTCTCGCCCTTCGAGTTGCTGTATGGCCGACATCCACAAGGTCTCCTAGATATAGCCAAAAAAACCTGGGAAGCTGAAGTCATTCCCCACAGAAGCATCGAGCACGTGGCACTGATGCAGCAGAGGATTGCAAAGGTGATGCCTATCGTAAAGGAACACCTCCGCCAGACACAAGAAGCTCAGGCAACGGTCTACAACTGGACAGCCAGAGTGAGGCAGTTCAACGCGGGAGACAGTTCTCGTGCTGGTTCTGACAGAGAGCAAGGTCCTGGCCAAATGGCAAGGGCCATATGAGGTCGTGGAGAAGCTTGGGGAGGTAAACTATAAGATCCACCAACCTGGAAAACGGAAACCATACCAGGTTTACCATGTCAACCTCATCAGGCCGTGGCAAGATAGAGAGCCATCGGTAACGCCGTGCTTGCTGGGCAACCTAGAAGGTGAGGATGGAGCAGTCACCATAGCGGAGACGCTATAGAAGGCCCAGAAACAGCAGTGCCGGGAGTTACTCCAGAGAAACAGGGACCTGTTTTCAGAATTGCCGGGGTGCCCGAAGGTCGTGCAGCACGAAGTTCTGACCGAGCCACATGTACGAGTGAACGTGAAGCCTTATCGAATTCCTGAGGCCCGTCGGGAAGTAATCTCCAAGGAGGTGCAGTGTATGTTGAAGCTTGGGGTCACTGAGGAATCCAAGAGCGGCTGGTCGAGCCCGATTGTCCTCGTCCCAAAACCAGAAGGTGAATGGAGGTTCTGCAATGACTACCGGAAGCTGAATGAGGTCTCCAAGTTCGACGCATATCCCATGCCACGCGTTGATGAGCTCATCGAAAGACTAGGACCTGCCAGGTACATCACCACCTTGGATTTGACCAAGGGATATTGGCAGATCCCCATGGCACAGGAATCCAAGGAGAAGACTGCATTTTCCACACCAGACGGGTGCTTCCAGTATGTCTGGATGCCGTTTGGCCTGCAAAGAGCTCCGGCAACCTTCCAGAGGGCTATGGATAGAATCCTTGCGCCTCATAAGCTATACGCTGCCGCGTACCTGGATATCGTCATCTTTACCCAGGACTGGGAGACTCGCCTGGCAAAGGTCCAAGCAGTGTTTGATGCTGTAAGGGAGGCGTGGTTTACAATAAACCCGAAGAAGTGTGCCTTGGGTAAAGAAGAAGCCAAGTACCTCATATGTAGTGGGACGTGGCGAGATCAAACCCCAAATCAATAAAGTGGAGGCAATTCAAACATGGCCGAGACCTCTGTCCAAAAAGCAGGTTAAAGCCTTCCTGGGGATTGTGGGATATTAAAGAAGGTTCATCCCAAACCTCGCCACAATGGCTGCGCCTCTGACTGATCTTCTAAAATCAGTAATGGTCAGATGGTCCAAAAAGGCAGAGTCAGCCTTCCAAGAAAGGAAAGGGGCTCTATGTAAGCAACCCGTTCTGGTGGCCCCGGACTTTAAACGAGAGTTTATCCTTCAGATAGATGCCTCAGATGTCGGGATAGGAGCTGTCCTTTCCTAGGAGATACGTGGGGAGGAGCATCCTGTCCTCTACCTGAGTAGGAAGCTATCTTCTTCTGAGAGAAATTATTCAGTTGTAGAGGAGTGTTTGGCCACAAAATGGGCAGTGGATACCTTACGGTACTACCTGGAGGAACGGAAGTTTAGGTTAAAATTCGACCATGCCCCACTCAGATGGATGAGGGAAACAAAGGGTAACCCGCTGGTTCATAGCCCTGCAAGACTTCAGCTTCCATGTAGAACATAGGGCCGAAGGAAGCTACATGGTAAGGCCGATGCCAAGCCCCACGGCTTTAGGCAGATAGGGGAGGTATGTCGCGTGGCTAAGGGTTGTATAGTTGATGGGAGGTATGTGGCTCAGAGATGGGTGCGCTCTGTAATGTAAGCCCTAATTAATATTCTATTTCTGATGTTTTGCAAGAACCTGTGGTGAGGTCACAATTACGTGACCAGTCAGCTGCTGGGTTTGTGGGTGTGGCTAGAACTTTATAAGCTAGACTACTCCTGAAACCCAGTGCTGTATGTGAGGAGCGACAAGCCTCCTGTGTGTGCTGAGGCTCCAAGACTGAGCCTGAAGGAATGGACATTTATGTTTTTCTCTTGAGCTGAAGGCTGTTTCTTTTGATGATCTGCTGCTTTAGTTTATGAAGCAATAAACCCTATGAACTTTACATGGAACGTGCCTCCTGATTGTCTCCCGCTGCACCTGAGCGAGTGAAATCCCTACACTATACAGACATATACTTCCAACGTACACTCAAAATAAGATGTGAACAGTATATATACACACACGTATACATATGTATGCGCACACTCACACACACACATATATATATATATATATATATATATATATATACATACATACATACACACTGTGTTCCAAATTATTAAGCAAATGTTATTTTTCTCTGATTTTCCTAAATAGTCGGTACAAATGACAGTCAGTCTAATAAAAGTCATCACTCGTTAGAGTATACATCAAATTTTATTGAAGAAACCTCTCAATGATAACAGTATAATCTCCAAAATGAATAAAAACTCAAATTGCACTGTTCCAAATTATTAGGCACATTAGAATTTCTAAACATTTGATATGTTTTAAAGAACTGAAACTGCTCATTTGTGGAATTTGCAGCATTAGGAGGTCACATTCACTGAACAAAAAAGCTATTTAACTTCAAAACATCCTAACAGGCCAAGTTACATGTTAACATAGGAATCCTTCTTTGATATCACCTTCATAATTCTTGCATCCATTGAAATTGTGAGTTTTTGGAGAGTTTCTGCTTGTATTTCTTTGCATGAAGTCAGAATAGCCCCCCAGAGCTGCTGTCTTGATGTGAACTGCCTCCCACCCTCATAGATCTTTTGCTTGATGATACTCCAAAGGTTCTCTATAGGGTTGAGGTCAGGGGAAGATGGTGGCCACACCATGAGTTTATCTCCTTTTATGCCCATAGCAGCCAATGACTCAGAGGTATTCTTTGCAGCATGAGATGGTGCATTGTCATCCATGAAGATGATTTTGCTCCTGAAGGCATGTTTCTACTTTTTATACCATGGAAGACAGCTGTCAGTCAGAAACTCTATATACTTTGCAGAGGTCATTTTCACACCTTCAGGAACCTTAAAGAGCCCTACCAGCTGTTTCCCCATGATTCCGGCCCAAAACGACTCCTCCACTTCCTTGCCGACGTCGCAGCCTTGTTGGGACATAGTGGCCATCCACCAACCATCCACTACTCCATCCATCTGGACCATCCAGGTTTGCTCGACACTCATCAGTAAACAAGACTGTTTGAAGATTAGTCTTCATGTATGTCTGGGCCCACTGCAACCATTTCTGCTTGTGAACACTGTTTAGGGGTGGCCGAATAGTAGATTTATGCACCACAGCAAGCCTTTGAAGGATCCTACACCTTGAGGCTTGAGGGACTCCAGAGGCACCAGCAGCTTTAAATATCTGTTTGCTGGTTTGTAATTGCTTTTTAGCAGCCACTCTCTTAATCCGATTTACTTGCCTGGCAGAAACCTTCCTCATTCTGCCTTTATCAGCACATGTCTGTGCTCAGAATCAACCACAAATCTCTTAACAGTACGATGATCACGTTTAAGTTTTTGGGAAATATCTGTTTTCATCTCTTGACCAAGGCATTGCACTATTTGATGCTTTTCAGCAGCAGAGAGATCCTTTTTCTTTCCTAAATTCCTTGAAACCTGTGCCCTGCTTAATAATGTGGAACATCATTCTTAAGTAGTTTTCCTTTAATTGAGCTCATCTTGTAAACTAATTATCACAGGCGTTTGAGATTGATTTCAGTGATCCAAAGAGCCCTGATACACAATACCATCTATGAGTTTATTTGAAAAACAAAAAATTACATCTTTAGGACACTTAAATCCAATTTGCATAATAATTTGGAACACAGTGTATATATATATATATACACACACACACACACACACACACACATATATATATATAAATATATACACAGTATATACACACATGCATTATATCTATTCACACATATGAGCAATTATGTCAAAATGACTAAAGTGGGAATGTCCCTTTGATATAGTGAAAATTCTCCTGATATTTCATAGATTTGAAAACTGTGCTTATTGCACTCTAAAGCTTATGATCTACCAACCTACATGTTCCATCATGTACAACAAGGAATGTTGCTTTATACAGTTTGTAAACCAGTAAGCCACTGCTAGAAGACATTTGTAAAGGAGCCATAACAGTTTCAGCTGTGAAACTCCTGAAAATTCTGATGGACCGCAGTGCATTAAAGGGAACCTGTCACACCCCCAGGGTTTTTTTCAGTTTAAGAGCCACCTTCAGCAGCACTAAGGCTGCATTCTGTGAAGGTGGCTGTTCTTTTTCTGACCCCCAGTAATGCTGAAATATCGACTTTTATAATTAGCTCCTCATACCTGTAAAAGTGTCCCACAGGTATGTTGTGTTCCCCTGTATCAGCCACCTACCATCCGTCCATCATGCCTGTCCGGTGCCTCAGCGCCGTCCACCAGCTGTCCATCATGATTCCCTTGTGCATAGTTGCCTCCTCTTGATTTGAAGCCCGGCGCCTGCGCTGTGACAAGTGTTTTCGGGCAAGCGCAGTGCATGCTGCCCGAGAACCGACATCAGGCTATAGCGCCTGCGTGTTGCGGAGGCCCCAGATCCCGCCCCGCAGTGTGACTACATCATAACACACTGCGGAATCTGGCGACTGCGCAGTTAACTCTAGCTGCATCTTCCCCCATCCCCCGCCTCCTCCTCCTCTTTCGTTTCCTCCAACTGCACGCAGCCACGCATGTCAGAGCTGAGCTCGCACAAGCAGGTCAGGTCACTGGTAGGTCAGGTCCTCGGGTGTGTGACTCTAAAAACCCCTTTTATTTCAATAAAGTTGCAGCATTGTATTTATTCTAAAGTCCTCTGGTGACTTCATATTTCACTATCCTTCTATCTCAATCTATTTTTCTATCTATCATCTATCTATATAGCTATGTATCTATCCATCCATCTATCTATAAACTGTGTTCCAAATTATTATGCAAAAAGAGTTTAGGAGTGATAAGTTTAGAATTTTTTTGTTTGTCATTTAAACTCATTGATGGTAATGTGTGTCAGGGCTCTTTATATCACTGAAAGCAATTGCAGATACCAGTGCAAATTAGTTTGGCAGGTGTGTCCAAATAAAGGCAAGACTACTTAAGATGTTCCACATTATTAAGCAGCCTACATTTTTTGCCAAAATGGGAAAGAAAAAGGATGTGTCGGCTGCTGAGAAGCAGCAAATTGTGGAGTATTTAGGTCAAGGCATGACTACAATCAACATTGCCAAGACACTTCATCGTGATCATCGCACAAGAAGTATGTAGCCGATTCCCAGCACACACGTGTGCGTGCTGATAAGGAAAAATTGAGGACTCTTTCCAACAGGCAATTGCGTCAGGTTCAAAGAGCAGCTGCAAAAATGCCTTGTCATAGCAGCAGACAAGTTTTTGAAGCTGCTGGTGCCTCCAACGTCCCCCCGAACAACAAGATGCAGGGTCCTTCAGAGGTTTGCAGCTGTGCGTAAACCATCCTGTCGACCACCTCTATCCACTGCACACAAGCAGAAACGGCTCCAGTGGGCCAAACGATACAAGACGACTGACTTCCAAACTGTTTTGTTCACCGATGAGTGCCGTGCAACGCTAAATGATCCAGATGGATGGAGTGGAGGATGGCTGGTTGATGGACACCCCATGAAAACACGGCTAAGGCGCCAACAAGGAGGTGGAGTAATGTTTTGTGCTGGAATCATGGGGAGAGAGATTGTCGGCCCCTTTAGGATCCCTGAAGGGGTAAAGATGAACTCCATAATCTATGTGGAGTTTCTAAAACAGCACTTCCTGCCATGGTTCTCAAGAGGAAGAACCGTGCTTTCCGCAGCAAAATCATTTTCATGCATGATAATGCACCACCACATGCTGCAAATAACACATCTGCATCTCTGGCTGCTATGGGAGGACAAACTTATGGTGTGGCCACAATCTTCCCCTGACCTCAACCCCATTGAGAACCTCTGGAACATCATCAAAAGGAGTGTCTATGATTGCGGGAGGCAGTTCACATCTAAGCAACAGCTCTGGGAGGGTATTCTGTCCACATGCAAAACATGAAGCACAAACCATCCAAAAACTGACAAATTCAATGGACGAGAGAGTTCAGAAGCTTCTTTCGAACAAGGGGTCCTATGTGCAAATGTAACATCACCTAGAATAAAGTTTTGACTTGAAAACTGTTTGATTTAATTTTGTAATAAGCTGATAATGCTTATAATTTCACAATTGACCATTTTTTTGTTCAAAATAATAAAAAGGTTGAAAACTCTGCTGTGCATAATAATTTGGAACATGCATTTTGAGTGTTTATTATTTTTAAAAATATACTGTTTTCATAGGCAGTTTGTTCAAAAACATTGCAATTATACTAGAATAGTAGATGACTGGAAAATAATTGACTGCAATTCATATAGGTAATTTAGAGAAAATATGAGGAAATATTTTTTGCATAATAATTTGGAACAGTGTATATTTATCTGTCATCCATCCGTCTGTCATCCATCCGTCTGTCATCCATCCGTCTGTCATCCATCCGTCTGTCATCCATCCGTCTGTCATCCATCCGTCTGTCATCCATCCGTCTGTCATCCATCCGTCTGTCATCCATCCGTCTGTCATCCATCCGTCTGTCTGTCATCTACAGTTGTGGCCAAAAATATTGACACCCCTGCAATTCTCTCAGATAATACTCAGTTTCTTCCTAAAAATGATTGCAAACACAAATTCTTTGGTATTACATTTAATTTGTCTTAAATGAAAAAACACAAGAGAATGAAGCAAAAAGCAAAACATTGATCATTTCACACAAAACTCCAAAAATGGGCCAGACAAAAGTATTGGCACCCTCAGCCTAATACTTGGCTGCACAACCTTTAGCCAAAATAACTGCGACCAACCGCTTCCGGTAACCATCAATGAGTTTTTTACAATGCTCTGCTGGAATTTTAGACCATTCTTCTTTGGCAAACTGCTCCAGGTCCCTGATATTTGAAGGGTGCCTTCTCCAAACTGCCATTTTTAGATCTCTCCACAGGTGTTCTATGGGATTCAGGTCTGGACTCATTGCTGGCCACCTTAGAAGTCTCCAGTGCTTTCTCTCAAACCATTTTCTAGTGCTTTTTGAAGTGTGTTTTGGGTCATTGTCCTGCTGGAAGACCCATGACCTCTGAGGGAGACCCAGCTTTCTCACACTGGGCCCTACATTATGCTGCAAAACTTGTTGGTAGTCTTCAGACTTAATAATTCCATGCACACGGTCAAGCAGTCCAGTGCCAGAGGCAGCAAAGCAACCCCAAAACATCAGGGAACCTCCGCCATGTTTGACTGTAGAGACCGTGTTCTTTTCTTTGAATGCCTCTTTTTCTCCTGTAAACTCTATGTTGATGCCTTTGCCCAAAAAGCTCTACTTTTGTCTCATCTGACCAGAGAACATTCTTCCAAAACGTTTTAGGCTTTTTCAGGTAAGTTTTGGCAAACTCCAGCCTGGCTTTTTTATGTCTCGGGGTAAGAAGTGGGGTCTTCCTGGGTCTCCTACCATACAGTCCCTTTTCATTCAGACGCCGACTGATAGTACGGGTTGACACTGTTGTACCCTCGGACTGCAGGGCAGCTTGAACTTGTTTGGATGTTAGTCGTGGTTCTTTATCCAACATCCGCACAATCTTGCGTTGAAATCTCTTGTCAATTTTTCTTTTCCGTCCACATCTAAGGAGGTTAGCCACAGTGCCATGGGCTTTAAACTTCTTGATGACACTGCGCACGGTAGACACAGGAACATTCAGGTCTTTGGAGATGGACTTGTAGGCTTGAGCTTGCTCATGCTTCCTCACAATTTGGTTTCTCAAGTCCTCAGACAGTTCTTTGGTCTTCTTTCTTTTCTCCATGTTCAATGTGGTACACACAAGGACACAGGACAGAGGTTGAGTCAACTTTAATCCATGTCAACTGGCTGCAAGTGCGATTTAGTTATTGCCAACACCTGTTAGGTGCAACAGGTAAGTTACAGGTGCTGTTAATTACACAAATTAAAGAAGCATCACATGATTTTAAGAACAGTGCCAATACTTTTGTCCACCCTCTTTTTTATGTTTGGTGTGGAATTATATCCAATTTGGCTTTAGGACAATTCTTTTTGTGTTTTGTCATTTAAGACAAATTAAATGAAGATAATAATACCAAAGAATGTGTGTTTGCAATCATTTTCAAGAAGAAACTGAGTATTATCTGACAGAATTGCAGGGGTGTCAATACTTTTGGCCACAACTGTATCTGTCATCTATCATCTATGTATCTTTCTATCTGTCCATCCATCCATCCTTCTATCTATCCATCCTTCTATCCATCCATCCATCCATCTTTCCATCCATCCATCCATCTTTCTATCCATCCATCCTTCTATCCATCCATCCATCGATCTTTCTATCCATCCATCCATCCTTCTATCCATCCATCCATCCTTCTATCCATCCATCTTTCCATCCATCCATCTTTCCATCCATCCATCTTTCCATCCATCCATCTTTCCATCCATCCATCTTTCCATCCATCCATCTTTCCATCCATCCATCTTTCCATCCATCCATCTTTCCATCCATCCATCTTTCTATCCATCCATCCTTCTATCCATCCATCCATCTTTCTATCCATCCATCCATCGATCTTTCTATCCATCCATCGATCTTTCTATCCATCCATCCATCGATCTTTCTATCCATCCATCCATCGATCTTTCTATCCATCCATCCATCGATCTTTCTATCCATCCATCGATCTTTCTATCCATCCATCGATCTTTCTATCCATCCATCGATCTTTCTATCCATCCATCGATCTTTCTATCCATCCATCGATCTTTCTATCCATCCATCGATCTTTCTATCCATCCATCGATCTTTCTATCCATCCATCTTTCCATCCATCCATCCATCTTTCCATCCATCTTTCCATCCATCTTTCCATCCATCTTTCCATCCATCCATCTTTCCATCCATCCATCTTTTCTATCCATCCATCTTTCTATCCATCCATCTTTCTATCCATCCATCTTTCTATCCATCCATCTTTCTATCCATCCTTCTATCCATCCATCCTTCTATCCATCCATCCATCGATCTTTCTATCCATCCATCCATCCTTCTATCCATCCATCTTTCTATCCATCCATCCTTCTATCCATCCATCGATCTTTCTATCCATCCATCCATCGATCTTTCTATCCATCCATCGATCTTTCTATCCATCCATCGATCTTTCTATCCATCCATCCATCGATCTTTCTATCCATCCATCCATCGATCTTTCTATCCATCCATCCATCGATCTTTCTATCCATCCATCGATCTTTCTATCCATCCATCGATCTTTCTATCCATCCATCGATCTTTCTATCCATCCATCGATCTTTCTATCCATCCATCTTTCCATCCATCCATCTTTCCATCCATCCATCCATCTTTCCATCCATCTTTCCATCCATCTTTCCATCCATCTTTCCATCCATCCATCTTTCCATCCATCCATCTTTCTATCCATCCATCTTTCTATCCATCCATCTTTCTATCCATCCTTCTATCCATCCATCCTTCTATCCATCCATCCATCGATCTTTCTATCCATCCATCCATCCTTCTATCCATCCATCCATCCTTCTATCCATCCATCCATCCTTCTATCCATCCATCCATCTTTCTATCCATCCATCCATCTTTCCATCCATCCATCTTTCCATCCATCCATCTTTCCATCCATCCATCTTTCCATCCATCCATCTTTCCATCCATCCATCTTTCCATCCATCCATCTTTCCATCCATCCATCTTTCCATCCATCCATCCTTCTATCCATCCATCGATCTTTCTATCCATCCATCCATCGATCTTTCTATCCATCCATCGATCTTTCTATCCATCCATCGATCTTTCTATCCATCCATCCATCGATCTTTCTATCCATCCATCCATCGATCTTTCTATCCATCCATCCATCGATCTTTCTATCCATCCATCGATCTTTCTATCCATCCATCGATCTTTCTATCCATCCATCGATCTTTCTATCCATCCATCTTTCCATCCATCCATCTTTCCATCCATCCATCTTTCCATCCATCTTTCCATCCATCTTTCCATCCATCTTTCCATCCATCCATCTTTCCATCCATCCATCTTTCCATCCATCCATCTTTCCATCCATCCATCTTTCTATCCATCCATCTTTCTATCCATCCATCTTTCTATCCATCCATCTTTCTATCCATCCATCTTTCTATCCATCCTTCTATCCATCCATCCATCGATCTTTCTATCCATCCATCCATCCTTCTATCCATCCATCTTTCTATCCATCCATCCTTCTATCCATCCATCGATCTTTCTATCCATCCATCCATCGATCTTTCTATCCATCCATCGATCTTTCTATCCATCCATCGATCTTTCTATCCATCCATCGATCTTTCTATCCATCCATCGATCTTTCTATCCATCCATCGATCTTTCTATCCATCCATCTTTCCATCCATCTTTCCATCCATCTTTCCATCCATCTTTCCATCCATCTTTCCATCCATCCATCTTTCCATCCATCCATCTTTCTATCCATCCATCTTTCTATCCATCCATCTTTCTATCCATCCATCTTTCTATCCATCCTTCTATCCATCCATCCTTCTATCCATCCATCCATCGATCTTTCTATCCATCCATCCATCCATCCTTCTATCCATCCATCCATCCTTCTATCCATCCATCCATCCTTCTATCCATCCATCCATCTTTCTATCCATCCATCCATCTTTCCATCCATCCATCCATCTTTCCATCCATCCATCTTTCCATCCATCCATCTTTCCATCCATCCATCTTTCCATCCATCCATCTTTCCATCCATCCATCTTTCCATCCATCCATCTTTCCATCCATCCATCGATCTTTCTATCCATCCATCCATCGATCTTTCTATCCATCCATCTATCTTTCTATCCATCCATCGATCTTTCTATCCATCCATCCATCGATCTTTCTATCCATCCATCCATCGATCTTTCTATCCATCCATCCATCTTTCCATCCATCCATCTTTCCATCCATCCATCTTTCCATCCATCCATCTTTCCATCCATCCATCTTTCCATCCATCCATCTTTCCATCCATCCATCTTTCCATCCATCCATCTTTCTATCCATCCATCCTTCTATCCATCCATCGATCTTTCTATCCATCCATCCATCGATCTTTCTATCCATCCATCGATCTTTCTATCCATCCATCTTTCCATCCATCCATCCATCTTTCCATCCATCTTTCCATCCATCTTTCCATCCATCTTTCCATCCATCTTTCCATCCATCCATCTTTCTATCCATCCATCTTTCTATCCATCCATCGATCTTTCTATCCATCCATCGATCTTTCTATCCATCCATCGATCTTTCTATCCATCCATCCATCGATCTTTCTATCCATCCATCGATCTTTCTATCCATCCATCTTTCCATCCATCCATCTTTCATCCATCCATCTTTCATCCATCCATCCATCTTTCCATCCATCTTTCCATCCATCTTTCTATCCATCCATCTTTCTATCCATCCATCTTTCTATCCATCCATCTTTCTATCCATCCATCTTTCTATCCATCCATCTTTCTATCCATCCTTCTATCCATCCATCCTTCTATCCATCCATCCATCGATCTTTCTATCCATCCATCCATCGATCTTTCTATCCATCCATCGATCTTTCTATCCATCCATCGATCTTTCTATCCATCCATCCATCGATCTTTCCATCCATCCATCTTTCTATCCATCCATCCATCTTTCTATCCATCTTTCTATCCATCTTTCTATCCATCTTTCTATCCATCTTTCTATCCATCCATCCATCTATCCATCTTTCTATCCATCCATCTTTCCATCCATCCATCTTTCCATCCATCCATCTTTCCATCCATCCATCTTTCCATCCATCCATCTTTCCATCCATCCATCTTTCCATCCATCCATCTTTCCATCCATCCATCTTTCCATCCATCCATCTATCCATCTAAATAGAATAAAAATCAGGAAGCACTCCAGTTCAAGGAAAAATGTGGACTTTAATCCAGCACCAAGTGGTGCAACGTTTCGACCTCACAGCATGGTCTTTGACAAAGACCGTGCTGTGAGGTCGAAACATTGCACAACTTGTTGCTGGATTAAAGTCCACATTTTTCCATGAACTGGAGTGCTACCTGATTTGTTTTCTATTTATATTTTTGCGTTGGACAACCGCATTACTCAGGAAGTATTGCACCCAAAATCTGCTCAAGTTTGTGCTGCTACCTGTTTTTTTATTTATCCATCTATTTTTCTACTATCTATCCCATATATTTCTATCATCTATATATTATCCATCTATCTCTTTATCTATTCATATAGTTATCATCTATCTATCCATCTATCATCTATCTATCTATCTATCGGTAAACCAGGGGAAGAGTCCTGAGGAGAGAATTTGCATATTCCCTGTGCCTTCTGAGATAAGTGAAGAGTCTCCGCAAGCTCAATGATCACTGGATTTTGGCCGTTGCAGCTGAAAAGAGGAAATCGGTAAACCAGGGGAAGACTCCTGAGGAGAGAATTTGCATATTCCCTGTGCCTTCTGGGATAAGTGAAGAGTCTCCGCGAGCTCAACGATCAGACTTACCAGTGGAAAACATGGATTTTTGTGAGTACTCACCGTAAAATCCTTTTCTCCGAGACGCTCATTGGGAGACACAGGTACTGTGGGTGTATGCTACCGCCATCTGGAGGCTGACACTAGGCAATACAACACAATGTTAGCTCCTCCCCCGCTGCATACACCCTCGCCCTGATTGTGGGCGGAAACCAGTTTAGTGCAAAAGCAGTAGGAGAGCAATAACCATTAGCCTTAATGCAGTAAACAATATGTCTGGCAAAGGACCACCCTGACATTCACAACAACATGCACATTAATCAAATAAACAAGAGCCAACAGGCTAACAGGGTGGGTGCTGTGTCCCCCAATGAGCGTCTCGGAGAAAAGGATTTTACGGTGAGTACTCACAAAAATCCATGTTTCTCCTTCGTCTCATTGGGGGACACAGGTACTGTGGGACACCCTAAAGCAGTCCCTGGGTGGGAGATTGACTCACCTATCCAAGCTCCATGCATCCCTTGTTTAAAGGTGCGCTACTGCTGCTTGGAGAATCCTTCTACCCAGGCTCGCATCCGCCGAAGCCTGAGTATGGACAATGTAATATTTAGTAAACGTGTACAGGCTGGACCAGGTTGCTGCTTTGCATACCTGCTCCGCCGAAGCCTGATGCCGAAGCGCCCAATGCCTGAGTAAAATGCGCTTTGATCCCTGATGGAACCAGCGCCCCTCTGATGCGATAGCGAAAAGGAGATGAATCCAGCGAGCCAAGTTTAAAGTACATAAAAAATCATCTTCTTAATTTCAAACGTAAATTAAAAATATTTATCCATAGCAGCATATTAAAAATATAGGCAGAAATAGGAAAAATTACTGCTGTAAAGCGCACGGCAAGACGCGTTTCAGCTAAACCTTTATCATTGCCATAATACACATTGCTATTTTTCTGGGATATAAGAAGGAAAAGATCCTAAGATAGGTGGTGCTATAGTTGATTAAGCGTTAATAGATCACACTTGTAAGCATCAACCTATAAGATTAACTATTTAAAAACAAGTGTTAACCCTAACAAAAGCTAATACGTTAGCAGTAATTTTTCCATATATTTTACAAATATTTTACAATACATGATATAACAGAATATATATATATATATATATATATATATATATATACATACACATAGAGATTTTTTTTTCTCATGTTATCCTCCACAATACTTCCATAATATAATTTTTACTCAAAAAAATATATATTTATGAACTTGAGACAGGGCAGGTTATAATTATTAACATAAGAATCAATTTGAGGATTTTTAATATATTCTAATTAAATCTTGTCTATTGTTTAAGCCAACTGGCATCCTAGTTTCCAAAGTAAAAATCCAAGAAGATTCCCTGTTAAGTAGTTTACGTTTTCTATCGCCCCCTCTGGTAGACCGTGTTACTAACTCTATTGCTTTAAATCTGAAGCTATCAAAATTGCCTGAATGATATTGTGAAAAATGCCTGGAGACCGCTGATGGATTGAAGCTGGAGGGGTTAATAGCATCAGAAATGTGTCTTCTAATTCTTTTCCTCAGTTTTCCCGTTGTACAACCTATATACTGTTTACAACATAATGTACAGCCAATCAAATATACTACCTAGGTGGAATTACAGTTCAAAAAACTGTTAATAGAATATTCTTTGTTGCTATGGAATGAGGAAAATTTGTTGATTTTATGTGCATATTGACAACAAGTACATCTCTTATTTCCACATTTAAAAAACCCCTTTAGAATCAGCCAGGTGTCACTGGTTTCCAGCGAGGAATTCAAATACAGACTAGGCGATAGTTTATCCTGCAAAGTAGGTGCTTTTTTTGCTACATAAGTAATTTGGTTTTCTGCAATAATTTGTTTTAGTTTTGGATCCTGGCTTAACACAGGAATATATTTCTTTATAATAGAAACTATGTTGTTATACTGAAGACTATATGGAGTAGAGAAAAAAAAAAAATTTTATTATTTGGAAATTGTGATTTTTTTGTTGTTTTTTTTATTTATTATTAGATCCTTTCTATCAATATCCTTGACTATTTTAGTTGCTCTCTGTAACATCCAGTTTGGATAGCCTCTATTTTTTAGTCTCATATTAACTAATTCCTGTGCATTTTTATATGCTTTTGGATCAGTCGAATTTCGTTTATACCTTATAAGCTCTCCTATGGGGATGTTTTTTATCACATGTTGAGGATGGCAAGAATCAGCTGCCAGTAATGTATTTTTGGCAGTGCTTTTGCGGTAGGGGCTAATAAAGATTTTTTTGTTGTCATTTTCATCTACACCTGCTGTTAATGTGACATCTAGAAAATTCACTGAATTTTTATTCCAAAAATGTGTAAAGGCTAAATTGAAATCATTCACATTAATGCTGTTTATAAAACTGGAGGCTTCCTCCTGTGTTCCTTTCCATATAATGACTAAGTCATCTATATAACGCCCTGTCCACACCAGGCTTTTAGAAAAAAGGTTGGAGTCAGCATATAGGACCAATTCCTCCCATCTGGCCACAACTAAATTTGCCAGAGGCGGGGAGAACTTGGCCCCCATGCTGACTCCAGTCTTCTGCAGAAAAAATCTGCTATTAAAAGAAAAATAATTGTGACTGAGTAAAAACCTTACTGCCATTACCAAAAAATCCTTAATTTCTATAGCATAATTACTAAATGTTTCTAAGTGATAAA
The DNA here is from genome assembly GCF_039654945.1 of Dendrobates tinctorius. Lineage (NCBI taxonomy): Eukaryota > Metazoa > Chordata > Amphibia > Anura > Dendrobatidae > Dendrobates > Dendrobates tinctorius. Next base: position 56,015,919 of record NW_027361683.1, on the reverse strand, counting down.
TTAAGGAATCTATGGCCACCCCATGAGGGATCGATGGATATAATGAAACCACATCACTTGTAATCCAGGAGTATTGATCCTCCCATACAAAATTTTCCATTATGGTAACTAAAGCTTTGGTATCTCTGATGTAACTAGGGATTTCTTTCACCAGAGGCTGTAAGTAATGATCCACCCATTCTCCTAATCTTTCTCCCAAAGATCCAATACCTGCCACTATAGGGCGTAGTGGAGGTGGAAATACATCCTTATGGACCTTAGGGAGGGAATGGTAAATAGGAACAATTGGACAGGTGACATGTAAATAGTCAAATAACCTCTGATGCGATAGGCCTCTTGAATAGTTAAACGGATCCCTTTTTGGTCGATTTTTGAGGCAGCGAGTCTCTTCCTGCGCCCGTCAGGGAGCACGAACGGCGCATCCGTCTGGCACAAGGGTGCCGATCTTGACACGTACCTCCGGAGAGCTCTTACCAGGTCTAACGTGTGCAGAGCTGCTTCCACGCGATGCACTGATACCGGACAGGATGAGGGCAAGAAAATATCCTCCTTGATGTGGAATGAGGACACCCCTTTGAAGAAAAGGGGGGAGCTGACCTAAGCACCACCTTATCTTGCGGAAAGCGAGGAACGGTGCTCTGCACGACAGCGCCGCCAACTCCGACAATCGCCTAACTGAGGTGACGGCTAACAAAAACACCCCCTTCCACGAACAAAATGGTAAAGTAAAGACCTGTAGCGGCTCAAAGGGAGATTCCTGCAGAACACTCAGGACCAGGATAAGATCCCTGGTGCCCATTGGCGCCTTATAGGGAGGTACTAGATGAGAGACTCCCTGGATGAAAGCCTTTACCTGCATAATTAGTAGCCATTCTACCCTGGGATAGGAAGGACAATGCCGATATCCGACTCCTAAGAGAGCTCGGGCTAATCCTGAGTCTAGGCCCGACTGGAGAGAGGCCAAGATGTCGGGAATAATGTCCGGGGCGAAAGACCATGCTCTCGACCCCAAGTAAAGAACAACTTTCAGGAGTAACGATAGACTCTCGCCGAGGTATGCTTCCTGGCGCTAACCATTGTAGCGCCCACCTCGTGGTGAAAACCCCGCTTGAGCTAGAATCCAAGATTCAACGGCCATGCCGTGTAACACGGGGCCCCCGAGTTCGGGTGGCAGATCGGTCCTTGGGACAGCCGATCCGCACGCTGCGGCAATCGCCACTGGATGTCGGTGAGCCGCTGCATCAGATCTGCATAGCATGCCCGTCAGGGCCCATCTGGTGCCAGCAGCTCTACTGGTACCCTTTCCACCTTGATCTTTCTGATAACTCCTGGAAGCGATGGCAACGGAGGAAAACAGGTATGGAAAGGCGAAACTGGTCCCCTGGTAGAACCAACGCCTCCACCCCGAACACTCGTGGGACCCGTGCCCGAGCAACGAACACGGGCACCTTGGCGTTCATTTTGGACGCCATCAGATCTACATCTGGTGTCCCCCATCGTTGCAAATATGCTGAACAACCTCGGGGTGCAGGGACCCCTCCCCAGCCCGACCTCCTGTCGGCTGAGGAAGTAGACTCACCAATTCTCTACCCCTGGGATGTGGCCCGCCGAAAATACCGATGGATGTTCTCGGCTCACTGCCGGACGTGTCCCGTCTCACGCATGGTTGTCCTGCTGCCCCCTTGATAATTTACGTAAGCCACTGCCGTGGCATTGACTGACTGAATACGAACGGGTGGTTCGGCTAGGAAGTGCCAAAAATAATGCAGTGTCCGCCGGACTATACATATCTCCAACAAATTGACCTGGAGGCGTGCCTCCTGTCGCGACCATTGGCCCTGAGTCGTGTGGTGATGAAACACTGCTCCCCAGGCCCAGGAGGCTGGCATCTGTCGTGACCACTAGCCAGTGCTCTGGGGGAAAAGGTTTACCCTGAAGAAGCGAATATCTGACCGTCCACCACTCCAGTGACTGTCTGATCTGAGAGGATAGCTGGCACCGCTGATCGAGGGCGAATGAATTCTTATCCAATCTAACAAGAGAGCCTGCTGTAGCGGGTGAAGAAGGAAACTGGGCAAACGGAATCGCTTCCCTTGCTGCCACCATCTTCCCCAGCATCCTCATCCCAAAACGAATGGAGCGAGGAACTGGCTGCTGGAGCTTCCAGACTCCCTGCTGGAGCGGTACGGCTCTGTCTTGAGGGAGACTCACCAACCCTCAGGAGGCATCGAAGATCATTCCTAGGAAGAAAATCCTGTGGGTTGGGACAAGGGATGACCTTTCCCTGTTGACCAACCATCCTAAGCGGAATAGCGTAATGCTGACATTCTCCTTGCATGCTCAAAAAGAGGGACCCTTCACCAAGAGGTCGTCTAAGTATGCAAGACGACTATGCCCCGAGTGTGTAAGACGGCCCTCACGCCTACCCTTAGTTTTGTGAACCCTCAAAGGTGGTGGCTAGCCTGAAGGGCAGAGCCGCAAACTAAAAATGTTGGCCATTGATGGCGCCCCGAAGAACCTTTTGATGCAGAGGAGAAAAAGAAAAAATGCAGGTAGGCATCCTAAAAACCGACTTAGGCTATGTATTCTCTCTGCACCATGCCCGATATAACCGAACGAAGCTATTCCATCCTGAAATGTGTGATCCTGATGAACTTGTTCAGAAGCCTCAGGTCCAAAATCGTCCTGACTGTCCCGTCCTTTTCCGGGACTGCGAAGAGATTGGAATAAAACTTCTGAGCCCTCTCGAGCTCTGGTATGGAATAATGACCTGTTGTTCTGGAGTGACCTGACGGCCCCCCGCAATGTCCCTGCCCTGGACTGTACCTTGGGAAGTCGGGCAGACAAAAAACCGTCTTGGGGGTTCCTGACAAACTGTAAGTCGTACCCGTAGACACCAGTTTCGTCCCCCATGAGTCGTGTGCTAACTCGACCCAGAATGACGAAATAAGAGCAGGCGCCCGCCTGCCCTGTTGATGTCGCTCATAATGCTCCCAGAGTCATTTGGCTGGGGGTTCTTGGCACCTCTCGACCTGGCGGGCGCGGAACCCTCCACTGGATTGGGTCTACATGAGACCTGTCGCTCCCTATTCTGGCTGGGGCGACTTGGACCGGCCGAACTGGCTGCCGCCGTCCCCCCCGGAGTTGAGAAAGACCCGAAACTATGTCGGAAACTAGGAAAACAGGTTGCCTGATCTTCTGCTGTGGACGGAAGCTGCTCTTTCCTCCTGCCGCGTCAGAAATGCGCTGATCCAAATTTTTCCCCAAACAGGCCCTTGATAGGGTACGGAAGTCAGAGACCTCTTGGAAATAGAATCCTCTTGCCAAGCCCTTAACAAAAAGGGCTCTCCTAATGGCTACCGTGTTAGCGGCTGCCGATGCTGCACATATGGCCGCATCCAAGGAGGCATTGATCAAGTAGTCTCCGGCCATAGGAATCTGATTTGTGACCTCTAACACCTCCGCAGGCAGGTCTCTATCTCGCAAAGCCTTATTCACTGACTCAGACCATGACATTATGGCCTTGGCTCTCCTGTTGCGCAAAGGAGGGGGCGAGCGCTGAAGCTGACGCTTCAAAAACACTAATCGAGCCAAGCTCTCAATGAGCCTATCAGAGGGATTCTTAATGGACTTCGAGGCCAGACGAGATACTGGTGGGTCCACCACTGGTGATTCCGTCGATCTCCTTTTTTTTTTTTCCCTTACAGAGTTCAGGGGCAAATGGATATCTTGCTTCCATAGTCTCCTGACCCGAGAAGCGCCTATCTGGGCGTTCTGTGACGCTGCCCAATGCCTTCAAACTCTGGGTGAGTGCCAAAGACTCTGTGCGGACGCCTGGCCTGTCTAAAGGCTACTTTATGGCTCAAGGCCAGGGTAACTTCATTCTCCACCCCCCAAGGTTTGCTTGACAGCTCCAATGAGGCTGTCTATTGCTACTGACAGCCCAGGATATCCAGGTCCGGCATAGCGTCTGAGTCCCAATCCACACTCTGCTTGCTCCCGAACATAGGTGACAGAGCGTGATGCTGAACTCCCAGATGCCGAGGCACCAGGCAACCCGGAAAGATCTCGTGTAGGTGCGTTCCTTTGGCATCTGTCTGGCATGAGAGCGGCCCCTGCAGGCCGAGGGTTCTCGTAAGATGGAGGACCCTTCTCCAGGCGTGAAGAGAGTCGATCGCCTTTGTAAGCGACGCCATAGTGATAGCCTTCCGGAGGATTTGGCTCTCTGGACTCAGCTACCGGAGGGGGGCTCCTGGGCACGTTTGGGCTTAGGTCTCCCATTTGGGTCCCGGCCCTTGCTCAGGCTGCTTAGCAGCCGCCAAGCTTCTCTACAGGAGATGCATGCAGCGTAAAAAAAAAAAAAAAATTGTGTGCGCTTTACCCTCCCTGGCCATATTGCATGAGCAAGGCGTTTTTCTCCTTCTCTCTTTTTTTTTCCTTTTTTCCCTGAGAGGGAACGGGGGGGGGCAGGAGGGCACCCCCTGCGTGTCTAGCGTGCACCTGCAGCTCAGCTGCGCCTTACCCGCTCCTGCGTCCTCCACGCCACCGCTCCTGAACACCTCTGTGGGGCAGGCCGACCACCTTACCTCCTGCGACCTATCCCACCCCGAAGCTGGGGCCTCAATTAATTCGGCGCCTGCCCAGCTTCAAGGGGCGGGCCGCCGGAAGTGACATCCCGACAGAGGCGGGACTTCCGCCGCGGCCTAGCTCCGGCCAAAGCCGCAGGCTCAATTTTACAGCATCAGCCCGCGGGATGCGGTAGAGGATGCCGCAGCGGCGCAGCCGTAAACACCGCAGCAGCGCGACTGCCGGAGGCGCCAGGCTCCGCAGCAGGAGTGGTCGGAGGAGGCGGCGGCGGAGGTGGTGGCGACGGGTGCCAGCTTACCTGCAGGAGGAAGCACCGGGAAGGATTTGCTACACGCTCCCAGCACACCGCTGCTGTGTCCGCATCTCTCTGCCCAGGAGCCCCACACACACAGCCGGTGATTTGCGATCTCTGACAACTCCACCAGGTAAAACGGGGAGGAGAGGGGTGGAGGGGGATCCAGGACGGTGCAGGCACCCTAACTCCGTCCAGCTTCAGCCGAGGAGAGGGACCGTCCGATGCCTTGCAGCACCTCCGTCTAGCGTTGGTGGAGCAGTGGGGGCCGCACAGACTAGTCTTGTGCCTCTGTGCAAGCCCATGGTTTCAATACCTAGGGGTGGACAGGGTTAAGTCCGGCATAGTGTCCCACGTCGCGGGAGAGGATACGTGGAGGCGACACTCTCACATGCTCGCCCGTTGATGGTTTTGGGAAATCGGACCCTTTCAATAGGATCCGTTGCCCCTGTCTCATCATCTTAGAAAAAATAAAGAAAAGAAAAAAAACAAACTAAAATAAAAAATTCTGGGAACCTGCCCAGATTTGTCCCACGGTGCGGGAAAGGATACGTGGAGACGATACTCGACACGTGCTCGCCCGTTGATGGTTTGGGGAAATCGGACCCTTTAAATAGGATCTGTTGCCCCTGTCTAATCTTCATGGAACAAAAAAAGTCTGGAGAAAAAAGACCAGACGTGTGCCTCCAAAGACACTAAGCAAAAAACTGGTTTCCGCCCGCAATCAGGGCGAGGGTGTATGCGGCGGGGGAGGAGCTAACCTTGTGTTGTATTGCCTAGTGTCAGCCTTCAGATGGCAGTAGCATACACCCACAGTACCTATGTCCCCCAATGAGACGAAGGAGAAAGCCAAACTTCACATGCCACAAATGCAAGCTTGTGTCTCTGTTGGAGGAAAAGTTGCAAAATCTCGGAGAGGTTAGCTACACTGAAGATCATTAAGGAAGGTGAAGAGTTCTTAGAGCAGAATTAGCTCTTCATGTTACAGAAAGAGAAGAAATTCGAAGTGGGCCTGAAGAAACAGAGGAATGGAAGCCTGTGACCAAGAGAAGCAGGAGGATCGGGAGGCAGTCAGCGCCCATACTGCTAAGGAACCAGTACCAGGCTCTTACACAGGAGAACGATGAAGAAGTACATCAGGATAAGACTTTACCCACAAAGAACAACTTTGTACGCCTTCAGAATCCGCCTGGATGGAGAAAGAAAAATGTTGTGAAGAAACGGAGAGTGGTGGTCATGGAGTATTCCCTGTTGAGAGGAACAGAGGCCGCTATCTGCAGACCGGATATAACCTCAAGAGAAATGTGCTGTCTTCCAGGTGCAAAAATTAAAGATGTGTCTGACAGGGTATCAGGACCCTTCAGACCTACAAAATGACTACCCATTCCTGCTAATACATGTGGGGACAAATGACAGCTAGAAACCATCTGCAGTGACTTTGAAAACTTAGGCAAGAACGTGAAAGAACTGGGAGCGCAGTTGGTCTTCTCTTCCATCCTCCCAGTGGATGGCCATGGAACAAGGAGGTGGATTAAGATTCTGCAGGTGAACAACTGGCTACGTCGATGGTGCCGTCAGCAAGGATTTGGATTTCTGGATCACAGAGTGGATTACCTATACAATGGACTACTTGCTAGAGATGGGGTGCACCTTACGAAGACTGGAAAACATGTATTTGGAAGTCGCCTTGCTACACTCATCAGGAGAGCTTTAAACTAGAACAATGTGGGAAGGGAAGCAAAAGGCCAGAAAAAGCCATACACCTGAGAAATGCTATTAAGAACTCTGCTATTAGAAGTGGAAAACTATTGCAAAAAAAAGGGGGGGGTCTTATCCACATTACAAAGGACAGTATATCTTGAAATATGCTCATCTGGTTAGGATGAGATAAAGGCGTGTAGGAAGCGGCTGCTGCAGATCCACAGGTCTTCAGTGACCAGAAGAAATGATAAATCCAAAAGGGAGTTCGTAGCTATATTCCGCGCTGCCGCTTTAGACAAATTCCAGGAGAATGCTGTATGATTGCAGTGGTTTTATTCTACGCGTTTCAGGGGTCTCATGCCCCCTTCATCAGGACATACCACAAAATACATACAGGTATCACAGATATAAATAGGTTTGAAAGGACGCTGGATTTCAAAAAAATGAGCGGCAACAAGTGAGATGATGCAGTGTCAAAGTTCAATGACACCACATGGTTAACAGTTCACCTAGGATATATTACAAAAGTATGCGGATTTTAGAAGATTTTTTGATTAAATTTACATTTCCAAAAGAGATAATAAAGTCAAATTTATGATTTTAACATGGAAAAAAGAAAAACTGATAGAAAAAATAAAGAACCGGACATCTGCTGAGGTGGACACGAACCTGCAAAAAAGGGGGAGGGGGGGTTATTCCTGTTCAGGAAAAAAGGTTAGCGAAAGTAGGTGCTACCTTCGAGCCCATTGCAGTCCCCTTAATTTGTTGAAAAAAATATTTTTTCAAAAGGTAAAAAAAAATTATTTTTCAATATAAAAACCCTAGGGTCTAAATGAAATAACTGAGGTTTTTACCTAGACAGTGGAATATTTGTTTATATCTATATTCACATGTTCTGCAACCTATGAAAAAAATTGACCATGTGTATAGATGGTTTCTGAGATCTTTGCGATAATTTCTCTTTTTTCTATTTAAAACTTTATATGCATTATTTGTGACAGTTGCCCTTTTTGATAATTTTCACCTAATTATGCAGTCCCCGCCTTGTGGTTTTTATATTTTTACACCCAATGCAGTTTTATATTTATAATTAATTTCACAATACTGTGCTTCTTTGGTTTAATGCATATTCATTTATTTTTATTATATTTATATTATTTTTTAATTATTTTTAAATTATTTATGGATTTGTTCACATATAGTTTGTGCGTTAACTCCAAAAAATAGTTATATATATGTAAATCCTGCATAGCCTCCTTTGGAATGAAACCCCCTTTGTATCGGTTTAGCTCCCCTTTTTTTTTGCTCTTGGGAGCAATCACTTTCACACCCCTGTTTTAAACATTATCTCTGTTAGTTGCATATTCTGAAGTGTTCCTTTCTTCTTTAATTAAGCCCGGGTAAGCGTTACTAATGTTACTAGTCAGGCATGAAAGAATGACCCCGGCTGATAATAATACTTCGTTCCTCCTTCACTCAGCTTTCATCCACATACTGCTGAGCCATAAGGTACTGTCACACTTAGCGATGTACCAGCGATCCCGACCAGCGATATGACGCGGTCAGGATCGCTGGTACATCGCTAAGTGGTCGCTAGTGAGCTGCCACACAGGCAGATCTCACCAGCGACATCGCTGGGGACGGGGGTCACTACTTACCTGTCACACCAGGCGATCCTGCGTCCTCCCGCCCGGCTCCACGCGTCGCTCGTCGTCACAGCAGGAAGTGCCACAGGAAGCTGACGAGAAACAGTCCAGGATATTCTCGCGCGATCAGCGATAACCAGCGGGGGAGCCGATCGTAGGTAAGTATCACACACAGCGATATCGCTAGCAATATCGCTATAACGTCACTAGTTATAGCGATATTGCTAGCGATATCTCTTAGTGTGACATGCCCTATAGAGATTAGTGAGCAGTACAAGAATGTTACTGCCACTCCTTTGCAATGAAAAGACTTGTGTCACGTGTTGAACACAAAAGCTGCCTGCGATCTTATCTATCAATGAAGCCACTCATTCACTTTGCCGGTTTGTCCTGCGTTTTTACTTTGAGCAGTAGTTGGCTCCTGTACAGCTTCCTGTGTGTTGCTGTACCTGATATATTAACCCTTTTTTAGGTGCCTCATGCTAAATATAAAATTTGCCCACGATCCTTGTATCAATGAAGCAATGAATCTATTTTGTCGGCTTGTCCTGCGTTCTCATTCTGAGCTGCTGCTGTACAGTTTCTGGTGTGTTGCTGCATCTAGCATCTTTTAAACCCATTTCCTTTTTTTTTTTATACTTAAAAATAACTTCATATTTAATTTTTCAGAGTTTAACTAAAATTATATTATATTTTTTATTGGTAAAGAATTAAAATTATGCTTTTATTTTTCCCTTTTTTTTTATAAAGATTGCAATGCTTTCCTTGAGAAAAAGTAGCTTGCTGTTTCCATACGGTAGTCCACTTGTAAGGCATCCACCTCTGAACAGGAATAACCCCCCCCTCGCCCTTTTTTGCAGGTTCGTGTCCACCTGAGCAGATGTTCGGTTCTTTCTTTTTCCTTTCAGTTTTTCTTTTTTTCCCCATGTTAAAATCATAAATTTGACTTTATTATCTCTTTTGGAAATGTAAATTTAATCAAAAAATCTTCTAAAATCCGCATACTTTTGTAATATATCCTAGGTGAACTGTTAACCATGTGGTGTCATTGAACCTTGACACTGCATCATCTCACTTGTTGGCGCTCATTTTTTTGAAATCCAGCGTCCTTTCAAACCTATTTATGTCTGTAATACCTGTATGTATTTTGTGGTATTTCCTGATGAAGGGGCATGAGACCCCTGAAACGCGTAGAATAAAACCACTGCAATCATACAGCATTCTCCTGGAATTTGTCTAAAGCGGCAGCACGCAATATAGCTACGAACTCCCTTTGGATTGATCATTAGAAGTGGAAAGGAAGAACAAAGACAAAAGAATCTATATAATAAAAATATAGGAGAAAGAGAAATGTTTCTATACTAATGCACAAAGCATGGGCAACAAACAAGGAGAATTGGAACTACTAACGCAGGAAAAGAAATATGATGTAATTGGAACCACTGAAACTTGGTGGGACGATACACATGATTAAAATACAAGGCTAGAATGATACAACTTATTTGCTAGAAACAGACTTGATAAACGAGGAGGAGGTGTCGCATTGTATGTTAGAAACGCGTATATCTGCACAGAGATTGAAGCTTCAGAGACTGGGAGTTCTGTGGAAACTGTTTGGGTAAGAATACAAGGACAGAAAAATGGAAAGGACACCATTGTAGGCATTTAGCTGAAGATATGGATGAACTCTTTATGCATCAAATGGCCAAGTTATCCAAAAAATATGACAGTTGTCATGGGAGATTTCAACTATCCTGACATTTGTTAGGAATCTCTCTCAGTTTTGAACAGGTCAAGGAAATTCTTATCCTCTCTTGCTGACAACTTTATCTTCCAAAAGGTAGGGGAGAGAACAAGGGGAACTGCTACCTTGGATCTAATCCTTATAAACAGGGAGGAAATGGTTGAGGAGGTAAAAGTGGCTGGGACCCTAGGAGGTAACGACCATGCTATTTTAGAATTTTGGATAACTAGAGGAGGAAGACCTGTGAAGACTCAGACATCAAGGCTAGATTTCAGAAAGGCAGATTTTAAGGGATTCAGAAAGAGAATTGGAGGGATCCAATGGCTGGATATCCTTAAGGACAAAAGTGTCCAGGAAGGATGAGAAATCTTGAAAAATGAAATTCTCAAAGCTCAATTGTTAACAATTCCGAAAAGAGGGAAGAATAGGAAGCATTTAAGGAAGCCAGGATGGATGAACACAGAACTTAAGCACATGCTAAAAAGGAAATGTTTATAAAATGGAAAGAGGGAGGCATATCTAAAGAAGAATATAAAGCTGTCTGCAGAACTTGCAGGGCACAAATCAGATTTCTAAAGCGGACAATGAATTGAGGCTTGCAAGAGATGTCAAAAGCAATAAAAGGATTTTGGGGATATGTCAAAAGTAAAAGTAAAGTCAAAGATGCTATAGAATATTTACAGGATGAAAATGATATTTACAGGATGTTGAGAAGGCCGAACTTTTAAATTCCTATTTTGCATCTGTTTTCTCTCAGAAAGGAAATGTAACATCAACTGTTCTTCACTGTCCTATTAAGGGAATAGAAGAATCCAGGATATCTATAAACAGAAAAATAATGAGGAAACACTTAGCTAACCTAAATTAATTCAAGTCTCCAGGTCCAGATGAATTACACCCCAGAGTACTGAAGGAGATAGCAGAAGACATTTCTGAACCCCTCTCCATAATATTTGAAAATTCTTGGAGAACAGGAGAAGTTCCAGAAGACTGGAGAAGAGCAAATGTTGTTCCTATCTTCAAAAAGGGGAAGAAGGTGGACCCAGGCAACTATAGGCCGATGAGTCTGACATCTATACCAGGAAAGATCTTTGAACAAATTATTAAACATGTATGTAAGTACCTGGATAAGAATGAAGTGATTAAACAGTCAGCATGGGTTTGTAACTAATAAGTCATGTCAGACTAACTTAATTTCCTTCTATGATAGAATCACTGATTGGGTGGATCAGGGAAATGCTGTAGATATAGTATATCTTGACTTCAGCAAAGCATTAGACAAAGTATCTCACACAATCCTTATTGAAAAAATGGCTAAGTATGGAAAGGACAAGGCAAATGTTGGTAGGTGGATTCATAACTTGCTTAGTGATCGGACCCAAAGAGAGGTTGTAAATGGCTGGACATCCAGTTGGAAGAATTTCTCAAGTGGGGTACCACAGGCCTCTGTCCTGGGCCCAGTATTGTTCAACATCTTTATCAACGATTTAGATGAAGGAATTGAGGGTAAACTGATTAAATTTGCTGATGACACAAAGCTAGGAGGGATAGCTAATACTGGAGAAGAGAGGATTAAAAAAGATAAATAAACTGGAGCAGTGGGCAGCAACTAACAGAATGGTTTTAACAGAGAAAAATGCAAAGTACTTCGTCTGGGCAATAAAAATGAAAAAAGCATATACAGAATGGGAGGAATAGGGCTAAAGGCCCCTTTACATTTAGCGATGCACCAGCGATCCCGACCACGATACGACCCGGTCAGGATCGCTGGTGCATCGCTAAATGGTCGCTAGTGAGCTGCCACACAGGCAGATCTCACAGCGATGCAGCAGCGATCTAGCGGTCGTTACTTACCTTTCAGACGCGGCGATCCTGACGTCCTCCCGTCGGCACGTCGCTCGTCGGCGCCAGCAGGAAGCACCAGACAAGAAATGGAGCTGTGCGATCAACAATGGACAGCGGGGGAGCCGGTCGGAGGTAAGTATCACACATAGCGATATCGCTAGCAATATCGCTGCTGCATTACCAAATCGGTGATGCTTTAGCGATATTGTTAGCGATATCGCTATGTGTAAAACCCCCTTAAGCAACAGCACATGTGAAAAAGACTTGGGTATATTAATAGATCACAGACTGAATATGAGTCAACAGTGTGATGCAGCAGCAAAAAAGGTAAATGCAATTCTAGGATGTATTAACAGAAGCATACAGTCTAGATCACGTGAAGTCATTATTGCCCTTTACTCCTCTTTAGTCAGACCTCATCTGGAATAGTGTCCAGTTTTGGGCGACACATTTTAAAAAAGACATCAACAAACTGAAGCAAGTTCAGAAAAGAGCGACCAGAATGGTGACCGGTCTGCAAACCCTGTCTTATGAGGAAAGGTTGCAGGATTTGGGAATGTTTAGCTTGCAGAAGAGAAGACAGAGGAGACTTAATAGCTGTCTACAAATATCTCAAGGGCTGTCACATTGTAGAAGGATCATCTTTATTATGATTTGCACAAGGAAAGACTAGAAGCAATGGGATGAAACTGAATGGGAGGAGACACATTAGATATTAGAAAAAACTTTTTGACAGAGAGATCAATGAGTGGGACAGGCTGCCACGACAGGAGGTGAATTCTCCTTCAATAGAAGTCTTCAAACAGAGGGTGGACAGACATCTGTCTGGGATGATTTACCGAATCCTGCTTTGAGCAGGGGGTTGGACCAGATGGCCCAGGAGGTCCCTTCCAACTCTACGATTCTATGAATCCATCATCTATCCATCCATCCATCCATCCATCTATTCATCCATCTATCTATTCATCCATCTATCTATTCATCCATCTATCTATTCATCCATCTATCTATTCATCCATCTATCTATTCATCCATCTATCTATTCATCCATCTATCTATTCATCCATCTATCTATTCATCCATCTATCTATTCATCCATTTATCATCTATCTTTGTATCTGTCTATCTATTCATCCATCTATTTATCTATCATCTATGTATCGATCTATCCACCTATCAATCCATTCATCTATCTATCCATGCTTCATCTATATATCTATCCCATATCTATATATCCATTCATCCATCCATTTTTCTATCTATCATCTATTTTTTTAATATCTATCAGCTATCAATGTATCCATCCGTTATCTATGGATCTTTCATATCCATCTATTTATCATCTATGTATCTATTTATCAATCTATTTATCTATTCATCTATTTATCTGTCATTTATCCATCTATCATCTATGTATCTGTCTATCGATGTATTAGTCCATCCATTTATCTATTCATCCATCTATCCATCATCTATGTACAGTATCTATTCATCCATCATCTATATCCATCTATTTAGCTATTATCCATCTATCCATCTATTTTTCATCTATCCCATATCTATCCATCTATTTATATATCATCTATCTTTTTATCAATCCATCCATTTTTCTATCTATGTATCTATTCATCATATATTTATTTATTTTTCAAATATATATCTATTTATCATCTATTGAGGTATCTATTCATCTATCATTTATCTATTCATCTATCATTTATCTATCATCTATCTTTTATCTATCTATCCCATATCTAGCCATCTATTTATCTATCATCTATCTTTTATCTATCTATCCCATATCTAGCCATCTATTTATCTATCATCTATCTATATATCTGTCTATGTACTGTATCTATCTATCCATGTATCTATGTATCCATCTATTTATCTATTATCTATGTATCTATCCATCAATCATCTATTTATCTATCCATCCATCTATCCATCCATTCATATTTCTATCTATCATGTATCAATAAATAGATGGATAGATAGAAAGATGGATGGATAGATAGATGATAGATAGATGGATAAATGGATAGATTGATAGATGATAGATGGATAGATACATAGCTAGATGATAGATAGATGGATGAATAGATAGATGGATGGACAGATACATCGATAGATGAAAAAAGATGGATAGATGATAGATAGGTATATAGATAAACGATAGAAAGATGAATGGAATTGATAGATAGAAAAAAAATAGATGATAGCTGGATGGATAGATACAAAGATAGATGATAGATAGAAAAGTGGATGGATAGATATGGGATAGATAAAAAATAGACAGATAGATAAATGGATAGATGATAGATAGGTATATAGATACCTAAATGATAGATAGAAAGATGAATGGATAGAGAGATGATAGATGGATGGATAGATGATAAATAGATGGATGGATAGATACATAGACAGCCAGACAGACAGCTAGACAGATAGATAGATGGTTGGGTAGATGGATGGAAAGATCATAGAATCATAGAATCGTAGAGTTGGAAGGGACCTCCTGGGCCATCTGGACCAACCCCCTGCTCAAAGCAGGATTCGCTAAATCATCCCAGTCAGATGTCTGTCCAGCCTCTGTTTGAAGACTTCCATTGAAGGAGAACTCACCACTTCTCGTGGCAGCCTGTTCCACTCATTGATCACTCTAACTGTCAAAAAGTTTTTTCTAATATCTAATCTGTGTCTCCTCCCATTCAGTTTCATCCCATTGCTTCTAGTCTTTCCTTGTGCAAATGAGAATAAAGTTGATCCTTCTACAATGTGACAGCCCTTTAGATATTTGTAGACAGCTATTAAGTCTCCTCTCAGTCTTCTCTTTTGCAAACTAAACATTCCCAAATCCTGCAACCTTTCCTCATAAGACAGGGTTTGCAGACCGGTCACCATTCTGGTCGCTCTTTTCTGAACTTGCTCCAGTTTGTTGATGTCTTTTTTAAAATGTGGTGCCCAAAACTGGACACAATATTCCAGATGAGGTCTGACCAAAGAGGAGTAGAGGGAAATAATGACTTCACGTGATCTAGACTGTATGCTTCTGTTAATACATCCTAGAATTGCATTTGCCTTTTTTGCTGCTGCATCACACTGTTGACTCATATTCAGATAGATGGATAGATAGATGATAGATAGATGGATGGATAGATACATAGATAATAGATAGATAGATGGATGGATAGATATGGGATAGATAGAAAGATGAAACACAGATATATAGATAGATAAGTGATAGAAAGATGAATGGATAGATAACTCGATAGATGATAAATAGATATATATTTGAAAAATAAATAGATATATGATAGATGAATAGATATAGATAAACAGAAAAAATGGATGGATAGATGACTAGATATGGGATAGATCGATAAATAGATGAAAAATAGATTGATAGATGGATAGATGATAGGTATATAGATAAATGATAGATAGAAAGAAGAATAGATAGATGGATAGATAGATGGATGATAAATAGATGATCGATAGATGGATGAATAGATCCATAGATATATAGAAAAATGGATGGATAGATAAAAAGATAGATAGATGATATATAGAAAGATGGATAGACAGCAGATACATCAATAGATGATAGATAGATAGATAGGTATATAGATAGATAAATGATAGAAAGATGAATAGAAAGATGGATGGATAGATGGATGATAGATGGGTAGATAAATGATCGATAAATAGATAGATGGATGGACAGATACATAGATAGATGATAGATGGATGGATAGATACATAGATAATAGATAAATAGATAGATGGATGGATAGATATGGGATAGATAAATGATAGATAGAAAGATGAATGGATAGATAACTCGATAGATGATAGATATATATTTGAAAAATAAAAAGATATATGATAGATGGATACATAGATAAATAGAAAAAATTGATGGAGAGATAGATGAATAGATATGGGATAGATCGATAAATAGATGAAAAATAGATTGATAGATGGATAGATGATAGATAGGTATATACGGTAGATAAATGATAGAAAGATGAATGGATAGATGATCGATAGAAAGATGGATGGATAGATGGATGATAGATGGGTAGATAAATGATCGATAAATAGATAGACGGATGGATAGATACATAGATAGATAGATGGATGGATACATAGACAGATAATAGATAAATAGATGAATGATGGATATATAGATAGATAAGTGATAGATAGAAAGATGAATGGATAGATAACTCGATAGATGATAGATATATATTTGAAAAATAGATATATGATAGATGAATAGATACATAGATAGATAAATAGAAAAAATGGATGGATAGATAGATGAATAGATATGGGATAGATGAAAAATAGATTGATAGATGGATAGATGATAGATAGGTATATAGATAGATAAATGATAGAAAGATGAATGGATAGATAGATAGAAAGATGGATGGATAGATAGATGGATGATAGATAAATAGATGGATTGATAAATAGATGATCGATAGATGGATAGGTGGATAGATACATAGATATATAGAAAAATGGATGGATAGATAAAAAAGATAGATGATATATAGATAGATGATAGATAGATAGATATGGGATAGATAAATAGATGAAAAATAGATTGATAGATGGATAGATGATAGATAGGTATATAGATAGATAGATAAATGATAGATAGAAAGATGAATGGATAGATGATAGCTAGATAGAAAGATGGGTAGATAGATAAATGATCGATAAATAGATGGATGGATAGATGGATAGATACATAGATAGATGATAGATGGATGGATAAATAGATGGATAGATACATAGATAGATGATGGATAGATGATAGATAACAGATAAAGACATGGATAGCTAGATGGATAGATAATAGATGATAAATAGATATATAGAAAAATGAATATAAAGATAGATGAATAGATAGATCCATAAATGACACATCGATAGATGATAAATAGATAGATGAAAAATAGATAGATGGATGTATAAATAGATAGATACAGTTGTGGCCAAAAGTATTGACACGCCTGCAATTCTGTCAGATAATACTCAGTTTCTTCCTGATAATAATTGCAAACACATTCTTTGGTATTATTATCTTCATTTAATTTGTCTTAAATGAAAAAACACAAAAAGAATTGTCCTAAAGCCAAATTGGATATAATTCCACACCAAACATAAAAAAGAGGGTGGACAAAAGTATTGGCACTGTTCTTAAAATCATGTGATGCTTCTTTAATTTGTGTAATTAACAGCACCTGTAACTTACCTGTGGCACCTAACAGGTGTTGGCAGTAACTAAATCACACTTGCAGCCAGTTGACATGGATTAAAGTTGACTCAACCTCTGTCCTTGTGTGTACCACATTGAGCATGGAGAAAAGAAAGAAGACCAAAGAACTGTCTGAGGACTTGAGAAACCAAATTGTGAGGAAGCATGAGCAAGCTCAAGGCTACAAGTCCATCTCCAAAGACCTGAATGTTCCTGTGTCTACCGTGCCCAGTGTCATCAAGAAGTTTAAAGCCCATGGCACTGTGGTTAACCTCCCTAGATGTGGCCGGAAAAGAAAAATTGACAAGAGATTTCAACGCAAGATTGTGCGGATGTTGGATAAAGAACCACGACTAACATCCAAACAAGTTCAAGCTGCCCTGCAGTCCGAGGGTACAACAGTGTCAACCCGTACTATCAGTCGGCGTCTGAATGAAAAGGGACTGTACGGTAGGAGACCCAGGAACACCCCACTTCTTACCCCGAGACATAAAAAAGCCAGGCTGGAGTTTGCCAAAACTTACCTGAAAAAGCCTAAAACGTTTTGGAAGAATGTTCTCTGGTCAGATGAGACAAAAGTAGAGCTTTTTGGGCAAAGGCATCAACATAGAGTTTACAGGAGAAAAAAAAGAGGCATTCAAAGAAAAGAACACGGTCTCTTTTGGGGTTGCTTTGCTGCCTCTGGCACTGGACTGCTTGACCGTGTGCATGGAATTATTAAGTCTGAAGACTACCAACAAATTTTGCAGCCTAATGTAGGGCCCAGTGTGAGAAAGCTGGGTCTCCCTCAGAGGTCATGGGTCTTCCAGCAGGACAATGACCCAAAACACACTTCAAAAAGCACTAGAAAATGGTTTGAGAGAAAGCACTGGAGACTTCTAAGGTGGCCAGCAATGAGTCCAGACCTGAATCCCATAGAACACCTATGGAGAGATCTAAAAATGGCAGTTTGGAGAAGGCACCCTTCAAATATCAGGGACCTGGAGCAGTTTGCCAAAGAAGAATGGTCTAAAATTCCAGCAGAGCATTGTAAGAAACTCATTGATGGTTACCGGAAGTAGTTGGTCGCAGTTATTTTGGCTAAAGGTTGTGCAACCAAGTATTAGGCTGAGGGTGCCAATACTTTTGTCTGGCCCATTTTTGGAGTTTTGTGTGAAATGATCAATGTTTTGCTTTTTGCTTCATTCTCTTTTGTGTTTTTTCATTTAAGACAAATTAAATGAAGATAATACCAAAGAATTTGTGTTTGCAATCATTTTCAGGAAGAAACTGAGTATTATCTGACAGAATTGCAGGGGTGTCAATACTTTTGGCAACAACTGTAAATATATGGATGGATAGATATGGCATAGATAAAAAAAAATAGATACATCGATTTATGATAGGCTAGATGAAGAGCCCGGCGCTGCCCGGGCATAGTAACTAACTGTGGTTAGTTATAGCAAATTATAATTATCCACCATCCCATAGTCCCGTGCCCATATACCCGTCATACATATCCTCCATCCCATAGTCCAGTGCCCATATGCCCATCACACATCCTCCATCCCATAGTCCCATGCCCATATACCCATCATACATATCCTCCATCCCATAGTCCAGTGCCCATATACCCATCACATATCCTCCATCCCATAGTCAACCATTATGACATCATAATAAGCGGCGGGGCTTGCAATCTATGATGACATCAGTGTTGCCATGGCAACCATTATGACATCATAATGAGGGGCGGGGCTTGAAACACACTTTTTCCCCCATTATGTAGATAGGGGCAAAATTGTTTGGTGAATTGGAACGCGCAGGGTTAAAATTTCGCCTCACAACATAGTTTAGGACACTCTCAGGGTCCAGACGTGTGACTGTGCCAAATTTTGTGGCTGTAGCTGCGACGGTGCGGATGCCAATCCCGGACATACATACATACACACATACACACTTGAGCTTTATATATTAAATAGATGAAAAATAGATAGATTAATAGATATTGATAGATGGATAATAGATAGACAGATAGATGGGATGGATAGATACATATATAATAAATAGATAGATGACAGATAGATAGATGATAAATATATAGATAGATGGATGGATAGATACATAGCTAGATAGATAGATGTATGGATAGATACAAAAATAGGTAGAGATAGAAGGATAGTGAAATATGAAGCCACCAGAGGACTTTAGAATATATACAATGCTGCAACTTTATTGAAATAAAAGGGGTTTTTACAGTCACACACCCGAGGACCTGACCTGCCAGTGACCTGACCTGCTTGTGCGAGCTCAGCTCTGACATGCGAGGCTGTGTGCAGATGGAGGAAACGAAAGAGGAGGAGGCAGGGGATGGGGGAAGATGCAGCTAGAGTTGTTAACTGCACAGGCGCCAGATTCCCAGCCCCGCAGTGTTAATACATCATAACACACTGCGGGGTGGAATCAGGGGCCTCCGCAACACACAGGCGCAATAGATTGATGTCAGTTCTCGGGCAGCGCGCACTGCGCATGCCCGAGAACACTTGTCACAGCGCAGGCGCCAGGATTCAAATCAAGAGGAGGCAGCTATGCACGGGGCATCATGATGGACAGATGGTGGGCGGCGCCGAGGCACCTGACAGGCATGATGGACGGATGGTAGGCGGCTGATACAGGGGGACACAACATACCTGTGGGACACATTACAGATATGAGGAGCTAATTATAAAGGTTGATATTTCAGCGTTACTGGGGGTAAGAAAAAGAACAGCCACCTTCACAGAATGCAGCCTTAGTGCTGCTGAAGGTGGCTCTTTAACTGAAAAACGCCCTGGGTGGGTGACAGGTTCTCTTTAACAAGAAGTTAGAAAAATGTTAAATGTAGATTGGAACTTGAATTATTTTCCTTTAATAGGAAGTAAATATAGACAAAAGTAGAGTGACCTGTGACAAAAAAAAAAAAAAAGGAATAGCTACAATTTTCATTGGTTACTACAGTAATGTTAAGTATTTGGGGAAGTTTACAATAAGTGCTTTGGTTTGCTATACTCACTTTCCCTGGCAATAGCATGGTTAGAAGGAAGTTCTCCTTTCTGAGTGCTGCTTTCACTGTTTGTCAGTTGCCTTAAAAGAATACAAAAGAAGAAATATGAATAGGCTACTAATGTCAGATTTTATAGTTAGTAAATATATAAATGTTATATAAATGTTGGCTTATAACAGGGCATGAGATCTCTAAATAGCAGCTTGTCACTTTTCTCTCAGCAGAGAGTAAAGGCAACTGGGAAACAAAAGAATTATTAACAGTTGCATTCAATAATTAAAAGGTTAGCGGAATCTTACTAATCACCTTACTTGCAACACAAAAAAAATGTAGAATTCTGATTTTTTAATGATTTAAAGTCATGTTTGTCATGCACAACCAAAGTAGATTAAGAACATATGCAGCTTGGTCAAAAGGTGTGGTGCTGCAGTTAAACTTACAATGTTTACCATCGTGCTCAGTAAAAAGGGACTTTGAACACCAACAGACCCCTCTAAACGGTCTGCTAAGAAGTCCACAAGAAATACAATACAATATATACACCCGATGATATTGCACATGGATGATAACTGAAATGTGTATAAACACACATGCTTCTCATATTGGCACATACTAATTCATTGCAAATTCAGAGAGCAAGCAGAGGCTCTAAGCCTGCCGATATCACTGGGAAATCATAAATACACACACTTGTAATTGTTTGTATCAAGAATACAAGTTAATACAGTGCTATTGCAAGAACTGCATAAAAGCCTTTTTTTTTTTTTACAATGATTCATATCCAATGTTAATATAAAAGACTAGATAATACTATTATCTAAGATTTCTGTGAAAGCATTTAACGTATCTGTACATAGCATCTTTTAAGTATGATTTTTACCATGCTATGAACATTACTTCATATTTAAAACAATTTAAAAAATCAACTGCTGGAATCTGAAATTAAATAGATACTTTTTGCAATTACTAACCTTATAGTTTCCTCTCCATCATTCTGCATTTTTGCTTTTTTGACCTGTATGAATAAAAATCAAATACAAAAAGAAAAAAAAGTGTTAGATTTATCCTTGGCGAAACTGCTTAAAGTTTATAAGAAACGTTATAAACCAATAGCCACTTTATATTTCTCATAAACATAGCTTTAAAATAGATATTACAGTCTACTCTGTAGACTAAATAAAACATCTTTACGTTTTTCCCCATGCCACTTCATAGTACCTTTACAGAAAACCTGCAAAAAATTTTAAAAGAGCTGCAAAAATAAAGTCTTCAGATAAATCTCCACAGAAGGCAATGTGAGTCTAGAGCTGGATACAAATGATGGCTGTGGCTTAAGTAATGTTACTGGAGAGAAATTTGAGAACAATTATCAGTTAATCCACATAATCGTAATGGAAATTTTCTTCCCAAATTCAGCAAAGTACAGTTTTTGCAATTTTTTTATACAATAACTGTCTCGCTTTTGCTCATTCCACTATAATTAAAGAAAAAAAAAAAGTAACATCTACACTCATTAACCCCTTGACACTAGAGCCTGGTTTTACCTTCCTGGCCAGTTCATATTTTACAATTCTGACCAGTGTCACCTTGAGGTCATAACTCTGGAAAGCTTCAACGGATCCCACTGATTCGGAGACTGGTTTTGAATGACATACTGTCCTTCATGATAGTGACAAATTTAGGATGATATTTTTTGCGTTTGTGAAAATATTGGGATTTTGGCAAAAATTTTACAATTTTCAATCTTTTAATATTTTTGCCCTTGAACAAAAGTTATAATATATATTATAATATATAAAATAGTTAATACACAACATTTCCCACATGTCTACTTTACATAAGTATCATTTCTCAAACTCTTTTTTGTTATGAAGTTAGAAGGATTAAAAGTTTCTCAGCAATTTCTCAAAATTCTTCATCAAAATTTACAAAACCAAAATTTTTTTTTTGTTTTAAGGACCACAACACATCCAAAGGGACTGAAGGGCCTATGTGACAAAAAAAAACCTCAAAGTGACACCATTCTAAAAATTACACCCCTCAAGGTACTCAAAACACATTCAAGAAGTTTATTAACCCTTCAGGTGTTTCACAACTCTATTATGCGGTTTATATAAATTCCCCAAGTGTGGCCCTAATCTTTATGCTAGACATACAACGGGGCACAAACGTATCAAGAATGTCTAAGGCTGGTTTCACATTTGCGTTTTTTAGCGCTGGAAAAAAACGCATACGTGCGCATGCGTTTTTTCCCCTATATTTAACATGGGTGCGCATACCTGCGCGCTGGCATGCGCACGTATGCGATTTTCATGCGCTGCGTTTTTTTGAGGTGTGCGTTTGTATTTTCCAGACGCAGCATGTTGCATTTTTTGGCCCTGCAAAAAAGCGCATGCGCACGTATGCGCACGTTTTGCGCTAAAAATGGCCATTATAGCCTATGGGTGCGCATATGTGCGCATTGGCATGCTTATGTATGCATTTTTTTGCACATGCGTTTTTTTTTGTTAACCATGGAATTTAGGGGTTTGGGTTAGAGTTAGGGTTAGTTAAAGGGGTTTAGGGTTAGGGTTAGGGTCAGGGTTAGGGTTGGGGTTAGGGTTAGGGTCAGGGTTAGGGTTAAGTATGGTTTGGTTAAGGGTTAGGGTCAGGGTTAGGGTCAGGGTTAGGGTCAGGGTTAGGGTTAAGTATGGTTTGGTTAAGGGTTAGGGTCAGGGTTAGGGTTAAGTATGGTTTGGTTAAGGGTTAGGGTCAGGGTTAGGGTTAAGTATGGTTTGGTTAAGGGTTAGGGTCAGGGTTAGGGTCAGGGTTAGGGTTAAGTATGGTTTGGTTAAGGGTTAGGGTCAGGGTCAGGGTTAGGGTCAGGGTTAGGGTTAAGTATGGTTTGGTTAAGGGTTAGGGTCAGGGTTAGGGTTAAGTATGGTTTGGTTAAGGGTTAGGGTCAGGGTTAGGGTTAAGTATGGTTTGGTTAAGGGTTAGGGTCAGGGTTAAGTATGGTTTGGTTAAGGGTTAGGGTCAGGGTTATGGTTAGGCTTAGGGTTAGGGTCAGGGTTAGGGTCAGGGTTAGGGTCAGGGTTAGGGTCAGGGTTAGTTAGGGTTTAGGGTTTGGGTTAGGGTTAAGTATGGTTTGGTTAAGGGTTAGGGTCAGGGTTAGGGTTAGGGTCAGGGTTAGGGTTAGTAAAGTCATGGTTTGGGTTAGTGTGAGGGGCCACCTAATGTTGGAAAAAAACGCAAACGCGGTAAAAACGCACTAAAAACGCATACAAACGCATAAAAACGCTGCGCTTTTTTCATGCATGCTCATAAAAATGCTTGAAAAAAACGCAGCAGTTGTATGCTTTTGTATGCGTTTTTTCAATGCTTTTTTTGCGGGAAAAACGCGCTGCAAAAAAAAGCAAGTGTGAAACTAGCCTAACCCCTTCATGACCAAGCCTATTTTGACCTTAATGACCACAGGCCAATTTTTGCAATTCTGACCAATGTCACTTTATGACGTAATAACTCAGGAACGCTTCAACGAAAAAATCAGAAATTTGATGAAAATTTAGAAAATTTCACAATTTTCAAATTTTGAATTTTTATTCTGTTAAAGGGTTAAAAGTTGACCAGCAATTTCTCATTTTTACAATAAAATTTACAAAACCATTCTTTTTAGGGACCACCTCACATTTGAAGTCACTTTGAGGGGTCTATATGGCAGAAAATACCCAAAAGTGACACCATTCTAAAAACTACACCCCACAAGGTGCTCAAAACTGCATTCAAGAAGATTAACCCTTCAGGTGTTTCACTAAAGCAACGTGAAAAGAAAAAATGGACATTTTAATTTTTCCAACAAAAATTTTCTTTTAGCATCAATTTTTTCATTTTCACATGGGCAACAGGATAAAAAGGATCCTAAAATTTGTTGGGCAATTTCTCCTGACTACACCGATACCTCATATGTGGTCATAAACCACTATTTGGGTGCACGGCAGGGCTCAGAAGGGAAGGAGCGCCATTTGACTTTTTGAATGGAAAATATGCTGGAATATTTTGCGGTTGCCATGCCATGTTTGGAGAGCCCCTGTGTGCATAAACATTGGAGCTCCTCCACAAGTGACCCCATTTTGGAAACTAGACCCCCCAAGGAACTTATCTAGATGCATAGTGATCACTTTGAACCCCCAGTTACTTCACAAATTGGTCTTTGTGAAAAAGTATTTTTTTTTTAAACATTTTCTTTTAGCCTCAGTTTTTTCATCTTCACATAGGCAACAGGATAAGAGGATCCTAAAATTTGTTGAGCAATTTCTCCTGAGTACACCGATACCTCATGTGGTCATAAACCACTGTTTGAGCGCACGGCAGGGTCCGGAAGGGAAGGAGCACCATTTGACTTTTTGAATGGAAAATTAGCTCCAATCGTTATCGGACACCATGTCGCGTTTGGAGAGCCCCTGTGCACCTAAACATTGGAGCTAGCCCACAAGTGACCCCATTTTAGAAACTAGACCCCCTAAGGAACTTATCTAGATGTGTAGTAAGCACTTTGAACACCCAAGTGATTCACAAAAGTTTATAACACAGAGCAGTGAAAATAAAAAATAATTTTTTTTCCTCAAAAATTGTTTTTAGCACACTATTTTTAATTTTCACAAGGCTAACAGGAGAAATTGGACCACAAAATTTGTTGTCCAGTTTGTCCTGAGTACGCTGGTACCCCATATGTGGGGGGGAACCACTGTTTGGGCACACGGCAGTGCTCAGAAGGGAAGGAGCACCATTTGACTTTTTGAAATGCAAATTACTTCTAATCGTTAGCGGACACCATGTCGTGTTTGGAGAGCCCCTGTGCGCCTATACATTGGAGCTCCACCACAAATGACCCCATTTTGGAAACTAGACCCTCTAAGGAACTTATCTAGATGCATAGTGAGCACTTTGAACCCCCTAGTGCTTCACAAAAGTTTATAACGCAGAGCCGTGAAAATAAAATATTTTTTTTTTCCTCAAAAAATTATTTTTTGGTGCGCAATTTTTTATTTTCACAAGGGTAGCAGGTTAAATTGGACCCCAAAAGTTGTTGTCCAGTTTGTCCTGAGTACGCTGGTACCCCATATGTGGGTGGGGACCACTGTTTGGGTACACGTCGGGGCTCGGTAGGGAAGTAGTGACATTATGAAATGCTGACTTTGAAGGAATGGTCTGCGGGCATCATGTTACATTTGCAGAGCCCCTGATGTACCTAAACAGTGGAACCCCCCACAAGTGACCCCACTTTGAAAACTAGACCCCCCAAGGAACTTATCTAGATGTGTGGTGAGCACCTTGAACCCACAAGCGCGTCACAGAAGTTAATAACGCAGAGCCATGAAAAGAAAAAATTTTTTCCACAAAAATATTTCTTTAGCCCCCAATTTTTTATTTTCCCAAGGGTACCAGGAGAAATTAGACCCCCAAAGTTGTTGTGCAATTTTTCATGAGTACGCTAATACCCCATATGTTGGGGTAAACCACTGTTTGGACACACGTCGGGGCTTGGAAGGGAGGGAGCACCGTTTAACTTTTTGGATGCAAAATTGGCTGGAATCAATGGTTGCACCATGTCGCGTTTGGAGACCCCCTGATGTGCCTAAACAGTGGAAACCCCACAATTCTAACTTCAACCCTAACCCCAACACACCCCTAACCACATCCCTAACCCCCAACACACCCCTAACCCTAATTCCAACCCTAACCCTAATTCCAACCCTAACCCTAACCCTAATTCCAACCCTAACCCTAATTCCAACCCTAACCCCAACCCTCTTTCCAACCCCAACCCTCTTTCCAACCCCAACCCTCTTTCCAACCCCAACCCTCTTTCCAACCCCAACCCTCTTTCCAACCCCAACCCTCTTTCCAACCCCAACCCTCTTTCCAACCCCAACCCTCTTTCCAACCCCAACCCTCTTTCCAACCCCAACCCTCTTTCCAACCCCAACCCTCTTTCCAACCCCAACCTTCTTTCCAACCCCAACCCTCTTTCCAAACCCAACCCTCTTTCCAAACCCAACCCTCTTTCCAACCCTAACCCTCTTTCCAACCCTAACCCTCATGGAAAAATAAAAATAATTTCTTTATTTTATTGGTTGATCCTGCCTAGAATCATAGAATCATAGAGTTGGAAGGGACCTCCTGGGCAATCTGGTCCAACCCCCTGCTCAAAGCAGGATTCGCTATATCATCCCAGTCAGATGTCTGTCCAGCCTCTGTTTGAAGACTTCCATTGAAGGAGAACTCACCACTTCTCGTGGCAGCCAGTTCCACTCATTGATCACTCTAACTGTCAAAAAGTTTTTTCTAATATCTAATCTGTGTCTCCTCCCATTCAGTTTCATCCCATTGCTTCTAGTCTTTCCTTGTGCAAATGAGAATAAAGTTGATCCTTCTACAATGTGACAGCCCTTTAGATATTTGTAGACAGCTATTAAGTCTCCTCTCAGTCTTCTCTTTTGCAAACTAAACAATCCCAAATCCTGCAACCTTTCCTCATAAGACAGGGTTTGCAGACCGGTCACCATTCTGGTTGCTCTTTTCTGAACTTGCTCCAGTTTGTTGATGTCTTTTTTAAAATGTGGTGCCCAAAACTGGACACAATATTCCAGATGAGGTCTGACCAAAGAGGAGTAGAGGGAAATAATGACTTCATGTGATCTAGACTGTATGCTTCTTTTAATACATCCTAGAATTGCATTTGCCTTTTTTGCTGCTGCATCACACTGTTGACTCATATTCAGTCTGTGATCTATTAGTATACCCAAGTCTTTTTCACATGTGCTGTTGCTTAGGCCTATTCCTCCCATTCTGTATATGCTTTTTTCATTTTTATTGCCCAGATGTAGTACTTTGCATTTTTCCCTGTTAAAAACCATTCTGTTAGTTGCTGCCCACTTCTCCAGTTTATTTATATCTTTTGGAATCCTCTCTCTCTTCTCTAGTATTAGCTATCCCTCCTAGCTTTGTATCATCAGCAAATTTAATCAGTTTACCCTCAATTCCTTCATCTAAATCGTTGGTAAAGATGTTGAACAATACAGGGCCCAGGACAGAGCCCTGTGGTACCCCACTTGAGACATTCTTCCAACTGGATGTGCAGCCATGTACGATGACTCTTTGGGTCCGATCACTAAGCCAGTTGTGAATCCACCTAACAGTTGCCTTGTCCATTCCATACTTAGTCATTTTTTCAATAAGGATTGTATGAGATACTTTGTCAAATGATTTGCTGAAGTCAAGATATACTATATCTACAGCATTTCCTTGATCCACCCAATCAGTGATTCCATCATAGAAGGAAATTAAGTTAGTCTGACATGACTTATTAGTTACAAACCCATGCAATCACTTCATTCTTATCCAGGTACTTACATACATGTTGTTTAATAATTTGTTCTAAGATCTTTCCTGGTATAGAAGTCAGACTCACCGGTCTATAGTTGCCTGGGTCCACCTTCTTCCCCTTTTTGAAGATAGGAACAACATATGCTCTTCTCCAGTCTTCTGGGACTTCTCCTGTTCTCCAAGAATTTTCATAGATTATGTAGAGGGGTTCAAAAGTTTCTTCTGCTATCTCCTTCAGTACTCTGGGGTGTAATTTATCTGGACCTGGAGACGTGAATTAATTTAGGTTAGCTAAGTGTTTCCTCACTATCTTTCTGTTTATAGATATCCTGGATTCTTCTATTCCCTTAATAGGACAGTGAAGAACAGTTGATGTTACATTTCCTTTCTGAGAGAAAACAGATGCAAAATAGGAATTTAAAAGTTCGGTCTTCTCAACATCCTGTCTTACCATTTCATCATTTTCATCCTGCAAAAATCCTATAGCATCTTTGACTTTTCTTTTAATTTTGACATATCCCCAAAATCCTTTATTATTGCTTTTGACATCTCTTGCAAGCCTCAATTCATTGTCAGCTTTAGATAATCTGATTTGTGCCCTGCAGGTTCTGCAGACAGCATTATATTCTTC
This sequence comes from Dendrobates tinctorius, assembly GCF_039654945.1. Taxonomy (NCBI): domain Eukaryota; kingdom Metazoa; phylum Chordata; class Amphibia; order Anura; family Dendrobatidae; genus Dendrobates; species Dendrobates tinctorius. The sequence goes on along the minus strand of NW_027361683.1, from coordinate 55,987,811 downwards.
TTTAGATATGCCTCCCTCTTTCCATTTTATAAACATTTTTTTCTTCCTTTTTAGCATGTGCTTAAGTTCTGTGTTCATCCATCCTGGCTTCCTTAAATGCTTCCTATTCTTCCCTCTTTTTGGAATTGTTAGCAATTGTGCTTTGAGAATTTCATTATTCAAGATTTCCCATCCTTCCTGGATGTTTTTGTCTTTAAGGATATCCAGCCATTGGATCCCTCCAATTCTCTTTCTGAATCCCTTAAAATCTGCCTTTCTGAAATCTAACCTTGATGTCTGAGTCTTCACAGGTCTTCCTCCTCTAGTTATCCAAATTCTAAAATAGCATGGTCGCTACCTCCTAGGGTCCCAGACACTTATCTCCTCAACCATTTCCTCCCTGTTTATAAGGATTAGATCCAAGGTAGCAGTTCCCCTTGTTTTCTCCCCTACCTTTTGGAAGATAACGTTGTCAGCAAGAGAGGATAAAAATTTCCTTGACCTGTTAGTTTTGCCTGAGATTCCCAACAAATGTCTGGATAGTTGAAATCTCCCATGACAACTATGTCATATTTTTTTGGAGAACTTGGCCATTTGAAGAATAAAGAGTTCATCCATATCTTCAGCTTGCACAGGCGGCCTGTAGTAAATGCCTACAATGGTGTCCTTTCCATTTTTCTGTTCTTGTATTCTTACCCAAACAGTTTCTACAGAACTCCCAGTCTCTAAAGCTTCAATCTCTGTGCAGATATACGCGTTTCTAACATACAATGCGACACCTCCTCCTCGTTTATCAAGTCTGTTTCTTGCAAATAAGTTGTATCCTTCTAGTCTTGTATTCCAATCATGTGTATTGTCCCACCAAGTTTCAGTTATTCCAATGACATCATATTTCTTTTCCTGTGTTAGTAGTTCCAATTCTCCTTGTTTGTTGCCCCTGCTTTGTGCATTAGTATAGAAACATTTTAGTTTGTGATTGGTTTCTCTTTCTCCAATATTTTTATTATTTAGATTCTTTTGTCTTTGTTCTTCCTTTCCACTTCTAATAGCAGAGTTCTCAATAGCATTTGTCAGGTGTATGGCTTTTTCTGGTCTTTTGATTCCCTTCCCATGTTCTAGTTTATTTTTATTTTTAGTTTCTATGGGGGTGATAAACGGGGGGGTTTATTTACTTTTCATTCTATTTTGATCACTGCGAGAGTTTATCACAGTGATCAAAATGAATGAATGGAAATTGCAGCCGGCGGGCGCACTGCGCATGCGCCCGCCATTTTCCAATATGGCGGCGCCCATGGTCCGGGACTGCGGGACACCGGGAGCCATAACGGCATTCGGTGAGTACCGGCGGGTGGGAGGAGGGGCGATCGGAAGCTGGGGGGGAGATGACAGCAGATCGCCCCAGTTAACGGGGGGGGGGGGGGTAGGATCGCTGTCACCAGCCATGTCTGATGCTACAGCAGCGTCGGACATGGCTGGATTGTAATATTTCATCAATTTTCATTGATGAAATATTACTATCGCTCTGATTGGCTGTTAAAACTGAATCAGCCAATGAGAGCGATCGTAGTCACGTGGAGGCGAAGCCACGCACCCTATGGTGAAGAACAAAGCCCCCTGTATCTGCAGGTCGGGTGACTTTTCAGGGACCTAGGTCACCCGACACGTAGGGGGGCTTTAAAGTCATGACGCCACATAGGCGTCACTGGTCAGATTGGCACCAGTTTTCATGATGCCTATGTGGCGCCATTGGTCGTGAAGGGGTTAAGGCCTAATTTGGGGATACTAATATTAATCAGATCACCTGCATGGGTGTCAATTTCAGATGGTTCTTATGTCCTCAGATAACGCTATTGTACAGTCAAAATGGTTCAGAGAAGAAATCAGTTGCACTTAACTAATTTTACGGTTAAGAAAACAAATATGATGCTTAAATTTGCTGATTACCGTATTTTTCTGACTATAAAAGACGGACTTCGTGGATCTTATCGATTCCATCTTGAACCTTTTGTATCTTAGCCATCTGTTTAGGGGGTTTAGATTTATTATAGTTCTGGATTCCCCAGATGGTTTCTTTATCGAGAAGAGGCTTGAGTAGTGTCCTTTGCCTTCTTCTCGAGCGGGTACTGGAATGATTGCAGCCATCTCCAGGAGGTCCTGAATATCCGACCACATAGGGGAGGCTGAACCAAGGAGGGAGCTGGTTACTAGAAATCTGTTCGGAGGGAGTCGAACTCTATCCTGTACCCCTGTGAGATGACTTGTAGCACCTAGGGGCTGCTGGAAACTTCCCGTCATCCTTCCAGGAAACTGAGCAATCGCCCCCCTACTCTGGTGGCGTAATTTCCTTCGGGAACTTGACCCTGAGAAGAGGGTATCTCTTTCTACCCCTGCCCTCTCCTCCCTTGGGATAGCTCCATCTCCCCGATTTCCCTTTCCCTCTGTAGTCCGTTTTCTGATTATAACGGGGTCTACAAAAGGGCTGATACTTTTTGCGGCGTTTCTCTTCAGGGAACTCCTTCTCATCTGAGGCTTTCTATAACATATCGTCGAGAACGGGCCGACCGGAGAAGGGAATTGAGCAGAGCTTATTCTTTGATTGCATATCCCCTGACCAACTTTTTAGCCAGATGGCTCTTCTGACTGCGTTGGACAGAGACTGACTTCTGGTCGCGAATCTGACGGATTCTGCCGAGGCATCAGCTAAAAAGCCGATTGCTAATTTTAGCAAGGGAAGGGATTTAAGGATAGTTTCTCTCGGAGTTCTATCTGTAAGGTGCTCCTCCAAATCATCTACCCAAAGATGCATGGAGCGCGCTGCTACTGATGCTGCAGCTATATTGGCTCTTATGACTGCTGATGAACTCTCCCAGGCCCTCTTTGAGAGCCCATCCGCCTTCCGGTCCATGGGCTTTTTTTAGGTTAGAGGAGTCCTCAAAGGGGATAGCCGTCTTTTTAGATACCTTCGCTACCAGGATGTCTATTTTGTGGATTTCCTCCCAGACCCTGATCTCCTCTGGGTCGAACGGTAGGCGAAGTCTAAAGTCTATGGGAATAGTTAGTCTTTTCTCTGCTTCTTCCCATTCCTCTAAGATTATTGCCCGTATATGAGTGTTAACCGGGAAGACCATTGAGGTCTGCAAGCGCAGCCCCCCAAACATTTAGTCCTGTACTGAGAGAGTTGTTGGGGGCTCTTCGATCTGCATAGTCTGCCTTACTGCTCCCAATAGTTCGTCCGTACACCCGGACGAAAAGAGATATCTTTTCCCCTTCTCTGGAGGCTCTCTTATCTCTTCCTCTTCCAGCTCTGATTCGGACAGGATCTCCTCAGATGAGGTGTCCGATTCCCTTGGCCTCTTCCTGGATACCTGGGGGTTCGTCTGCGGGGACACAAGGCCTGACACCGAGGCCTGCACCTCTTCTCTTATAATCGATCTCATGTTAGACATGAGTGTAGTTTGCTCCTCCCCACTATGCGTCTGGTGCATGCATCACAGAGGGCTTTTTGCCACGTGTCCTTTAGCTTTTTAGAGCAAATCGGGCACTTCTTATCCTTCCTCCTGGACTCCTCCTTTTCCGCTGAGGTAGTTTCCCCCCTGGAATATATAAGATATGTATCCTGTGGGGGGGATCTGCCTCCTTGGGGCCCTGAAGTGACCTTATCTAAGGATACTCACGTGACCCTGGCTCTCTGGCCCTGTCTCAGTCTTAGCCTGATCCTCCATACTTGGGTAGGTAGGACTGCCCTGAAGCTGCTGTACCGCCTGCTGACTGCGCACCTGGTCAGGCACACTGCGCTGTCCGACCTGGTCCGGAAGCACTCTCTTCTGGAGAAGATGCCGCCCTGCCTCCTCTGCTGGCGTGATCCGGGAGTGACGTGGTCCGTGTGCAGGCCGCGACCCGGAAGTGACGCGGCCCGCTGCACGGGCCGCGACACGGAAGTGACGCGTCCGCCCCAAGACTGTGATGCCGCGACCCGGAAGTTACGCGGCCGCCCTGCGCTGGCTGTGACCTGCCCGCATCCTGCCCCTGGCTGTGACCAGGAGTGATGTGCCATGTCCGGTGTGCGGGGATGCCCTGCGGCGGTGATCTGTTCCCGGGACCCGCCAAATGGAACCGGAGAGTTATCAGGGGCGACGCCTGGAATCGAGAGCCCCCGTCAGGAGGAAGCTACCCCGTCACCCAGGAGCAACGCTGCACTGGGTCTGCTGAGGGACCCTCTGGCTGGTGTCAGCTGCAGAAGTCTTGAGGTGGGAAGGGAAAGGCTGGGCCCCACGATCCTCGCCATCTGCTCGGAATAGTCGGATCTTCTCTCGCCGTTCCTATCCGCAATGGGACAGGAAAAACACAAGGGTGGTAGGGGGAGGGTCCTTTTAAGCTCTCGTGGTTTCCTGTCCCACTGTGGATAACAAGCGTGCTGTCAGGTGGTGACCTGGAAAAACTGCTTCAAAAGAACCAGAAACATTTTCAGTTAAGTCAAATGAGAAGTAGAGGACCCATGGTGTCATGAAGCATTTGCCTCTCAACCCAGAATTTGTCAGCAACCTCAAAATGGACCACATCTAAGAACACAAAGTGAACTGAAACATGCTGTTAGAGATTTGGATCTGCCCAAGAGTAAGGCTGAGCTATTAGTTTTCAGGCTACAGCAGTGAGATCGCCTAGAGGGCGCTGTTCGGATTTCTTTATTCCACACCAGTGATAAAGATCTTGTTCAATATGTCTTCATGAAGGGCAATTTTGTGGCATGCAACATCAAAAGTTTAATTGAAGCTCTGACGACATGTCATAAGTTAAGGGAATGGCTCATCGATTCATCCAAAACAAGCCTACAAGCAGTCTTGCTGCATAATGGCAAAGCGCTACCTTCAATTCCAGTTGGCTATGCCAGTGGTCCCCAACCTTTTTTGCACCAGGGACCGGTTTCAAGCAAGACCATTCTTCCATGGCCCGGCAGGGCGGGGATGGAGGTGTGGCAGGGGCGGGGCTTTGGTCATAAGGGGGCGGGGCTATGGACACGGTTGTAGTGTAGCAGTGCATACTTATAATTAAATAACATTTATAATGTGACTCAACTCACCATAGGTTTTGAATAAGTGCTCCATCACCCTTCTCCCCATCATTGCCTTCACCCCATCACTCCCTTCTCCCCATCATTGCCTTCACCCCATCACCCCCTTCTCCCCATCATTGCCTTCACCCCATCACTCCCTTCTCCCCATCATTGCCTTCACCCCATCACTCCCTTCTCCCCATCATTGCCTTCACCCCATCACTCCCTTTTCCCCATCATTGCCTTCACCCCATCACTCCCCTCTCCCCATCATTGCCTTCACCCCATCACTGCCTTCTCTCCATCACTGCCTTCACCCCATCACTGCTGTCTCCCCATCATTGCCTTCACCCCATCACTCCCCTCTCCCCATCATTGCCTTCACCCCATCACTCCCTTCTCCCCATCATTGCCTTCACCCCATCACTGCCATCACCCCATCACTGCCATCTCCCCATCATTGCCTTCACCCCATCACTGCTGTCTCCCCATCATTGCCTTCACCCCATCACTCCCTTCTCCCCATCATTGCCTTCACCCCATCACTCCCCTCTCCCCATCATTGCCTTCACCCCATCACTGCTGTCTCCCCATCATTGCCTTCACCCCTTCACTCCCTTCTCCCCATCATTGCCTTCACCCCATCATTGCCTTCACCCCATCATTGCCTTCACCCCATCACTCCCCTCTCCCCATCATTGCCTTCACCCCATCACTGCCTTCTCTCCATCACTGCCTTCACCCCATCACCCCATCACTCCCCTCTCCCCATCACTCCCTTCTCCCCATCACTGCCATCTCTCCATCATTGCCTTCACCCCATCACTGCTGTTTCCCCATCATTGCCTTCACCCCATCACTCCCTTCTCCCCATCATTGCCTTCACCCCATCACTCCCTTCTCCCCATCATTGCCTTCACCCCATCACTGCTGTCTCCCCATCATTGCCTTCACCCCATCACTCCCTTCTCCCCATCATTGCCTTCACCCCATCACTGCCTTCACCCCATCACTGCTGTCTCTCCATCACTCCCCTCTCCCCATCATTGCCTTCACCCCATCACTCCCTTCTCCCCATCATTGCCTTCACCCCATCACTCCCTTCTCCCCATCATTGCCTTCACCCCATCACTGCTGTCTCCCCATCATTGCCTTCACCCCATCACTGCTGTCTCCCCATCATTGCCTTCACCCCATCACTCCCTTCTCCCCATCATTGCCTTCACCCCATCACTCCCTTCTCCCCATCATTGCCTTCACCCCATCACTCCCTTCTCCCCATCATTGCCGTCTCTCCATCACTCCCCTCATGGCCTTCTCCTCATGTCCCCATCTCCTCCAGGGCCAGGCTACACAAACACAGACCAACGCACGCACACGCACACACACACACACACAACGCACACACACACACCACCTCTTTCCTCTCACCTGCCCGCAGCATCGCCCGCGCTTCCTCGCTCTGACACAGCAGCGGCGCGCTCCTCTCTGTGTCAGTCAGAGACAGGAAGCGCGGGCGGCGGGCAGGAAGCTGGACGGGTCCTTGCAGCTCCGCTCCTGCTATTCCCTCTTGCAGGCAGCGGAGCTGCTTGGATCGCTCCCTGGCCGCCGCTAAGAACTGCTGCGCGCCGCCCCAGCCCCCGCTATGCCACTGACCGCCCCTGGCTCCCCTTGTGTCCGCGGACCGGCAAGGGCACTGCAGCGGCCCGGTGCTGGGCCGCGGACCGGCGGTTGGGGACCCCTGGGCTATGCAGTCCACATGACCGAAACCTGTGACAACATGAAATAACTGTTGAGATACCTGAACTATGATAAACATTTGTGGCCCCTCTGTGGTGAATTACAGGTAGTTGCCCTCTTACTTGGTCTCCAGTGTGTATACACAAAGTACTGCTGCTTTCTGTGTGAGTGGTATAGTCATGCAAAAGAATATCATTAAAGTAAGAAAATGGGCTCCCCAACATTCACTTTAGCCAAGGAGTAAAGATGTCCTGCATCCTGCACTTGTTGATCCACATTATTTAATTTTTACTAATTTATACAGCGCCATTAATTCCACAGTGCTTTACAGACATTATAAGATTTTGTTACCACCATTGCATATCAGGGTAGGTCTAATAAAAAAAACTTTGCAAAGGAAATGGATAAAAATACAAAAGCATTCAAGTAGATGTGAAAGCAAGGAATGAATCTTTAACCTCTTCCTGACATATGACGTACTATCCCATCCATGTGCCCTGGGCCTTAATGCCCATGGATAGGATAGTAAGTCATAGCGATCAGCTACACTCACGGGGGGAGCGCAGCTGATCGCGGCAAGGTGTTAGCTGATTATCATAGCGGACCGCTCCCGGCACATAACCCCTGGCACACTGCGAACAAACATGATCGAAGTGTACCGGGGGCATAGGGAAGAATCACGCAGGGAGGGGTGTTGTGAATTCTCTTTCTGGTCTCCCTCTGGGTATTACTGAAGGTAGTGGAGCTGGTCAGATTGACAGAGGGGTTGCGAGCTCTCTTTCTGGGCTCCCTCCGGTGGTTACTGGAGGCAGTGGAGCTGATCTGATTGACAGAGGCTGGCCACCTGATAATGAGGGTGACGATTGGAGATCTGGGGTTTCAGATTAGGATTTAAGACAGCTGACTCCCCACTATCCCTGCTGGGGATTTTCTTCCTGTGCCTTCTGAGGTCTGATGTCTCCTGCTCTGTCCCTGCATGGTTCAGCTAAGTGGATCATTTGCTATTCTGTTGCATTTGATCTGGTTTTGTCTATCTCTGCTTTGTGCGGAATAGCCAGCTCTGACTGGGGCTGTGCTGAATCACCGCCCAAATGTTACTGCTTGTGTCAGTTTGTTTTGTCCCCTGTTATATTGGTCTCTTTTTGCTTATATGTTTGGGGGCTATCTATTCCTTTGGGGTCTGCTCCGGGGCAGTTTAGATTTCCCCTTTCTTGCTTTAGGCTTAGTTAGCTCTCCGGCTGTTCAACGAGGTGTCTAGGATCATCGTAGGTACGCTCCACGGCTACTGCTAGTGGTGTGATTGGGATCAGGGGTCTGTAATCCGCTTAGCTACCAACATCTCTGGTTTTCTGTGGCTTAGCCTGGGCCTGCTATTCTCCTCGGTGACCCATTCATAACAGAATCACCAGCCTTACTGTAGACTCTAGGGTACTCTAAAGAAGGAAAGAATTTTAAAAAACAAAGTCAGAATTTTTTTTATATTTTTTTTTCCCCCTCTGGGGCTGTAGGAGGATATTTTTTGTCTAATTTGGAGACTAAGCAATTGTCTGATCGTGTTGAGCAGCTCGCTGCTGAAGTGTGGGGAATTTCTGCCTATCTCGCTCAATCATCTGCTGTTGAACCAAAAATCCCTACTCCTGATGTGTTTTCTGGGGATTGGTCTAAATTTTTGAATTTTAAGAATTGTAAACTATTTTTTGCTTTGAAACCTAACTCATTGGGGAGCTCTGTGCAGCAGGTTAACGTTGTCATCTCCCTGCTGCGCGGCGATCCCCAGGATTGGGCCTTTTCTTTGACAACCAGAGATCCTATTCTGGCTAATGTGGACGCGTTTTTTCATGCCTTGGGGTTGTTGTATGATGAACCTAATGCTATTGATCAAGCTGAGAAAACCTTATTGGCATTGAATCAGGGTCAGGATTCTGCAATGTTATATTGTCAAAAATTCCGAAAGTGGGCGGTCCTTACTAAATGGAATGACGATGCCCTAGCAGCTCTCTTTCGGAAGGGTTTGGCAGAGACTCTAAAAGGATGTTATGGTGGGATTTCCTGTTCCCTCTGGTCTTGACGACTGTCATTGGCCATTCAAATTGATCGGCGCTTACGTGAACGTAAACCTACACGAGAGGCGTTGCCGCCTTTCGAACGAACTTCTGAAATCATGCAATGCGATAGGGTTTGTCTAGGGAACAACGTCAAGAGTTTAGGAAGCATAATAAGTTGTGTTTTTTCTGTGGGGACGCCTCTCATACTATTTCTGTCTCCCCTAAACAAGAAAAGCATTCTGCTGACACATTTGCGGTGGGCAGTGTACAGCCCAAGTTCCTTTTGGCAATTACCCTGATCTGCTCCTTGTCTACATTTTCCGCTAAGGCTTTTGTTGATTCAGGAGCAGCTTTGAATCTGATGGATTTGGACTTTGCTAAACGTTGTGGTTTTCCCATGATACCCCTGCGGACTCCTATCCCTTTGAGGGGTATTGATGCTACTCCTTTGGTGGAGAATAAGCCCCAGTTTTGGACCCAGGTAATAATGCGGGTCGCCCCAAGAAAATTGTAACTTTTTGGTGTTGCACAATTTGCATGATACTATTGTTCTGGGTTTTCCTTGGTTGCAAACTCATAATCCTGTTTTGGATTGGAAATCTGTGTCTGTGGTGAGTTGGGGTTGTCAATGTGTTCGTAGTGACACTCCTGTTTTCTCCACCTCTCTCCAGTCTCATGATATTGCTGACTAGAGTTGAGCGACTTTGGTCGGATCGGGTTTCGTGAAACCCGAATAAAACAAAATAAGTTTCAGATGAAACTCGCCCGACTAGAGCAAAAAAAGTCGGAGTTTCGTCCGACTTTTATTTCCCATTGACTTGCATTGGGGTCGGGTTTCGGACGAAACTCCGACTTTGTTTTGCTCTAGTCGGACGAGTTTCATCTGAAACTTATTTTGTTTCATTCGGGTTTCACGAAACCCGATCCGACCAAAGTCGCTCAACTCTATTGCTGACTATTTGGCTGATTTTTATGATGTATTTAGTGAGAGCAAGTCTGCGTCTTTGCCTCCTCATAGGAGTTAAGACTGTGCAATTGAGTTAATGCCCGGGCGTAAATTTCCCAAGGGTTGGCTTTTCAACTTATCGGTACCCGGACATGATGCTATGCGATCTTATATCAAGGAGTCCTTGGAGAAGGGTCATATTAGACCATCTTCCTCACCTTTAGGTGGCCAATCGTTCCCTCAACAAAATCACTGTTAAATATCAGTACCCGTTCCCATGATTTCTGATTTATTTTCCAGGGTTAAAAGTGCCTGTTGGTTTACCAAGCTTGACCTCAGGGGGGCGTCTTACTCACAAGCAGCACGGGGATGAATTGAAGACGGCGTTTAATACTCCGGAGGGACATTTTGAATACCTAGTGATGCCTTTTGGGCTCACTAATGCCCCTTCTGTCTTCCAATCTTTTATGAACGATATTTTCTGGGACTTTTTGGATAAGTTTTTGATCATTTATCTGGATGATATTTTGATCTTTTCTAGTGATTGGGATTCTCATGTGGAACATGTCCGGATTGTGTTCCGGATGTTGAGGGAAAATTCTCTGTATGTTAAGAGATCGAAGTGCCTCTTTGGTGCACAGAGGATTTCATTTTTGGGATTCATTTTGTCCCCGTCTGCTATTGAAATGGACCCGACCAAGATACAGGCCATTTATGATTGGGTTCAACCCACTTCTTTGAAGGCTCTCCAGAAGTTTTTGGGTTTCGCTAATTTCTACCGTAAATTTATAAGTAATTTTTCTGGTATTGTTAAACCACTGACACATCTGACCAAAAAGGGCGCTGATGTGGTGAATTGGTCTCCAGAGGCAGTTTCAGCATTTCAGGGGCTTAAGCGGAGATTCACTTCTGCTCCGATTCTATGGCAACCTGATGTCTCACTCCCATTTCACGTGGAGGTATATGCTTCTGAGATTGGTGCAGGAGCCGTTTTGTCCCAAAGAGATCAGGTGACTTCTAAGATGAATCCCTGTGCCTTCTTTTCTCGAAAATTCTCCCCATCTGAACGTAACTATGACGTGGGGAATCGGGAATTGCTGGCCATGAAATGGGCATTTGAAGAGTGGAGACATTGGTTGGAGGGAGCTAGACATCAAATTGTGGTCCTCACCGACAACAAGAATTTGATTTAACTTGAATCAGCCAATCGCTTGAATCCTAGACAGGCTAGGTGGGCCTTTTTCTTCATGCGTTTTAATTTTGTGGTCTCTTTTCTTCCAGGCACTAAGAATGTTAAGGCAGATGCGCTTTATGGGAGTTTCTTTGCGGATTCTCTTGATGTGACCAAGCCTACTACCATTGTAAATGAGGGTGTAGTTCTTTCCGCCATCTCACCCGATTTGAGACGTGCCCTGGAAGAATTTCAGGAGGACAAACCTGAACGTTGCCCTATGGGAAAATTGTATGTCCCTGACCAGTGGAGGAAAAGGAGTAATGTCTGAAAGTCATTGCTCCGCGTTGGCTGGTCATCCAGGTATCTTTGGTACCAGAGATTTGGTGAGTCGGACTTTTTGGTGGCCTGCCTTATCTCGTGATATCAGGAATTTTGTGCAGTCCTGTGGGACTTGTTCTCGGTCCAAGCCCTGTTCTCGTTCTAGTGGGTTGTTGATGCCCCTGCCGGTGCCCAGGAGGCCATGGACCCATATTTCAATGGATTTTTTTTCTGATCTTCCTGCCTCTCCGAGAATGACTGTTAAATGGGTGATCTGTGATAGATTTTCTAGATGATCCATCTTGTACCACTCCCAAAGTTGCCATCTTCTTCTGAGTTGGTGCCCTTGTTTTTACAACAGGTGGTTCATTTGCGCGGGATTCCTGAGAACATTGTGTCGGACAGAGGAGTCCAGTTTGTTTCCAGATTTTGGAGAGCTTTTTGTTCCAAACTGGGAATTCCGTTATCTTTCTCCCCTGCATTTCATCCTCAGACCAATGGGCAGACTGAGAGAACAAACCAGACTTTGGAGTCCTATTTGAGATGTTTCATAACTGCTGAAAAGGATGACTGGGTCTCATTTTTTCCCTTGGCCGAATTCGCGGTAAACAATAGGTCTAGATCTGCCACTTTGATGTCGCCCTTTTTCTGTAACTTTGGGTTTCATCCTCGATTTTCTTCAGGGCAGGTGGAATCTTCGGCCTTGCCAAGTGTGGATTCTGTGGTAGAGAGAATGCAGCAGATTTGGGACCAAGTGGTGGATAAGTTGTCCCACTCTCAGGGAAAAGCCCAACGGTTTTCCAACCGGCATAGGACCATTGGTCCCCGATTTAAAGTGGATAATATGGTTTGGTTGTCTTCAAAGAATATTCCTATGAAGGTTACGTCTCCAAAATTTAAGCCAAGATTCATTGGACCTTGTAAGATTTTGGAAATCCTTAATCCCGTTTCTTTCCGTTTGGCTCTTCCAGTTACGTTTAAGATTCATAATGTGTTTCATAAATCTCTGTTGAAGAGGTTTGTGGAGCCAGTAGTTCCAATGGCAGCGCCTCCTGACCCTGTATTGGTTAAAGGTAATTTGGAGTATGAGGTAGAGAAAATATTGGATTCTCGTTTGGCTAGACGGAGACTCCAGTACTTGGTCAAATGGAAGGGTCATGGCCAGGAGGATAATTCTTGGGTCTCTGCTTCTGACATTCATGCCAAAAGATTGGTTCGTGCCTTTCACCGGGCCCATCCTGACCGGCCTTGGTGGTGTGGATGAGGGTTCGGTGATCCCAGTTTAGATTTCTCCTTTCTTGCTTTAGGCTTAGCTAGCTCTCCGGCTGTGCCGAGGCGTCTAGGATCATCGTAGGTACGCTCCACGTCTACTGCTAGTTGTGTGGATAGGATCAGGGGTCTGCAATCCACCTAGCTACCAACCTCTCTGGTTATCTGTGTCTTAGCCTCCGCCTGCCTGCTATCCTCCTTGGTGACCCATTCATAACAGAGGGGGCTCCCTGCGTGCTTCCCTGAGACCCACGGAACAACGCGATGTGCTCGCGTTGTTCCGAGGGCCTCCTTCCTGCAGGCCCCCGGATCCAATATGGCCACGGAGCCTTCTGGGTACTGCAGAAAGGTGGCTTCTCAGTGCCTGCTGAGAGCAGGCGCTGAGAAGCCACCTGCAGTGCCTGTCAGATCGCTGATCTTACAGTGTACTGCAAAAACATAAAAACCCGCTATAAATAGTAAATCAAACCCCCTTTTATCACCCCCTTAGTTAGGAAAAAAATAATAAAATAAAAAAATGTATTTATTTCCATTTTCCAGTTAGGGTTGGGATTAGGGGTGTGTTGGAGTTAGGGCTTGAGTTAGAATTGGGGAGTTTCCACTGTTTAGGAACATCAGGGGCTCTCCAAACGCAACATGGCGTCCGATCTCAATTCCAGCCAATTTTGCGTTGAAAGTCAAACTGCGCTCCTTCCCATCTAAGTTCTGCCATGCGCCGGAACAGTTGTTTCACCCCCACATATCAGGTTATCAGCGTACTCAGGACAGATTGCACAATAACTTTTGTGGTCCAATTTCTCCTGTCACCCTTGGTAAAAATAAAAAAAAAAATTGGACTTGAAGTAATTCTTTAGTGAAAAAAAAAAAGTTCAATGTTCAAAAAATTCCTGTGACGCACGTGAAGGGTTAATAAACTTCTTGAATGTGGTTTTTAGCACCTTGAGGGGTGCAGTTTTTAGAATGGTGTCATTTTTGGGTATTTTCGGTCATATAGACTCAAAGTGACTTCAATTGTGATGTGGTCCCTTAAAAATAAAATGGTGTTGTAAAAATGAGAAATCGCTGGTCAACTTTTAACCCTTATAACTTCCTAGCAAGAAAAAAAATTTGGTTTCAAAATTGTGCTGAGAAAAACAAACAATGTCAGAATCACCGAAGTACATGGAAGCGTTCCATTATTACCTCATAAAGGGACAGTGGTCAGAATTCTAAAAATTGGCCTGGTCATTAACGTGCAAACCACCCTTGGGGCTAAAAAGGGGTTAAAGGGACTTTAGAAAAAAGGTTCAGGTGCATCTTACAAAATTAGAATATCATTAAAAAAGTTAATTTATTTCAGCTTTTCAATATAAAAAGTGAAACTCATTATAGAGTCATTACAAACAGAGTGATTTATTTACAGGGTTTATTTCTGTTAATTTTGATGATTATGGCTTACAGCCGATGGAAACCCAAAGTCATTATCTCAGTAAATTAGAATACTTTAACACCAGCTTGAAAAATATATTTTAAAATCCAAAATGTTGGCCTACTGAAATTCATGTTTAGTAAATGCAGTCAATACTTGGTCGGGGCTCCTTTTGCATCAATTACTGCTTCAACGCGGCATGGCATGGAGGTGATCAGCCTGTGGCACTGCTGAGGTGTTATGGAAGCCCAGGTTGCTTTGATAGCAGCCTTCAGCTCATCTGCATTGTTGAGTCTGGTGTCTCTCATCTTCCTCTTGACAATACCCCATAGATTCTATATTGGGTTAAGGTCAGGCGAGTTTGCTGGCCAATCAAGCACAGTGATACTGTTGCTTTTACTGGTACTTTTGGCAGTCCTGCTGAAGAATGAAATTTCCATCTCCAAAAAGCTTGTCGGCAGAGGGAAGCATGAAGTGCTCTAAAATTTCCTGGTAGACTGCTGCACTGAATTTGGTCTTGATAAAACACAGTGGACCTACACCAACAGATGACATGGCTCCCAAAACTATCATTGATTGTGGATACTTCACACTTTACTTTGGAAATCAAGGTCTGAGAGTCTGGAGGAAGAGTGGAGAGACACACAATCCAAGCTGCTTGAGGTCTAGTGTGTAGTTTTCACAATCAGTGAAAATTTTCATTGTCATATATGAATACAGGAGGTCAAAATCATGCAGAAATGGCTCAGTTCATAACTGAATCTGACAACTTTAAAAAAAAAAAAAAAAAAAAAATTAGAATGGTAATACAGGAAGGCCCAAAAGTAGATCTAGGGATCTTACAATGTTTCTGAGAGACATTTCAAAAACCTAAAACAATAAAAAGTGTTAAAATGTAAAATTATAAAAAAAAAGGAATAAAGTGCAAATGTCAGTTGTAGTGTGTGTGTGTGTGTGTGTGTGTGTGTGTGTGTGTGTGTGTGTGTGTGTGTGTGTGTGTGTGTCCCCATATAATCAGTTGATAAATTTCAGAGTTTCAACTGTATGCTTACACAGTCTTGTATTACATACCGGTATATCCTTAGCAGTGAGAGCATGCATCATTCTTACCGGATGTTCTGTCTTTTCTTGTCCATTTTCCATGGCTGCAGTCTGCTTTAGGTAAATCAAGTGCTCTATAAAAACAAATAAAAAAATGTTACTTAAGGAACATTTAAAATCTTTCTGCAGTATCTGTAATTTGAAAACAGAGAGGGTAGCTTTATAAGCTGTATTCAAGTTTTTTTAAAATCAGAAATCTTTTTAGAAAGAATACAACACATATTTTTGAATAAGTCCACAGACATGAACAGTGGACTTGATATTGTCTGTGCAACAAATCCTGTGACATGCTTATAAGCACTTCCGAAACGCATTTTTTGACGCGCACACCTCACGCTCATACTTTTCTTTACTTTTTGCTTTTGTTTTTACATCAGACATGCACTGATGGAGAGGCTACTGCACAGGCGCTGCAATGTCAGAACTCAAACTCAGAAGTGTTCGGGGATAGGCCATGTGACATTATCTACTGATGAGGTGTCTCTCCTTTATTGGATATAGCCAATATCAGAGGAATTGATGTGGGAACATGGCAAAAAAAAAATACCATTTTATTCAAAAATATTAATTTTTAATTTTATTTAAAAAAAAAAGTTCAGCTTGTTAAGTAAAAAAAAAAAAAAAAAAACAATTATAAATATACACATACATACAAACAATTGATACAAAGGAGAAGGAAAGAGCCACTGGTGTCTTTAATGTTATAAGTAAAAAGGCAATATTTATTTATAAATAATTGATAATAACATACATCTGAATATAGATACACAAATGCCAGTGAGAATGCAGAAAAGGAAACTAACCCCAAGTGCCCAGTAGCCTCTTAAACAAATTAAAGGCATGCCACATAATTGTCCAGATCATGGAAAGCCAGAGCGGTAAATAACAGATCGGGAAAAGTAGCAGCAAAAATGGCGCTGACCACACAGAGCCCAAATATTGTGCCAAGTGGATAAAGGGCTCAGTATGAAATAAGTTGTCCAGCTTACCAGAGGGAGGCGACAGAGGCAGGGTGGAGGATGTGAGGCTCCCCGACGCGCGTTTCGCGGCCAAACAGAGCCGCTTTCACCCCCTAGTAAAACTATGAATAGTTAAAAAATGATGGGTATTGGAATATTTTATAATATGAATAAACACTGGCGCTCCACATTAAGGATTGAAACCTGTATGGCATAACCATATTACTTGTAAACTGAAATCCAATAGATTCCTCCATATACCAACAGGAATAATAGTGAATTACATCAGACTTCAACAAATATATTTAGACCGTTTCGATTCTCTTATTACCATAACTAATGAAAAAAATATAAATCCATTCAATTAGTGGGAAACACTCTTGCACGAAACCCTACAGGGGAGGATATCCTCCACTATTACGTTCTCTGCAAGCAAATCTCTTATATGGATAGACAGACCATACCACTAATGACAACCTAAGTAACTACATCTATACCATAAGTACCTCACTTTGTTCTACCTATAATCAGTGGTGATAGAAATTTTTGCTTTTTTTTAATCAGTGGGTAGCCTATCCCACAAATCTTCTGGAACAATATATCTCTCTACCTGCATCTGGCATTAAAATCAGGACTCACAACCCACTATATTCACCAACGATATTAGCAGTAAGTGCATTTTTTATGTATGCTTTGTTCTCATGACAAGGTTTATTTCTTATACTGTTTTTTTTTATATATATATATATATATATATATATATATATATATATAACTAGCGCGGTGATTATTATTATTAGTAATTGGATAATGGAATATGGTGTAGATAAATATAAAGTTATGTAATTGGCCACTAATATGTGGGCATTATTTGTTCTAAAATGAAACTAGGTGAGCTACTTTTAAAGAAGGATCTACAGTTTAGTAAATAATTATTTGATCCCTTGCTGATTTTATAAGTTTGCCCATTGACAAAGACATGAACAGTCTATGATTTTCAGGCTGCGTTCACATGTTGCTGTTTTTTCGCGGCGGTTTTCAACGCGCGATTTTGCCGTGAAACCGCAAAAAAAAAAACCCAGCATCCCATGCAATCCTATGGGATTCCGCAATGCTGTGCTAATGCTGCGGATTTTCTCGCGGCGGAATCGCATCGCGGAAAAATATGCAGCATGATCATTATTTTGCGGAATCGCGGCGATTCCGCCCACATACGAATGCAATGCTCGGCTTACTTTCCGCATGTGGCTGTGCCCACCATGCGAAAAGTAAGCAGAACATTTGCAGATGGTACCCACGGTCCGGAGGAGAGGAGACTGTCCTCCGGGCTGTGGGTACCATATCCCTGTAAAAAATAGAATTTACAAAAAAAAAAAAAAAAAAATCGGGTCATATTCACCTTCCTGCATCCAGCGCAGCTTACCGATGCTCCCGCCAACTCCCGTTCCCAGTAATGTCTCCCGCTACGTCATCAAAGGTCTCGCAAGGCATTACTGGGAACAGGAGCATCGCAATGATCGGGGACGCTGCGCGGGACATCGGAAGGTGAGAAAAACCAGATTTTTTTTATTATTTTTAACATTAGATCTTTTTACTACTGATGCTGCGTAGGCAGCCTCAATAGTAAAAAGTTGGTCACGCTCGCAATAGTAAAAAGTTGGTCACACTTGTCAAACACTGTTTGACGAGTGTGACCAACCTGTCAATCAGTTCTCCAAGCGATGCTACAGATCGCTTAGAAAACTCTAGTATTCTGCAAGCTAATTACGCTTGCAAATCGCTAGTTTTTCCGCTGGAAAATCGCGGGAATTTAAAATGCGATTTTCCCGTGGAATTCCGGAATTCCCGCGGGAGTTCTGCTACGTGTGAACCCAGCCTCAGGGTCGGTTAATTTTAACATTGAGATATGGAATATCAAAAATAACATCCAGAAAATTACATTGTATAAATTTCCCTATAAACTCGAGTATAAGCCGACCCGAGTATAAGCCAAGGCCCCTAATTTTGCCACAAAAAAACTGGGAAAACTTATGGACTCGAGTATAAGCCTAGGGTGGGAAATGCAGCAGCTACTGGTAAATTTCAAAAATAAAAATAGATACCAACAGAAGTAAAATTAATTGAGACATCAGTGGGTTAAATGTTTTGAATATACATTATTTGATCAGGAGCCCCATATAATGCTTCATACAGTTCATGATGGGCTCCATAAGATACACCATAAAGATCATGATGGCCCAATAAGGCTAGTTTCATATTTGCGTCTTTGTGCGCAGCGCATTGTGCGCAAGTAGAAACGCATGCAAAAAAGCACATGCGTTTTTGCATGCGTTTGCGTTTTTTATGCGCATGCATTTTCTAGGTGTCATATTTCACAGGAGGAAAATACTTGAAATATCCTTGAAACAGACTCCACCAATGGGACACCAGTGGGTGTGTGTCATGGGAAGGGGGTGGTTTAAACCAGTGTCTAGACATGTTTACTCTTAAAACGCATGCGTACGCAAACGCAGGCGTATGCATGTCCACGCGCACGACTGCGTTCCAATAGACAAATGCGTTGTTTTGATGCATTCTGTGCGCAAGCGTACGCATGCGTTTTTTTGCCGACTTTGGACGGACCCAAAAATGCAACATGTTGCGTCCGGCGCGTCTAGACGCACACCTGGAAAAAACCGCATGTGCAGGAAAACGTAGACGAATGCATGCAAATGCAAGACCATGCGTATGCCATGTTAAACATAGGTACGCATGACGCATGTGCACGGATGCGCAGCGCACAAAAACGCTAATGTGAAACCAGCCTAAGATGCTCCATAAAAAAAATATGTCCAAAAACACAGTAATCTCCAGCAATCTCAGGCAGGAAGATAGTTATAAAAAATATTCCTTTATTTCTTTTCGTTAAAAGAACATGTTACAGGTAGTGGATACCCCAGTGGATGATAAAAAATCCAACACGTTTTAACTCAAAAGAGTCTTAATAATTGATCCATGATTAAGACTCTTGAGTTGAAATGTGTTGGATTTTTTACCATCCACTGGGGTATCCACTACCTGTAACATGTTTTCTTAGGCTACTTTCACACATCAGGTTTTCGGCGTCAGGCGCGATCCGGCGTCGTGCCGGAATGCCGGATCCGGCAAATGTTTTGTAAAACCTGATGTGCCGGATCCGGTTTTCTGCCGGATCCGTCTTGTTCTTGACAGACAAAACCGGATCCGTCTCATCCGGTTCATCCGTTTTTCTATCCGTTTTTCTATCCGTTTTTCGACGGATTAAGCCGGATCCGGTTTTTAAAATTGACCCTTGTGGCCTTCCGAACGGGATTGGCTACTGGAAAACTATATATAGCATGTTCCTACAGCCCTTCTTTGACAGGTTGTAGAGAAGAAAGTGCAGGTTGGAGAGAAGAGCAAGTTACTGGCGAAGATGGATGTTGTCATTGGAAATATTACCACTAGAAGTTCTGTGACGGTTTCAGTAATGAGGGAAAATTTTGCACTATACTTTATGTCACCTCAAGGCAGAGTACACTGGCAGGATGACAGAGTGTGAAAGATTTGTGCCCTAACCAAACTTGTGTACCTTCTGGACCAACAGTATATACCTTTGCCAACCAAAGTTGGCTATCTTGTCATGGTCTTACTATTTTTAGCTTTAGGCCACAGGTGTGTACCTGGTTGTGTTTTATGCAAAGTATTTCACCTTTTAACAAAAGTTGTGTACATTGTTAGGAAATCACCAACAATAAACACAACTTTTCAGGTGAAATACTTTGCTTCAAACACAACCAGGAACACAACTGTGGCAAAAAGCTAAAATTTACCCACAGTTATATACCTGGTTTTGAATACCTTTTTACCTTTTAAATACCCTGTATTTAACCTTTTTTTTAAACATATTTCGCCGCAGAAAGAAATGACAGACAACCAGTGTAAACAATAATTTAACTTTTATTTAAAATATTTTTTTTTGTGTAAACTGTTTTTAAAGTTAAAAAAACTTTTTTAATAAAGATTTGAAACCAACCAAATGGGCATTTTTATTACAAAAAAAACATTATAACTCGGTGTAGTGTGGGGTGGAAATACTGCTGGAGGGGCTGCGGGACACTTCGACAATGGGAGTGTGGAGAGAGGACTGGGATCGTGGTGGGGAAGGAACAGTTAGAGGTGATGGTGTGGAAAAAGCTACAGAATGGGTGGACATGTGGGAGGCAGAAGAGGTGGTGGGCGGTGGAGTGGAGGGTTGGGCAGGGACTGTAGGAGCAGATGATGTTGAGGGAAGGAGTTTGGTACGGGGAAGGAGTTTGGTACGGGGAAGGAGTTTGGTACGGGGAAGGAGTTTGGTACGGGGAAGGAGTTTGGTACGGGGAAGGAGTTTGGTACGGGGAAGGAGTTTGGTACGGGGAAGGAGTTTGGTACGGGGAAGGAGTTTGGTACGGGGAAGGAGTTTGGTACGGGGAAGGAGTTTGGTACGGGGAAGGAGTTTGGTACGGGGAAGGAGTTTGGTACGGGGAAGGAGTTTGGTACGGGGAAGGAGTTTGGTACGGGGAAGGAGTTTGGTACGGGGAAGGAGTTTGGTACGGGGAAGGAGTTTGGTACGGGGAAGGAGTTTGGTACGGGGAAGGAGTTTGGTACGGGGAAGGAGTTTGGTACGGGGAAGGAGTTTGGTACGGGGAAGGAGTTTGGTACGGGGAAGGAGTTTGGTACGGGGAAGGAGTTTGGTACGGGGAAGGAGTTTGGTACGGGGAAGGAGTTTGGTACGGGGAAGGAGTTTGGTACGGGGAAGGAGTTTGGTACGGGGAAGGAGTTTGGTACGGGGAAGGAGTTTGGTACGGGGAAGGAGTTTGGTACGGGGAAGGAGTTTGGTACGGGGAAGGAGTTTGGTACGGGGAAGGAGTTTGGTACGGGGAAGGAGTTTGGTACGGGGAAGGAGTTTGGTACGGGGAAGGAGTTTGGTACGGGGAAGGAGTTTGGTACGGGGAAGGAGTTTGGTACGGGGAAGGAGTTTGGTACGGGGAAGGAGTTTGGTACGGGGAAGGAGTTTGGTACGGGGAAGGAGTTTGGTACGGGGAAGGAGTTTGGTACGGGGAAGGAGTTTGGTACGGGGAAGGAGTTTGGTACGGGGAAGGAGTTTGGTACGGGGAAGGAGTTTGGTACGGGGAAGGAGTTTGGTACGGGGAAGGAGTTTGGTACGGGGAAGGAGTTTGGTACGGGGAAGGAGTTTGGTACGGGGAAGGAGTTTGGTACGGGGAAGGAGTTTGGTACGGGGAAGGAGTTTGGTACGGGGAAGGAGTTTGGTACGGGGAAGGAGTTTGGTACGGGGAAGGAGTTTGGTACGGGGAAGGAGTTTGGTACGGGGAAGGAGTTTGGTACGGGGAAGGAGTTTGGTACGGGGAAGGAGTTTGGTACGGGGAAGGAGTTTGGTACGGGGAAGGAGTTTGGTACGGGGAAGGAGTTTGGTACGGGGAAGGAGTTTGGTACGGGGAAGGAGTTTGGTACGGGGAAGGAGTTTGGTACGGGGAAGGAGTTTGGTACGGGGAAGGAGTTTGGTACGGGGAAGGAGTTTGGTACGGGGAAGGAGTTTGGTACGGGGAAGGAGTTTGGTACGGGGAAGGAGTTTGGTACGGGGAAGGAGTTTGGTACGGGGAAGGAGTTTGGTACGGGGAAGGAGTTTGGTACGGGGAAGGAGTTTGGTACGGGGAAGGAGTTTGGTACGGGGAAGGAGTTTGGTACGGGGAAGGAGTTTGGTACGGGGAAGGAGTTTGGTACGGGGAAGGAGTTTGGTACGGGGAAGGAGTTTGGTACGGGGAAGGAGTTTGGTACGGGGAAGGAGTTTGGTACGGGGAAGGAGTTTGGTACGGGGAAGGAGTTTGGTACGGGGAAGGAGTTTGGTACGGGGAAGGAGTTTGGTACGGGGAAGGAGTTTGGTACGGGGAAGGAGTTTGGTACGGGGAAGGAGTTTGGTACGGGGAAGGAGTTTGGTACGGGGAAGGAGTTTGGTACGGGGAAGGAGTTTGGTACGGGGCAGGTTGCTGGAAGTGGGGAGATGTCTGGTACTGGGGAGGTTGCTGGTACTGGTGAGGTTGCTGGTATGTAATAGGAGGGGGAGGATGGAAAGTGGCTGGAGGGGGTGCAGATGTAATAGGAGGGGGAGGATGGAAAGTGGCTGGAGGGGGTGCAGGTGGAGGAACTACAGTGGTGGGAGGTGGAGGTTGGGAGGTAACCTGCTGTAGAGCACCGTGGCACGAATGCATTACATGCATCTGCTGGGTAGGAGATAGTGTTGCCATGCGCTCCACAACAGACCTGAAAAAGGTGTGGTTTGGCGAAGATCTTGCTTCTGAATGCATGGTTTGCAGAAGTGTCTTCACCTCCAGAATGCTGGAGTTGATCTGCTGAAAGCCTGCGGAGATTTGCTCTGACAAGACTTTTAGACAGTTCTGGAAAGATGCATTCAGATGGAAGAACTCTGGCGCATAACTCTTTTCCTGACCCCTCTGCCGCTGTCGCCCAGTACCCGCAGGTGTACTAGAGGTGGCAGGGGCAGAAGGGTGGGGTAAAGGGAAAGCGATCTCCTCACCAGCAGCTTCATGTAATGTAGGCGGCCACGATGCTCCTGTGCTGGTGGATGGGACAGATGGGTCGAATGTGTGGGAAGGCTGGGAAGGTGCAGATGTACCGGGGCGGTCGAAGTGTCCCTCGGTGCCGGTCTCCTCAGGGATCGCCTCAGAAGGGTCCAATCGTGCAGGCTCCCGAGTGCTGCTCACCGTGCTGTGGAATAAAGAGAAAAAAAAACAATTAAAATACTGACATGGTATGGCCCTGGCTGAAAAAAAAAAAGTTACATCTAACATTTTTTTTCACATGTGGTGTGTAATATTTACCTTCTAGTGACCATTGTTTCCCGGAGGAACGACAGGGCTTGTGCGTACTTGTACTTGCTCCTGCGTCCTCCAGATCCACTCGGGGCCCGCATCTCTTTATTGAACTCCTTCTTGAAACGATCCCTCACAGACCGCCACCGATTCACAATTCTGTTCCCTGAAACGAGAAAGGAGTGGTTAGTATACAACATCAGTGTTTCACAAACTCCAGTTCTCATGGTCCCCAGGGGTCATGTTTTCAGGATTTCCATAGTAAATAGAAATCCTGAACACATGATCCGTGGGGACCATGAGGACTGGAGTTCGGGAAACACTGGTTTACATCAAGCAACCGGTACTGTATATACTTACGCTCTTTAATCTGGGCCCGAACATCGAGGTCCTCCCAGCGGCCCACAAGGAGCGAACAGATTTCCTCCCAGAGTCGTCGGGTAACGATAAGGTCAGCGTGGCGGCGGTCAGCCATATTCCAGAGCGGCTCCCTTTTTCTGACGAGATCGATGAGGTGGTCCACATCGAGTCCTCCATCCTCACCGTCAGAGTCGGGAGCACGCTGTGAAGGCTGTTAAAGAAAAAGACAAAAATAACATAATTAGCCTCCACAAAAGAAATGAAATAAAAAGTGCAAAAAAACAAAGCAAAAATATTTATACTTACACGCTGGTGACCGCCGCGTTGCTGTCGCCGACGACCCTGGGAGGCACTGCGAGGACCTCTTGGCCGAGCACCAGATTGGGAAGACTAGAGAAGAAAACAAAAAATGTTATGTCTTTGGATGTAGGCATTTGTTTGCTGTGTGTGGTCTGCAGAACATTGTTTTCTATGTGTTGTGTGTAGTGTGATGTTGTGTTTCTGCGTTTGATGCAAAAAACTTACCAATTGTGAGCCCACTCCAAGTGTCTGTCCACCCCTTCCTTCCTCTTCTGGGAGCTCCTCTTCATCTTGTGAATCCTGTTTTGAAATAAAAGGCAATGAATAGACATATATTACAGAGATGATGGATTTTGGAAATAAAAACTTACCGTCAAACGCTGACGATGCGAGGGAGGGCTCCCAGAAGATGATGTGCTGTCTTCCTGGTGGCCACACTCCATGCCTGTGGGTGGTGTTCCAGCTGCTGCCATTGCTGCTGCTGCTGCTGCATCTATTGGGCGGCTGTTGAATAAAGAGAAACAAAGGGCCAATGAATATCTTGATATTCCATGGCCCTAGTTTGGAGGAATGGGGGATTTGATAATTACCGTCTCTCATCTGCTGCTGGCCTCCCCTCCTCAGCATGTTCCATTTGCTGCTCCATTTGGGGTGGTGGTGGTGCTGATGGTGCTGCAGTGGTCTCCTGCCTTCTCCTGCTGCGCTTGGTTGCTTTCTTGGGTGGCATGTTGGGTGTGGCTGTGGGTCCCACTGTCTTGCTTTTATATATGTCTTGTGGGCAGAGCTACTGAGCATGCTCAGACCAAAAAAACCGGATCCGGCCACCGGATCCGGCTTTCGCCGGATCAGGCGCTCATAGGCTTTTTCGCCGGAGACAAAAAACGTTACAGTAGCCGTTTTGTCCAGACGCCGGATCGCGACACATTGCCGGATCCGTCGAAAACCGGATGAAACGCATGGCCATCCGGCGCGATCCGGCGCAAATGCAAGTCAATGGGGGGGAAACCGGATCCGGCATTGCATTTCGCCGGATCCGGTTTCTGTCAAAAGCGCCGGATCGCGCCTGACGGCGAAAACCTGATGTATTAAAGAGGCCTTAACGAAAAGAAATAAAGGAATATTTTTTTATAACTACCTTCCTGCCTGAGATCGCTGGAGATTACTATGTGTTTGGATTTGTATCCGCCAGGCCAGGGCGGCTCCGTGACATAGTTCACTGGAGCATGCGCACTAATGCTTTTCGGCTTTGTTCACAGTTGGGCAAAGCATACTGCGCACGCGCAAGTGGAGATTGCAATGCGCACGCGCAAAATATGGACGTGCACTACGGATATTACCTGAAATATTGCGTACAGCGGCTAAGGTGGGGTGGAGGGAGGGAGCAAAAACATCGCCCATTGGACCGGACCCAACTAATTTACATACAGTGTGAAAATGAGGTGACAGATTCCCTTTATTGATTGAGCGATTGCTTGAGCTGAAACCCTTCCTTGTAGATATGGTCAACCCTCAGATAACACTACATGAAGGTCAATGGACACAGGTGGCTGAACTGAAGGAATTGTTTCATCAAACATTTACAGTGACTAAAAGTTACAAGTTGAGGATTGAACTCCTGGCATTTTTATAAGGGTATGTGCACACTTTGCGTTTTCTGCTGCGTTTCCGCAGCGTTTTTGGCTCTGCAGAAACGCAGCAGATTCTGCTGCGTTGTACAGTGCCTTTATTTCCTATGGAAATAAAAAAAAGCTGTGCACATGCTGCGTTTTTTTCCGCGCGGTTTTGCTGCGGTTTTCAATTGCGCATGTCAATTGTTTGGTGCAGAAACGCTGCAGTTTTACACCTCATCCATTATGAGGTGAAAACCGCAGGGCAAAACCGCAGAAAAAAACGCAGATAAACCGCAGCACTTTGTCCTGCGGATTTCCTGCGGTTTTCTCTACAAAATCCGCAGAGACAAAAAACTATGTGTGCACATACCCTAAAGGAGTGGAAGAACTTGCTGTTTTGTCTGTCCCAAAGAGGAGGTTTAATCACAGATGGCATTGCTGCTTCAATGAAATAGAGAGAGACAATGCTATTAGAAAATAAATTTCTTCTGGCAGCTGTTTATGTGGACCCAAGTCATCGTTTATTGCTGGATGATCAACAGCTTACCAAAGGAAAAGAAGCTATGATTGAGGTAGCAGTCAGGATGAGTGGGCTACAGGACGGCCAAGAGCAAGAGGACTTGGATCCTGCCAGTGCTTCTGCTGCCATTTCTTCATCCTCATCAGATGAGGAGTTTGATTTGGAAAAGAATTTGGATAACATGGAGAAGGCAACGAGCTGCTACGGGGAAAAAGATTCCACTCCCATAAAAAACTGATTGACCATATTTCAGCAACATTTTTCACTTGCTCTCAAAGTAGTAGAAGAGTTCAATTGTTCATCAAAACCGACTGTGCATGAGGCAATTAATTTATACCCTGAAATTGTTAGAGATGTTGCCCATATGATTACTTCTTTGCCACCAACCCAAGTTAGTCTAGAGAGGTTATTCTCTAGCCTTAAAATAATTAGGGCAGATTTGAGCTCATCTATGAAGGACGATCTGATGGAGGCGATACCATTTCTCAGAACAAATTCATAGACTGCACAAATGTTATTCAGTACGTTTTTGTTGAAAACTTTTTCCCCCCACTTACTGCATAGTGTATAATAAATTGTAAATATGCAAGAGTTTTTTGTTTTGAAGTTGTGTTCCAATACATATATTTTATGTTCTATCTAAATTGCTGGATTACTGTATCATAATAATGATTAAAAGCCTGATGTTAACATTTTACTACAGTAAATTTATCACTTAAACATGAGCTATGTATGAGGGAGTCCGAGTCATGGAAATTGAGGAGTCTGAGGTTTGGCTTATGGACTCCACAGCCCTATTCACTGGGGCGCACCTGCAACCCTAGAGCGTAGTCCCGGGACCTCATGTCGGCCAGAGACTTTGCTCCAAGAGGTCTCTGCCTGCATGGCATCGCACCGACCTCCTGGCCATTGTTAACTCACCCTTCGGAAGGCATGCCAACCTGGACACCCTCCAGATCCTGGGTAAGTACCACTCCTCAGGTTCCCACATGGACAGGAAACCAACTGTCAGTAGGTTTCCTGTCCTTGATGGGCAGGTACCCTCTCTCAGGTGGTGTTGTCATGGGAGTAGGGGAAAATGGGACTTCTTATGGCATGATTTAAAAAAAATGCTTTCTTGTCACTCTTCTAGAAAAGGCCAAATTTGTGGAGTATGTAACTAATATATATGATTAACAGTTTTCCTGTGAACACATTCTCCCACCTGACCTGAGCTGTGGCTCTCTGCAGCCCTTCCAAAGTGACAATGAGTCTTTTGGTTGATTCTCCAATTAGTGCTCTCTTTGCTTCGAATGTCAGTTTAGGCACGCAGCCATGTCTTTGATACTTTTGCAGTTATGCCATACTCCATTTGATTGAACAGTGCTCCATCAGACGTACAGTCCATGAGATTTTATTTTTGAATAACCTAACCCTACTTTACTCTTCACCACAAACTTATCTCTGACATGTCTTGTGTATTCCTTTAAGGCAGTGGTCCCCAACCTTTTTTGCACCAGGGACCGGTTTCAAGCAAGACCATTCTTCCATGGCCCGGCAGGGCGGGGATGGAGGTGTGGCAGGGGCGGGGCTTTGGTCATAAGGGGGCGGGGCTATGGACACGGTTGTAGTGTAGCAGTGCATACTTATAATTAAATAACATTTATAATGTGACTCAACCCACCATAGGTTTTGAATAAGTGCTCCATCACTCCCTTCTCCCCATCATTGCCTTCACCCCATCACCCCCTTCTCCCCATCATTGCCTTCACCCCATCACTCCCTTCTCCCCATCATTGCCTTCACCCCATCACTCCCTTCTCCCCATCATTGCCTTCACCCCATCACTCCCTTCTCCCCATCATTGCCTTCACCCCATCATTGCCTTCACCCCATCACTCCCCTCTCCCCATCATTGCCTTCACCCCATCACTGCCTTCTCTCAATCACTGCCTTCACCCCATCACTGCTGTCTCCCCATCATTGCCTTCACCCCATCACTCCCCTCTCCCCATCATTGCCTTCACCCCATCACTCCCTTCTCCCCATCATTGCCTTCACCCCATCACTCCCTTCTCCCCATCATTGCCTTCACCCCATCACTCCCTTCTACCCATCATTGCCTTCACCCCATCACTGCTATCTCTCCATCATTGCCTTCACCCCATCACTGCTGTTTCCCCATCATTGCCTTCTCCCCATCACTCCCTTCTCCCCATCATTGCCTTCACCCCATCACTCCTCTCCCCATCATTGCCTTCACCCCATCACTGCTGTCTCCCCATCATTGCCTTCACCCCATCACTGCTGTCTCCCCATCATTGCCTTCACCCCATCACTCCCTTCTCCCCATCATTGCCTTCACCCCATCACTCCCCTCTCCCCATCATTGCCTTCACCCCATCACTGCCTTCATCCCATCACTGCTGTCTCCCCATCATTGCCTTCACCCCATCACTCCCCTCTCCCCATCATTGCCTTCACCCCATCACTCCCTTCTCCCCATCATTGCCTTCACCCCATCACTGCCATCTCTCCATCATTGCCTTCACCCCATCACTGCTGTTTCCCCATCATTGCCTTCACCCCATCACTCCCTTCTCCCCATCATTGCCTTCACCCCATCACTGCTGTCTCCCCATCATTGCCTTCACCCCCATCACTCCCTTATCCCCATCACTGCCTTCACCCCATCACTGCCTTCACCCCATCATTGCCTTCACCCCATCATTGCCTTCACCCCATCACTGCTGTCTCCCCATCATTGCCTTCACCCCATCACTGCTGTCTCCCCATCATTGCCTTCACCCCATCACTGCTGTCTCCCCATCATTGCCTTCACCCCATCACTGCTGTCTCCCCATCATTGCCTTCACCCCATCACTGCTGTCTCCCCATCATTGCCTTCACCCCATCACTCCCTTCTCCCCATCATTGCCTTCACCCCATCACTCCCTTCTCCCCATCACTCCCCTCATGGCCTTCTCCTCATGTCCCCATCTCCTCCAGGGCCAGGCTACACAAACACAGACCAACGCACGCACACATACACACACACGCACATATACACACACACATTATACATACACACACACACACCACCTCTCTCCTCTCACCTGCCCGCAGCATCGCCCGCGCTTCCTCGCTCTGACACAGCAGCGGCGCGCTCCTCTCTGTGTCAGTCAGAGACAGGAAGCGCGGGCGGCGGGCAGGAAGCTGGACGGGTCCTTGCAGCTCCGCTCCTGCTATTCCCTCTTGCAGGCAGCGGAGCTGCTTGGATCGCTCCCTGGCCGCCGCTAAGAACTGCTGCGCGCCGCCCCAGCCCCCGCTACGCCACTGACCGCCCCTGGCTCCCCTTGTGTCCGCGGATCGGCAAGGGCACTGCAGCGGCCCGGTGCTGGGCCGCGGACCGGCGGTTGGGGACCCCTGCTTTAAGGTAACGTGTTTACTTATACTCTTTGGTCTGCACCAGAATTGCTGGGTCATTGTGCAATTTCAGGCCTTGTTTAAAAACAGGAATTGTGCAATCTCACACCTTGGTAGACCAATGTTTATTTTGACACATCACCAATTTAATTTCCACAATTTGGACTTTTAACAAACTTAGGGCCCCGTCACACACGCGAGATTGCAGATTTAGTGACGCCACAGCTATCTTGCCAGCGATATCGCTGTGTGTGACATGTATCTGCAACCGGCCCCCCTGCCGGGTATCGCTGATCGCGCTCGAACGTCCTGGGCCATTTTTTGATCGTTGGTCTCCCGCTGGCCAGCACGCATCGCTGCGTGTGACAGCGAGTGTCCAACGATCAGCGATGCTGGGAGCTGGTTTCCAATGTAAACAGCAGGTATCTAAGAGCCGCGCGGCTCTTAGATACTCACTGTTTACATTGGATACCAGCTTGCTCGCTGGTCCTGATCGCTGGTGGGTCTGTCTATGTGACAGCTCACCAGCGATCAGCTATGTCCCAGCGATCCCATCCACGTCAGATCGTTGGTGGGATCGCTGGGACATTGATGCGTGTAACGGAGCTTTTAGGTAGGATATATCTTTATACCGACCTACATTGTATATGAAGGGTTTTGTGTCATTTGCTTGGAGTAATTAAAAGTGCACTTTAGCACGTTTTGACATTTATTTTGTTTACTAGCAAGTTTCAGCAGATAGCTACCTGCCGCTGTGTGTTCTTAGGGATGGAAGAGCCAGTGTTTTTGTAAATATATGGTGTAAGAACTGGTTAACATAAGAAAAAAAAAAATGTAAGACATTATCACAGATCTCACTTGAACGGCTTCTCTATATTCAAGCCGTTTGATAACAATCTGTCGTGTTTTAAAAATCTGTGCATTTATATAACTACATCCAGAAATGTAATCTCTAGTGTAACATAGGCAATTTCACAGAAGTTGTCCTGATATGTCCATTAAAGGGGATTTAGGGATACTGTGATAGCAAAATTTAGACTAACTGATCAGTGGAAGTGCTCCAATTTCCTAGTATAGTCTGTTCTATAACCCTCCCCCATCCACCCACTGAGCAGGTCTTCCCTGGCAATCTTATCTGTAGACAGCTAAAACACAGGTTGTCTGACCTAAATATAGGGATATGTGAATATGTATCGCAACAATAGAGAAGACAGCACTAAAGGACGCTTAAAAGGGTTGTACCAGGCCCAAACTGGCAATCTGCCAAGGCGGGAAGATGCCCAGTGGGCTGGCGGATGTAAACTACAAAGTGGGCCACTGGCCCTTTAAAATGTCTGACTAAAGGCCCTGTGTGTGCACGGCTGAGGCCCTCATTACTGCAGATGCGCAGTTGTGGCCCTTGTCAGTGCATGCAAGCAGGAGATTCCCATGCAAACATAACCTCTATTCAGAAGTTTGAATAGTCTACTGTCGCGCACACAACACTCGTGTCTGTCTGACGCTGGCCTGTACCAACATCGGAGAACATGCTTTACTCACCAATCCCAGGGATTCGTTCCTCAGCACCTCCCATGCTGGACAGTGAGTGAACCCACTTCAGCTCTGTATCCCCCCCCCCCCCATCTCAGGGATCTGGGCGAGTCCCAAGATGGAAACTTTTTTTAATGTATATACAGCAGTTGATGTTTCATCTGTATAATGTATATACAATACTGCTGTATATACAATATAAGTGATACTGCTACTACTGTAATTGCAGCATCACCTATATATGTACCGCAATCTATATACAGGGTGGGCCATTTATATGGATACGCCTGGGTGGGCCATTTATAAAGATGCAACCCAAAATGGCCGACTTCAAATTGGCCACCACCCATCTTGAAAAGTTTTCCCCCTCCCATATACTAATGTGCCACAAACAGGAAGATGATATCACCCATTTAATTTAGGTTTATCCATATAAATGGCCCACGCAAGTGTATCCATATAAATGGCCCACCCTGTACATTATGTAGGTGATACTGTGACGGCTGTATATACGCTATATAGGTGACAATGTATATATAAATATATACTGTGACTATGCACAGCAATGACCGTGTTACATATATGATGTCACAATGGTTGCCATGGCGACGCTGATGTCATCATAGGTTGCAAGCCCCGCGCTCATTATGATGTCATAATGGTTGACTATGGGATGGAGGATGTGTGATAGGTATATGGGCACTGGACTATGGGATGGGGGATATGTATGACGGATATATGGGCACGGGACTATGGGATGGCGGATATGTATGACGGGTATATGGGCACGGGACTATGGGATGGAGGATATGTATGACGGGTATATGGGCACAGGACTATGAGATAAAGGATGTGTGATGGATATATGGGCACTCGACTATGGGATGGCAAATATGTATGATGGGTATATGGGCATGGGACTATGGGATGGAGGATGTGTGATGGGTATATGGGCATGGGACTATGGGATGGAGGATGTGTGATGGGTATATAGGCACGGGCCTATGGGATGGAGGATATGTATGATGGGTATATGGGCATGGGACTATGGGATGAGGATGTGTGATGGGTATATGGGCACGGGCCTATGGGATGAGGATGTGTGATGGTATATGGGCACGGGCCTATGGGATGAGGATGTGTGATGGGTATATGGGCACGGGCCTATGGGATTGAGGATATGTATGAGGGGTATATGGGCACGGGACTATGGGATGGCGGATATGTATGATGGGTATATGGGCATGGGACTATGGGATGGCGGATATGTATGATGGGTATATGGGCACGGGACTATGGGATGGAGGATGTGTGATGGGTATATGGGCACTGGACTATGGGATGGAGGATATGTATGATTGGTATATGGGCACGGGACTATGGGATGGAGGATATGTATAATGGGTATATGGGCATGGGCCTATGGGATGGAGGATGTGTGATGGGTATATAGGCATGGGCCTATGGGATCATGGATATGTATGATGGGTATATGGGCATGGGCCTATGGGATCATGGATATGTATGATGGGTATATGGGCACGGGACTATGGGATGGAGGATAATTATAATTTGCTATAACTAACCACAGTTAGTTACTATGCCCGGGCAGCACCGGGCTCTTCAGCTAGTACATTATACAGGTGATACAGTGACTGCAATACATACTATATATAGGTGATACTACAACTGCTACAGTATATATACATGTTATATAGGCGATACTGCTGTATATATACGTTACCTAGGTGATACTCTGAAGGCTGTGTATAATTGCAGTATCACATACATAATGTATATACAGCAGTCACAGTAACACCTATATATTGTATATACAGTCGTAGTATCACATATGTATATACATTATACTGTATATACATTATGTATGGAATACTATGACTGCTATGTATACCATTTTTCCTGGCCTGCATATATTCTGTACAATACCACTTCTGTCCTGTATACATAAACTGTACAGTACCACTTCTCCAGTCCTGTATATATACTACAACGCCAACTAAAATTCGTAGTCTCAGGTACATGCTCACGACTCAAATACCAGCAGATCAATATTTAAAATCAATATACTACCTGAGACTGAGAGGTGACTAACCCCAAAGCGCAATTCGCATCAGCTTCTTCACACTGACGTAAAACACATGTTGGGATTAGTCACCTCTTAGCACCATGCAGTGTATTGATTTTATTGGATCTGCTGGTATTTCGGTCTTGAGCATGTATCTGAAACGAGGACTTTGGTTGGCTGCACATAATGTTATTGCATCACTTAGGAAATTTCCATATAACATAAAATACTGATTGCATGGGCAGTTACTGATGTCACTACTGATATCTCCTATACGATGATAACTAAACTGTCTATCTGCATATTATATTTACTGAATAATGTACTCTACTACCAGCAGATTATATAACGGACATTATTGGTTTGTATCTGTGGGGATTGCATGTACCCCTGGTGGTTTGACACTCACTTGTATTTCTCCTTGCTTTTAACCCATATTTTTATTTAAAAAAAAGTGTATTAGTTCCATAAAGAATAATAAATAATAAATAATAATGACATTTTATGCATAGATATTTATATGCTTTGTGCTTACATTTTTTGTTTGGACTGATATATTGTTGGAAATGCGTATTATACTTGACCGTCTAATTTGGGTTATATCCTGTATACGCACTGAACATTACCACTCCTCCTGTCCTGGATATATACACTGCACAATACCACTTCTCCTGTCCTGTTGTCAGAGAAGCGGCAATGGACTTTGGGAAGGTCATTATTGGCTTATTATTTTCAATATTCCTATGGGAAAATAAAAATAAATATTGGAAAATTAGTTTAAACCCTGTCTGCCATCTGACGTACTATACCGAGGGATGTGCGGCCGATCACAGCTGGGTGTCAGCTGATTCTGAAAGCTGACAAACGGCACTAGGTGCCAGCAGCAGTCCCAGACCGCTCCAGACACTTTATCCCTTGAAATGCAGCAATCGAACACAATCGCAGCATTCCAGGAGCAGGCAGAGGGTTGACAGCCCCTCTGCCTTTGGATTGGAGGCCCTGTGGCGTGACGCGGGGTCCCGATCGCTGCCATGGTAACCCGATGTCACCATGACAACATACGGATCACCAGAGCTAAGAATCTTCCTGTCATGCGCCATGCATGATCAGGAAGTCTCTCAGGTCAGTGTGCAGTGCTGACAGCTTCTATAGCATGCAGATGCTGCTTCATCTGCATGCTATAGAAGCGATAAGCCTGCAAAAAATGAGAGTGTCCCATAGTGGGACAAAGTAATAATATAATAATTTTATTTCTATAGCGCCGACATATTCCGCAGCACTTTACATTTCAGAGTTAAAAAAAAAAATTTAAATTGTAAAAACAAAAAAAAAAAAAAACAATATATAATCTATCACTAAATATATATTTGAATGAAAAAACATCTAAACTATAAGGCTGGGTTCACACGTAGCGGAACTCTTGCGGAAATTACCGCGAGAATTCCGGAATTCCATTCCGCGGGAAAATCGCATTTTAAATTCCCACGGAAAAACTAGCATTTTGCAAGCGTAATTAGCTTGCAGAATTGCTAGCGTTTTCCAAGCGATCTGGAGCATCGCTTGGAGAACTGATTGACACGTTGGTCACACTCGTGAAACATAGTGTTTGACGAGAGTGACCACCTTTTTACTATTGAGGCCGCCTATGCGGCATCAATAGTAAAAGATAGAATGTAAAAAATAATAAAAAAAATATTGTTATTCTCACCTTCCGACGTCCCGTGCAGCCTTCCCGCCTCTCTCCACGCTCCCGGTCCCAGTAATCCTTTGCGAGAATTACTGCGATGATGTCCGTTCTCGCGAGATCGCGACGTCTCGCGGTCATTCGCGATGACCGCGAGACTTCTCGATCCCGCGAAAACGGACGTCATCGCTCGCAAAGGCTTACTGGGACCGGGAGCGTGGAGAGGCGGGAAGGCTGCGCTGGACGTCGGAAGGTGAGAATAACAATATTTTTTATTTTAAATTCTATTTTTTACAGGGATATGGTACCCAAAGCCCGGAGGACAGTCTCCTCTCCTCCGGACCGTGGGTACCATCCGCAAATGTTCTGCTTACTTTTCGCATGGTGTGCACACCACATGCGGAAAGTAAGCAGAACAATGCATTCCTATGGGTGCGGGATCGCCGCGATTCCGCGAAATTAATGAGCATGTTGCGCTTTTTACCGCGAAGCGATTCCGCCGCGGTAAATACCGCAGCATTAGCACAGCATTGCGGAAACCCATAGGAATGCATGGAATGCTTATTTTTCGCGTTTTCGCGGCAAAATCGCGCGGTTAAAACCGCCGCGAAAACGCGAAAAAAACGCCACGTGTGAACTCAGCCTAAAAGTAAACATATTTGGCATCTCCGCGTCCGTAACGACCCGATCTACAAAACGGTCCCACTAGTTAATCCCTTTAGTGAACATAAAAAAAAAGGGCAAAAAACAATGCTTTATCATCATACCGCCGAACAAAAAGTGCAATAACACGAGATCGAAAACACGGATATAAACATGGTATCAATGGAAAGAGTCATCTTGCCCCACAAAAAACAAGCCCCCATACCGCTACATCACCGGAAAAATAAAGTTATAGTTCTCAGAATAAAGCGATGCAAATACTTTAATATAAAAGTTTTTATTGTATAAAAGCGCCAAAACAAAAAAAATGATATAAATGCAATATTGCTGTAATCGTTCTAACCCGAAGAATAAAACTGCCTTATCAATTTTACCAAAGATATAAAGCCGCCAGCCCAAAAAAAAAAAAAAAATTCATGAATTACTGGTTTTTGTTCATTCTGCCTCCTAAAAATCGGAATAGAAAGCGATCAAAAAATGTAATGTGCCCGGAAATTATACCAATAAAAACGTAAACTGGTCCCACATAAAACAAGACCTCACATGACTCTGTGGGCCAAAACATGG
The DNA here is from genome assembly GCF_039654945.1 of Dendrobates tinctorius. Taxonomy (NCBI): domain Eukaryota; kingdom Metazoa; phylum Chordata; class Amphibia; order Anura; family Dendrobatidae; genus Dendrobates; species Dendrobates tinctorius. The sequence continues at coordinate 55,952,213 of NW_027361683.1, read as the reverse complement.
AAAAATTATAGCTCTCAAAATGTGTTGATGCAAAAACTATTTTTTGCTATTAGAAGTGTCTTTTAGTATGTGACAGCAGCCAAACATAAAAGCCCGCTATAACGCCTCTTTCACATGTCCTGATATTTCCGGTACCAGAGAGGTTTGTGTCCGTGTGTGTAATACTTGCGGCACACGAGTGGCATGCGTGTGCTGCATCAGTACCATAAGGACGGGGGCCAGGGAACAAGCGTTACAGTAAGTGCTGTTCCCCGGCGCCGATGCGTGTCACGTGGATGATATCCATGTGTGTTATGCATATGCATGTGCGCTGGATGTTTTGTGGCCCGTGCTGACATTAAACGGACATGTCACAGTGTTTTGCCCATGGACACACGATCCGTGGAAACACACTGACATGTGTACAGACCCATTCACTTAAATAGGCAAATAGCGCTCCGTTCCTCCCAAGTCTCTCCGCATGGCTAAGTAGTACTGTACAGCCACATACGGGGTATTGCCACGTTCAGTAGAAATTGTGGGACAAATTTTGTTGCCATTTTAAACCACTTCTTGTGTGAACATATAAAATCTTTGACAAACAAAATTTTGGTGGTAAAAACGTAGTTATTTAGTCCTCACTGCATAACGGTATAAAATTGTGTGACACACCCATGATGTCAACATGAACACTGCTCTCCTAGATGAATTCATTGAGAGGTGTAGTTCGTAAAATGGGGGTCACTTATGGGGGGGGGGGGGGGTTTGCTGTTCTGGCACCTCAAGGGCTCTCATGGCAAACCATAACAGTAAAATCTGGTGCTCCTTCCCTTCTGAGCTCTGCCATGTGCCCAAACAGTGGTTTACACCCACATATGGGGTATCAGCGCACTCAAGACAAATTGAACAATAACTTTTGGGGTCCAATTTCTTCTGTTACCCTTGGGAAAATAAAACATTGGGGGCAAACATATGATTTTTCATTTCAACGATTCTACATTATAAACTTCTGTGAAGCACTTGGGGGCTCAAAGTGCTCACCACACATCTAGATAAGTTTCTTAGTGATCTATTTTCCAAAATGGTGTCACTTAAGGGGGGGTTTCCATTGTTTAGGCACATCAGGGGCTCTACAAACGCGACATGGCGTCCGATCTAAATTCCAGCCAATTTTGCGTTGAAAGAGTAAAACTGTGCTCCTTCCGACGTCTGCCATGCACCCAAACAGGGGTTTACCCCCACATAGGGGTATCATCATACTCAGGACAAATTGCACAAGCACAATTTCTCCTGTTACCCTTGGTAAACTAAAAAAAAAAAAAATAAATGAAGTAATTTTTGGGTGAAAAAATAAATATTTTTTTTCAAACATTCCAAAAATTCCTGTGAAGCACCTGAAGGGTTAATAAACTTATTGAAATGTGGTTTTGAGCACTTTGAGGGGTGCAGTTTCTAGAATGGTGTCACTTTTTGGTATTTTCAAATCGTACAGACCCCTCAAAGTGAATTCAAATGTGATGTGGTCCCTAAGAAGGAAAAGGAAAGAAAAAAAAAAAAGAATGGTGTTGTGACTTCCTAACCAAAAAAAAAAAAAAAAAAAAAAAGAATTTTGGTTCCAATATTGTGTGGCTGTTAAGTAAACATGTAGGAAATGTTACTTACTGTATATGCTCGAGTATAAGCAGATCGGAGTATAAGCCGAGGTACCTAATTTTACCCCCCCCCCCCAAAAAAAAAAAACAACAACACAGGAAAATTTAATTTACTCGAGTATAAGCCAAGGGGGAAGATGCAGCAGCTACTGGGTCCACGAGTCACCCCTCACCCCGTCAGTCCGCCAGTCTCCCCCACAGGGGTGTTTCTTACACACCTCACAGCAGCATCATCCTGGAGTAGCAATAGCAGTCATGTAGGCAAGCGGTCTATCTCCCCTCTCCCCCGGAGGTAGCGGCGTGCCGGTGACTTATGGAGCAAGCGGTAGCTGTACGGCAGGTGACGGTTGCGGGCGGTGTATTTTCAGTGCCGCACGCTTCACTTCCGGTGACATCACGAATATTCATAAGCCATAATGAGCAGGATCGGACGTTAAGTGTGCGCAGTGAAAATACAGGCCGCCTGCAACCTCCACCTGCCCTACAATTACCGCTTTTAGATGCATGGTGAGCACCTTGAACCCCCAGGTGCTTCACTGAAGTTAATAACGTAGAGCCGTGAAAATTACAAATCAAATTTTTTCCTCAAAAATCATAATTTAGCACAAAGTTTTTTATTTTAACAAGTCTAACAGGAGAAAATGGACCCTGAAAATTGTTGTGCAATTTCTCGCGAGTTTGCCGGTACCCCATGTGTGAAGGAAGACCACTGTTTGGGCGCATGGCAGGAACCGGAAGGGAAGAAGAAAGGTTTGACTTTTTGAACACAAAATTGGCTGGAATCGAGAGTGGATGCCATGTCACTTTTGGAGAGCTCCTGATGTGCCTCAACAGTAAAAACGCCCCACAAGTGATACCATTTTGGAAACTAGACTCCTCAAGGAACTTATCTCTAGATGTGTGATGAGCACCTTAAACCACCAGGTACTTTACAGAAGTTTATAACAGAGCTAAGAAAATTAAAAAAAAAACACATTTTTCCACACAAAATTTTTCTTTTAGCCCCATATTTTTCATTTTTTCAAGAGTAACAGGAGAAAATGGACCCCAGAATTTGTTGTGCATTTTCTCCTGAGTGTGCCAATACCCCATGTGTGGGTGAAAACTACTTTTAGAGGCACAGTGCAAAGCTCAAAAGGGAAAGATTGCAATATTGTAGTGAAGATTTTACTATTATGGTTTGAGGGTGCAATGTCTCACTGGGAGAGCCCCTGAGGTGCCAGAACAGTAGAAAGCCCCATAAGAGACCCCATTTTACATTGGGCAAAAAATTACATTTTTACCACAAAAAATTTGCTTTCGCCCCAGATTTAATATTTTCACACAAGAAGTGGGTAAAATTGGCACCAAAATGTGTCCCACAGTTTCTGCTGCAGAATATAGAAATACACCATATGTGGCTGCACAGTACTGCTTAGCCATAGGGAGAGTCTCGATAGGGATGGAGCGCCATTTGCCTCCTGGAGCGCAGATTTTCAAATACGGTAGTTTGCGGACTCCATATACAGAGCCCCCTAAGTGCTACAGAGCAGAATCCCCCCCCTCAAACAACCCCACTTTGAAAATTATACCTCTGCCAAATTTGAATGCTAAAGGTGTTTTATGCAAACTGGGAGCACAGAATTTGCAGAGCTTTTCCAGAGCCTTTGTGCTACCAGTAACATTGAGGCCCCCTATATTTCTGTTGACAGATGACAGATCTGAGAGGGGACTTTTTTATGGATTGAGATGAAGCTTTTATTGGAAAAATTTTTCATAACGTATGTGATCACATTTATCTGGCATTCTACGCTGAGCATATACTTTGGGGTTTCCATCAAAATCTCCAAGCTAGGTGACAGATGAAACCCCTGAGGGATCCATTCACTATAATGAGGCAGCAGAGTTACCCTGGACTACATCTGACCTCTGTTCAGCGCCGTCCTTCCTTTCGGAGGTGCACAAAACTATGGTGGACTGTGGTTTTATGCACACCGAAAAAGAGACACCGCCGGATCACAGATCCTATTGTGTTCACAGTGCCTCCATCTGACTCATAGGGAATCTTCCGCCGGTGGTTCTGTCTCAATCACGCATTTTAGAGATTTACATGGAAACCCCGATGCAAGCGCTCAGCGTAGAGCGCAGGATAAATGTGCACCGAGCCTTACTGCGATCTTTAGTTTTCAGTGATATTATTTGTATTTACATTCGTCTTTTTATTCCACTTTTTTCAAATGGTATGATAATAAAGCATAATTTGCTACTTTAACTAGTCCCTTTATGGGACTCACACTTTTTTTTTTTTTTTTTTTTTTTTTAACTTTTTAACTTCTGACACCACGCTGTGAGCATGCTCTCAGAGGCTTTCCGTGGTTTGATGACCCGGGGGTCACCATGGCAACAATCGGGCCCCGTGATGACTCCAAGCTGAAGGCAGGAGGGAGCTCCTGTCCCTCTGCCTCACTCTGAAATCGCACTCAATCGCAGCAATTAGGGGGTTAACCTCCAGGGGTGGCGCGGACGCCGCTCCTAGCTGTTAGTGCAGAAGCTCAGCCACTGGCAGTGCTGAGCTCCTGCACCGATCAGGCGAGAGGTGCTGGTATTTCAGCATCTCCTGCGCGATCATGCTGGTACCGGTCAGTCAGTCAGATTTACTAACCGATCACAGCTATCTGGGTGCGGGGACCGATTGCATGGGTCCTTGCACCAGTTGCCGTGCCTCTCAGCTGTCACAGACAGCTGTCGGTACTGAACTACCACTGCGTGTTTGCACGCATTGATAGTTTAAATGCATGACAGACAGTCCATCCTGGTGCGGGAACTAACACCCGGCCACGACGGATTATGTCCGTCAATGGACATTAAGGAGTTAAAAGGATTATCCCACGTAATCCCCTATCCCGAGAACTTTCTGGTCACTGGGGGTCCAACCAATGGGACTCCCATGATCCTGAGAATCAGAGCACGAAAAGGGCACCATGTAAATGAACCTGGGGTCGATCACGTGCTTTGCTGCACCATTTACATGTGGCTCTTCAAAGAACTACTGCAAGAGGAAAGTTGAAGGGCATGACAAAGTATAGCAAATATTTTTTGATCAGGAATGGGGAGTGTTAAATTACGTGGACTGGTGGGGTTTGTGTGGCAGAGCAGCTTTTTTTTCTTTACTACACAGTTTGGCCATGGGTTGTACACCTTTAAATAACCCTAGCCACTGAGCGTAGCGATGAAAACAAAAAAAAAAAAAAATTATATATATATATATATATATATATATATATATATATATATATATATATATATATATATTAGCTGAAGAGCCCGGCGCTGTCCGGGCATAGCAACTAACTGTGGTTAGTTATAGCAAATTATAATTATCCTCCATCCCATAGTCCAGTGCCCATATACCCATCACACATCCTCCATCCCATAGTCCCGTGCCCATATGCCCGTCATACATATCCTCCATCCAATAGTCCAGTGCCCATATACTCCCATAGTCCCGTGCCCATATACCCGGCATACATATCCGCCATCCCATAGTCCAGTGCCCATATATCCATCATACATATCCGCCATCCCATAGTCCCATGCCCATATACCCATCATACATATTCTCCATCCCATAGTCCCATGCCCATATACCCATCAAACATATTCTCCATTCCATAGTCCCATGCCCATATACCCATCATACATATCCTCCATCCCATAGTCGAGTGCCTATATACCCATCACACATCCTCCATCCCATAGTCCCATGCCCATATACCCATCATACACATCCTCCATCCCATAGTCCCATGCCCATATACCCATTATACATATTCTCCATCCCATAGTCCCATGCCCATATACCCATCATACATATTCGCCATCCCATAGTCGAGTGCCCACATACCCATCACACATCCTTCATCTCATAGTCCCATGCCCATATACCAGTCATACATATCCTCCATCCCATAGTCCAGTGCCCATATACCCATCACACTTCCACCATCCCATAGTCCCGTTCCCATATACATATCCGCCATCCCATAGTCCCGTGCCCATATACCCGTCAAACATATCCTCCATCCCATAGTAAAGTGCCCATATACCCATCACACATCCTCCCCCGGGCATATTAACTAAAAGTGGTTAGTTATAGCAAATTATAATTATCCTCCATCCCATAGTCCCGTGCCCATATACCCATCATAAATATCCTCCATCCCATAGTCCCGTGCCTATATACCCATCATACATATCCTCCATCCCATAGTCCCGTGCCCATATGCCCATCATACATATCCGCCATCCCATAGTCCCGTGCCCATATACCCGTCATACATATCCGCCATCCCATAGTCCAGTGCCCATATACCCGTCATACATATCCGCCATCCCATAGTCCAGTGCCCATATACCGGTCATACATATCGTCCATCCCATAGTCCCGTGCCCATATACCCATCATACATATCCGCCATCCCAAAGTCCCGTGCCCATATACCCGTCATACATATCCTCCATCCTCATAGTCCCGTGCCCATATATCCATCATACATATCCGCCATCCCATAGACCCGTGCCCATATACCCGTCATACATATCCTCCATCCCATAGTCCAGAGCCCATTTACCCATCACACATCCTCCATCCCATAGACCCGTGCCCATATACCCGTCATACATATCCTCCATCCAATAGTCCAGTGCCCATATACCCAGCACACATCCTCCATCCCATAGTCAACCATTATGACGACATAATGAGCGGCAGCAGGGCTTGCAACCTATGACGACATCAGCGTCGCCATGGCAACCATTGTGACATCATGAGGGGCGGGGCTTGATACGCACACACTTTTTCCCCAGTATGCAAATAGGGGCATTGTGACATCACAATGAGGGGCGGGGCTTGACGCGCACACACTTTTTCCCCCAGTATGTAGATAGGGGCAAAATTGTTTGGTGAATTGGAACGCGCGGGGTTAAAATTTCGCCTCACAACATAGCTTAGGACGCTCTCGGAGTCCAGACATGTGACTGTGCCAAATTTTGTGGCTGTAGCTGCGACGGTGCGGATGCCTATCCCGGACATACACACTTTGAGCTTTATATATTAGATAGATAGATAGATAGATAGATAGATACACACACACACCAGCTGAAGAGCCCGGCGCTGCCCGGGCATAGTAACTAACTGTGGTTAGTTATAACAAATTATAATTATCCTCCATCCCATAGTCCTGTGCCCATATACCCATTATACATATCCACCATCCCATAGGCCCGTGCCCATATACCCATCATACATATCCTCCATCCCATAGTCCCGTGCCAATATACCCATCACACATCCTCCATCCCATAGTCCCATGCCCATATACCCATCATACAAATTCTCCATCCCATAGTCCCATGCCCATATACCCATCATACATATTCTCCGTCCCATGCCCATATACCCATCATACATATTCGCCGTACCATAGTCAAGTGCCCATATACCCATCACACATCCTCCATCCCATAGTCCCGTGCACATATACCCAGCATACATATCCTCCATCCCATAGTCCCGTGCCCATATACCCATCATACATATCCTCCATCCCATAGTCCCATGCCCATATACATATCCTCATATACCCATCACACATCCTCCATCCCATAGTCCCGTGCCCATATACCCATCATACATATCCTCCATCCCACAGTCCCGTTCCCATATACTTATCCTCCATCCCATAGTCCCATGCCCATATACCTGTCATACATATCCTCCATCCCATAATCCGGTGCCCATATACTCATCACACATCCTCCAATCCATAGTCAACCATTATGACATCATAATGAGCGGCGGCAGGGCTTGCAACCTTTGATGACATCAGCGTCGCCATGGCAACCATTGTGACATCATAATGAGGGGCGGGGCTTGACGCGCACACACTTTTTCCCCCCCAGTATGTCGATAGGGGCAACATTGTTTGCTGAATTGGAACGCGCGGGGTTAAAATTTCGCCTCACAACATAGCTTAGGACGCTCTCGGGGTCCAGACGTGTGACTGTGCCAAATTTTGTGGCTGTAGCTGCGACGGTGCGGATGCCTATCCCGGACATACAAACATACACACATACATACACACTTTGAGCATATATATATATATATATATATATATATATATATATATATATATATATATACATATATATATATATATATACATATATATATATACAGTGCCTACAAGTAGTATTCAACCCCCTGCAGATTTAGCAGGTTTACACATTCGGAATTAACTTGGCATTGTGACATTTGGACTGTAAATCAGCCTGGAAGTGTGAAATGCACTGCAGCAAAAAAGAATGTTATTTCTTTGTTTCATTTTTTTTTAAATTGTGAAAAGTTTATTCAGAGGGTCATTTATTATTCAACCCCTCAAACCACCAGAATTCTGTTTGGTTCCCCTAAAGTATTAAGAAGTATTTCAGGCACAAAGAACAATGAGCTTCACATGTTTGGATTAATTATCTCTTTTTCCAGCCTTTTCTGACTATTTAAGACCCTCCCCAAACTTGTGAACAGCACTCATACATGGTCAACATGGGAAAGACAAAGGAGCATTCCAAGGCCATCAGAGACAAGATCGTGGAGGGTCACAAGGCTGGCAAGGGGTACAAAACCCTTTCCAAGGAGTTGGGCCTACCTGTCTCCACTGTTGGGAGCATCATCCGGAAGTGGAAGGCTTATGGAACTACTGTTAGCCTTCCACGGCCTGGACCGCCTTTGAAAGTTTCCTCCCGTGCCGAGGCCAGGCTTGTCCGAAGAGTCAAGGCTAACCCAAGGACAACAAGGAAGGAGCTCCGGGAAGATCTCATGGCAGTGGGGACATTGGTTTCAGTCAATACCATAAGTAACGTACTCCACCGCAATGGTCTCCGTTCCGACGAGCCCGTAAGCTACCTTTACTTTCAAAGCGTCATGTCAAGGCTCGTCTACAGTTTGCTTATGATCACTTGGAGGACTCTGAGACAGACTGGTTCAAGGTTCTCTGGTCTGATGAGACCAAGATCGAGATCTTTGGTGCCAACCACACACATGACGTTTGGAGACTGGATGGCACTGCATACGACCCCAAGAATACCATCCCTACAGTCAAGCATGGTGGTGGCAGTATCATGCTGTGGGGCTGTTTCTCAGCCAAGGGGCCTGGCCATCTGGTCCGCATCCATGGGAAGATGGATAGCACGGCCTACCTGGAGATTTTGGCCAAGAACCTCCGCTCCTCCATCAAGGATCTTAAGATGGGTCGTCATTTCATCTTCCAACAAGACAATGACCCAAAGCACACAGCCAAGAAAACCAAGGCCTGGTTCAAGAGGCAAAAAATCAAGGTGTTGGAGTGGCCTAGTCAGTCTCCTGACCTTAACCCAATTGAAAACTTGTGGAAGGAGCTCAAGATTAAAGTCCACATGAGACACCCAAAGAACCTAGATAACTTGGAGAAGATCTGCATGGAGGAGTGGGCCAAGATAACTCCAGAGACCTGTGCCGGCCTGATCAGGTCTTATAAAAGACGATTATTAGCTGTAATTGCAAACAAGGGTTATTCCACAAAATATTAAACCTAGGGGTTGAATAATAATTGACCCACACTTGTATGCTTAAAATTTATTAAAATTTAACTGAGCAACATAACTTTTTGGTTTGTAAGATTTATGCATCTGTTAATAAATCCTGCTCTTGTGTGAAGTTTGAAGGCTCTAACTTATTTGCATCTTATCAAACCTGCTAAATCTGCAGGGGGTTGAATACTACTTGTAGGCACTGTATGTGTATATATATATATATACAGTGCCTACAAGTAGTATTCAACCCCCTGCAGATTTAGCTGGTTTACACATTCGGAATTAACTTGGCATTGTGACACTTGGACTGTAGATCAGCCTGGAAGTGTGAAATGCACTGCAGCAAAAAAGAATGTTATTTCTTTGTTTAATTTTTTTTTAAATTGTGAAAAGTTTATTCAGAGGGTCATTTATTATTCAACCCCTCAAATCACCAGAATTCTGTTTGGTTCCCCTAAAGTATTAAGAAGTATTTCAGGCACAAAGAACAATGAGCTTCACATGTTTGGATTAATTATCTCTTTTTCCAGCCTTTTCTGACTATTTAAGACCCTCCCCAAACTTGTGAACAGCACTCATACATGGTCAACATGGGAAAGACAAAGGAGCATTCCAAGGCCATCAGAGGCAAGATCGTGGAGGGTCACAAGGCTGGCAAGGGGTACAAAACCCTTTCCAAGGAGTTGGGCCTACCTGTCTCCACTGTTGGGAGCATGATCCGGAAGTGGAAGGCTTATGGAACTACTGTTAGCCTTCCACGGCCTGGACAGCCTTTGAAAGTTTCCTCCCGTGCCGAGGCCAGGCTTGTCCGAAGAGTCAAGGCTAACCCAAGGACAACAAGGAAGGAGCTCCGGGAAGATCTCATGGCAGTGGGGACATTGGTTTCAGTCAATACCATAAGTAACGTACTCCACCGCAATGGTCTCCGTTCCAGACGAGCCCGTAAGGTACCTTTACTTTCAAAGCGTCATGTCAAGGCTCGTCTACAGTTTGCTCATGATCACTTGAAGGACTCTGAGACAGACTGGTTCAAGGTTCTCTGGTCTGATGAGACCAAGATCGAGATCTTTGGTGCCAACCACACACGTGACGTTTGGAGACTGGATGGCACCGCATATGACCCCAAGAATACCATCCCTACAGTCAAGCATGGTGGTGGCAGCATCATGCTGTGGGGCTGTTTCTCAGCCAAGGGGCCTGGCCATCTGGTCCGCATCCATGGGAAGATGGATAGCACGGCCTACCTGGAGATTTTGGCCAAGAACCTCCGCTCCTCCATCAACGATCTTAAGATGGGTCGTCATTTCATCTTCCAGCAAGACAACGACCCAAAGCACACAGCCAAGAAAACCAAGGCCTGGTTCAAGAGGCAAAAAATCAAGGTGTTGGAGTGGCCTAGTCAGTCTCCTGACCTTAACCCAATTGAAAACTTGTGGAAGGAGCTCAAGATTAAAGTCCACATGAGACACCCAAAGAACCTAGATAACTTGGAGAAGATCTGCATGGAGGAGTGGGCCAAGATAACTCCAGAGACCTGTGCCGGCCTGATCAGGTCTTATAAAAGACGATTATTAGCTGTAATTGCAAACAAGGGTTATTCCACAAAATATTAAACCTAGGGGTTGAATAATAATTGACCCACACTTGTATGTTTAAAATTTTATTAAAATTTAACTGAGCAACATAACTTTTTGGTTTGTAAGATTTATGCATCTGTTAATAAATCCTGCTCTTGTGTGAAGTTTGAAGGCTCTAACTTATTTGCATCTTATCAAACCTGCTAAATCTGCAGGGGGTTGAATACTACTTGTAGGCACTGTATATACACACATATATATATACACATACATACAGTGGGGAAAAAAAGTATTTAGTCAGTCAGCAATAGTGCAAGTTCCACCACTTAAAAAGATGAGAGGCGTCTGTAATTTACATCATAGGTAGACCTCAACTATGGGAGACAAACTGAGAAAAAAAAATCCAGAAAATCACATTGTCTGGTTTTTTTTTCATTTTATTTGCATATTATGGTGGAAAATAAGTATTTGGTCAGAAACAAGCAATCAAGATTTCTGGCTCTCACAGACCTGTAACTTCTTCTTTAAGAGTCTCCTCTTTCCTCCACTCATTACCTGTAGTAATGGCACCTGTTTAAACTTGTTATCAGTATAAAAAACACACATGTGACATGCACAATGTGAACAAGTCTGTTGGACCATGTTCACTCCACCCTGACTGAAACACAAACAAAAAGCACAGAATGACAAATGTGCAAAAATACCTTGCAATAAGACATATAACAGTAGTCAGCAAGTGCTGATAAAAGGTAATAACAAACACAGGGTATTTAGTCTACCCTGTGTTTGTTATTACCTTTTATCAGCACTTGCTGACTACTGTTATATGTCTTATTGCAAGGTATTTTTGCACATTTGTCATTCTGTGCTTTTTGTTTGTGTTTCAGTCAGGGTGGAGTGAACATGGTCCAACAGACTTGTTCACATTGTGCATGTCACATGTGTGTTTTTAATCCAGTTTTTTTCATGCTTATGCATGATTTGAGAGACCCCACCCCTCTCTTGTGTGACATGCACATAAGGAGCTGTCTTGCATCACGTGCCCATACCAGAAAGCGCCTATCTTAATCCTGCTCATTTAGACACAGTTCATATGTTCAGGTATTAAATACATTAGATAGGGACTGCTTCAATACGGGTTACCTTGACGTTGGTGAGGCAGCTTGGTATACATTTTTTTGCAAAAAAACGTATAGACTAAATACCCTGTGTTTGTTATTACCTTTTATCAGCACTTGCTGACTACTGTTATATGTCTTATTGCAAGGTATTTTTGCACATTTGTCATTCTGTGCTTTTTGTTTGTGTTTCAGTCAGGGTGGAGTGAACATGGTCCAACAGACTTGTTCACATTGTGCATGTCACATGTGTGTTTTTAATCCAGTTTTTTTCATGCTTATGCATGATTTGAGAGACCCCACCCCTCTCTTGTGTGACATGCACATAAGGAGCTGTCTTGCATCACGTGCCCATACCAGAAAGCGCCTATCTTAATCCTGCTCATTTAGACACAGTTCATATGTTCAGGTATTAAATACATTAGATAGGGACTGCTTCAATACGGGTTACCTTGACGTTGGTGAGGCAGCTTGGTATACATTTTTTTGCAAAAAAACGTATAGACTAAATACCCTGTGTTTGTTATTACCTTTTATCAGCACTTGCTGACTACTGTTATATGTCTTATTGCAAGGTATTTTTGCACATTTGTCATTCTGTGCTTTTTGTTTGTGTTGTTATCAGTATAAAAAGACACCTGTGCACACCCTCAAACAGTCTGACTCCAAACTCCACTATGGTGAAGACCAAAGAGCTGTCAAAGGACACCAGAAACAAAATTGTAGCCCTGCACCAGGCTGGGAAGACTGAATCTGCAATAGCCAACCAGCTTGGAGTGAAGAAATCAACTGTGGGAGCAATAATTAGAAAATGGAAGACATACAAGACCACTGATAATCTCCCTTGATCTGGTGCTCCACGCAAAATCCCACCCCGTGGGGTCAGAATGATCACAAGAACGGTGAGCAAAAATCCCAGAACCACGCGGGGGGACCTAGTGAATGAACTGCAGAGAGCTGGGACCAATGTAACAAGGCCTACCATAAGTAACACACTACGCCACCATGGACTCAGATCCTGCAGTGCCAGACGTGTCCCACTGCTTAAGCCTGTACATGTCCGGGCCCGTCTGAAGTTTGCTAGAGAGCATTTGGATGATCCAGAGGAGTTTTGGGAGAATGTCCTATGGTCTGATGAAACCAAACTGGAACTGTTTGGTAAAAACACAACTTGTCGTGTTTGGAGGAAAAAGAATACTGAGTTGCATCCATCAAACACCATACCTACTGTAAAGCATGGTGGTGGAAACATCATGCTTTGGGGCTGTTTCTCTGCAAAGGGGCCAGGACGACTGATCCGGGTACATGAAAGAATGAATGGGGCCATGTATCGTGAGATTTTGAGTGCAAACCTCCTTCCATCAGCAAGGGCATTGAAGATGAAACGTGGCTGGGTCTTTCAACATGACAATGATCCAAAGCACACCGCTAGGGCAACGAAGGAGTGGCTTTGTAAGAAGCCTTTCAAGGTCCTGGAGTGGCCTAGCCAGTCTCCAGATCTCAACCCTATAGAAAACCTTTTGAGGGAGTTGAAAGTCCGTGTTGCCAAGCGAAAAGCCAAAAACATCACTGCTCTAGAGGAGATCTGCATGGAGGAATGGGCCAACATACCAACAACAGTGTGTGGCAACCTTGTGAAGACTTACAGAAAACGTTTGACCTCTGTCATTGCCAACAAAGGATATATCACAAAGTATTGAGATGAAATTTTGTTTCTGACCAAATACTTATTTTCCACCATAATATGCAAATAAAATGAAAAAAAAACAGACAATGTGATTTTCTGGATTTTTTTTTCTCAGTTTGTCTCCCATAGTTGAAGTCTACCTATGATGTAAATTACAGACGCCTCTCATCTTTTTAAGTGGTGGAACTGGCACTATTGCTGACTGACTAAATACTTTTTTTCCCCACTGTGTGTGTGTGTGTGTGTGTGTGTGTGTGTGTGTGTGTGTGTGTGTGTATATATCCACATACATACACACACACACACACACACACAGTTAGGTCCATATATATTTGGACAGAGGCAACATTTTTCTAGTTTTGGTTCTAGACATTACCATTACCAGATGCAGTTGAAGTTCAGACTTTCAGCTTTCATTTGAGGGTATCAACATTAAAATTGGATGAAGGGTTTAGGAGTTTCAGCTCCTTAACATGTGCCACCCTGTTTTTAAAGGGACCAAAAGTAATTGGACAATTGACTCCAAGGCCATTTCATGGACACATGTGGGCAATCCCTTCGTTATGTCATTCTCAACATGTTAGGGCAAGTTAGGATAGGATATGGGTTGAACTAGATGGACTTAAAGTCTCCCTTCAACCTTAATAACTATGTTACTCCCTTCAACCTTAATAACTATGTTACTATGTAATTAAGCAGATAAAAGGCCTGGAGTTGATTTGAGGTGTGGTGCTTGCATTTGGAGGGTATGTGCACACGTAGTTTTAGGTGCTGCGGATTTCTCCTAGCGGATTTTGTAAAATCCGCAGGTAAATTTCAGGTAAAAAGACCTGCGGTTTGTAAGAGAATGGTCAGTCATAATATACTGAGCAGCCATGTTGTCTCTAGCAGCCATTTTGTTGAAAGTTAGAGAAGATTCAACTTTTACAAAAGAGCTGATAAAATGTATTAAATGGAGGATGGAAAATGAGATCATGTCTCCTAGCAACCTCAGCCGATGTGCGTAGAGGAAGATTGGATCAATCAATAGGGTCACAGGTTACCAAATATATGGTCAGTATGCTTATACGTGATAGTGTGGTAGCGAAGAGTAGAGTAGTTAAAATGTCAGGATGTAAGAATTTAGGGACCTAGACTGAAGACAATGATAAGATTTTAGGACAGTAGCCATAGATACCAATGACTGAGGCCGGTTTCACACTAGCGCATTTTCAACGCGCGCACGGCCGGGGGTAGCTCCGCCCCCGATCCGGCTCTCTGCCCGGCGTGCCCGCCCCTTCCTTGTAGCGCCGCCTCCTAGCGGACAGCGGCGCCTGCGATCGGCGCACCCTATCTTTAGCATAGGGTGCGCCGATCGTGCGCAGGCCGTGCGCTAGTTGCGCTTTGACCTGCGCTGCGCACTTTTGACGGTGCGCCGTGTGCGCCAAAATCAAACTTTTCGGATTTTGGCGCGCACGGCGCACCGTCAAAAGTGCGCAGCGCAGGTCAAAGCGCAACTAGCGCACGGCCTGCGCACGATCGGCGCACCCTATGCTAAAGATAGGGTGCGCCGATCGCAGGCGCCGCTGTCCGCTAGGAGGCGGCGCTACAAGGAAGGGGCGGGCACGCCGGGCAGAGAGCCGGATCGGGGGCGGAGCTACCCCCGGCCGTGCGCGCGCTGAAAATGCGCTAGTGTGAAACCGGCCTTATGGGTTTTAGTGTTGCTTGAAGAAATGTTAATTAATATCTTCGTATTATGTCATTCTATTCTCTTTTCTAAACCACGTTTCTGTAGATTACCATGAAAACGCCTTAGAATTATAATGTTAACGCCCTCTGCGGCAAAATGCAGCTTTCTTTGTTGTGATAATGTATAAGAAGCCCCTGTTACTGTCGATCGGGGCCATTCCATCGCCATCATGCCACTGTGCCTCACCATGGCCAGGGCACAGAGCCTTACCATCGCCAGACTTCCTAGCAAATCTCTGCCTGTCTGAATTCCTGTTTTTGCCCGCATATTCCAGCTCCTCTGTTATTCTGTATCTGTCTTGCTGTGTATCTCCGAATAAACCTTCAACCTCAGCTTGATAAGAGATCGTCTGTGGAACTTCTTCCCGACTCTTCCAGCTCTCAGTAGGACTTTTTCTTACAAGTGGCGATTGCCAGCCAGGAGGAGCAGCTCCGGAGAGTGGCCTCCAGAAGAACCTTTGTGGAAGAAGCCGCAGATGAGGGCTTGGAGGTGGGAAGAGGAAGAGAAAAAATAAAAAAACGCGTATGGCCATACGTTAAACCGGTCAAAGGAAGCCAGCCTGAAGGAGAACCTCTCGTGATCGCTCTGAAACCGCCTGCCCGATTTTTTTAATAAAACCACGGACAAAGAAAAAGACTATAAAAAGATGAGTAACTAAGAAGAAGCTATCTACAAGGACGTGAGAATTTGTTGTGCCGGGTAGCAAGAAGCTTTAAAAGGGCGTGGGGAGACGCCTGGCAAGCTAACGAGTGAGGCTGGAATCACGGCTGCACCTCTTTTGATATCTGGTCGACCCAGCCTGCAGGAGGTCTTCCATTCGAGAGAGGTGTGAGTATCTAACTTTGCTTAAATTGCATTTGTTGATACTAGGACAGAGTAAAACTCGTCCTTGTAGACCACTGTAAATATGGAGTGGTTATGGAAGCAGGCAGAGAAATATGCTGGCACACCCCAGCTGGAGGGTGTTAATGTGGAAACCACGTGGTTAAATTGTATGCGATGGTTTACCACAGAGAACAGGGAACTAGATAGAAAAAATTCGCTAGGTTAAGCTAATAGCCAAGTAGTGGCTTTGTGTAAGACAGTCATAACTTTTGATCAGGCTCTTGATAGGTAGCTTACACAGCAATATGTTAACATGATCACCCGGGGAGGGGCAGCGTATAGGGAGAGATCAGAACAGCTGAGCGAGATGCTGGAGCTAGCAGCGAAGCACAGAGAGGAGGGGTGCGAGCAGCAGCAGCTGAGAGCAGTTATGTCACAGATGGACACTGCAGCTTCGAAACACAGTGCTGATGTAAATACACTTGTAGACTGGAGAAGAGTTAGGAGAATGAGTGAAGTAGTACATGACAAGATATAGTGTCCCAACAGCTCCAGCTTATGCAGATACAGTTGAGGAAAGATATATTGTCCCAACAGCTCCAGCACATGCAGACCCTAGGTTAGGTGTGAAGCTGCTTCAACCCCGAGAAAAATATCCCTGACCAAATGTTCCTGATCCATCTTAAATTTATAAAAAAATTTGCCTAATTGGGAGGAAAGTGTTTTGTTAGGACGATGCAGTCCGAGGTGAAGGGTGATGAGTCCAATGTTTTTGCATGCCATTCACCTCGGGGTGTATCTGTTGATTAGGGGAGGCCAGGAGTTCCGGGGGGGTATGCGCAGCTGCCGAGAATGGGCAGGTCCCGTTCGGCAGAGCCCCCACAGGATCCTATGAGAGGTCCCCCCTTGTGTTATTTTCGTGGACATTTAGGACATGTTAGACGTTTTTGTCCCAACCTTGAGCCAGGGATTGCTCCCCAAGAACCCCGGGCACCATTTAACCCCCAACAGACCCGGGAGTTCTCTAGACCACCTTTCGGAGTTAGACCTCCGTATCCAGCAGTGAATGACCCTAGGCAGTACAATGGTCTTCAAATGGTTAACCCAGTCTCACAGGAGCCTTCTGCTCCTGCTCCCTCCCCAATAGCTTTCACTCATCCGCTCCCGGAGGTCCATGCTATTCAGGGAGGGGTCACTCCTCCTCGTCCCTATGCTCCGCTGATTAAGGAGCTGCGGGAACATGAGGACCAGACCCTGACCAGGGATCTCTTTGGGGCGGAGGTGGCAGCTGTTGGACGGAAGCCGTGTCCAGATGGGGATGATGGATTTTTCGGGCTTCCCACGGCAGGTAACACTGATTGATGGAGTGCTCCCCCTGTTCCCCTCACCCTCCTTGCCCCCCTTTCCCTGGGCAAGGACGGTAGACCTTATGTCAGAGGGAGAATAGAGGGGCTGCCTTGGGAAGACATCCTCATCGATACAGGAGCCTCAGTTTCAATAACGCGACACAAATTGCAGTCACCCCCTGGACTGCCTGAGACTACACTTTTGTAGAATTTGAGGACTCCTGTATTCAAGCAGAAAAACGTCATCCAGTAAACCTGAGATTTCAGGACACAGGGGGATCGAAGCAAAGGGGTCTTCGATGCGCTTTTTGGGTAAACCCACAGTTACGGTACACTATTTTGGGAACTGATGTTTTGGGAGCAATGGGAATTGTTGTTGATTTATGTAACAAAGTCTTGTGGCGGAAGAAAGAAGCCACTATCTGTTCTGTAATTGTCCCTGTAGAGGAGGAGGAGAGTCATAAATTACCCATTGTTAGCTTCGGATTAGGTGCTAATGAAAATGTTGAAAACACTGACAATAATGCTTTAAAGAATGAATTGAAGCAAAAGTTCCCTGAATTGTGGATCTCAAAGAAAACTGATTGTGGGTTAATGCAAACTCAGGTTAAAATTGATGGTGAAAAACTGCCACCTTTCCAGCGTCAGTACCGTATTCCGGAGGACGCAATCCCTTACATAAGGGTAGCAGTCAGTGAATTGGAGAAACAAGGTGTTGTTGTGAAAGGTAATTCTCCATGTAACAGTCCTATTCTACCTGTAAAAAAGGAAGATGGCAGTTTTCGAATGGTAGTAGACCTGAGACTTGTAAATAAGTACACTCCCTCAGCAGCCCACCTTGTTGCATCTGTCCCTGAAGTTATGTCACAGCTGAGGAGTGATTGTAAGGTATTTTCTTGTTTGGATATTGCAAATGGCTTTTTCTCAGTACCCCTAACACCTGAATCTGCACTCCGCTTCGCACGCGGTTGCCCATGGGATTTCACAGTTCTCCTGTGTATTTCCATCAGGCATTGGCTCAGATGTTAGAATCCCTTGGTTACGGAGACAAAGTCTTACAGTATGGGGATGATTTATTGATTCAAACTGTCGATGAATGTGAACACAGAGAAACCCTTGAAAATGTTTGTCAGGCTTTACAAGAGGCAGGACTCAAAATGAGTCTAGATAAAGTACAATTGATGAAATCAGAGGTTTAATTTCTGGGTGTGTCTGTCTCAGCAGAAGGAAAGAAGCCCATGCATGATAGGGTTAAAGCTATTCAGGCTGTCCCCATACCAACTAACATTACTGAACTCAGACAATTTTTGGGTCTTATTAATTTTTCCAGAGAATTCATTGAAGATTTTGCTTATTTGGCTAAACCACTGTATGATTTATTGAAAAATGTTGATAATGACCTTGACCCTGTTAATGTAGAGGGAACCGCCTTACAGGCTTTTGAGGGATTGAAGCACGCCCTTACGGCAGCTGCTGCATTGATTAACCCTGACCCTTCCCAGTCTTTCTACATTCAGACTCACACCGGTGATATCTCTATTTCTTCTGTGCTCCTACAAAAATGGCCCAAAGAAAGCCCAGAAGTGTCTAGTCAGTTGTATGCCCTAGGTTATTACTCCAGGTTGCTGACTCCCGTGGAAAAAGGATTCACTCAGTGCATGAAGCACCTACTGGGCGTGCACTGGACTATGAATCCAGTGAAGCATATAGTGGGATTTGCTCCTTTAATTCTACAAACCCTGCATGTCACTTTAAAAACTTTGCTGAAGGGAAAAGCTTCAGGTATTAGTTCACAGAGAATGGCCCAATGGATCATTGATTTTGAGACTAGAGACTTACAAGTTGAGGTGGGTGAGAAATATCACTTAGCCCAGATGATGCAGTATGCAGGAAAAAGTCACAATTGTCAAATTGAACAGGCTAATGTTACTCCCTCTCCCTTCCGAGCAGATTTTCAAGAGGGAATCCCCTGTGCCTATATTGACGGAGCTCGCTATTGGCATGAGGGGCATTACGTCACAGGCTTCGCTGTGTGGTTTCCAGCTAAGCCATTGCTGCTGCAGTATAAACTCCCTGGTCATTTCTCCGCTCAAAGAGCTGAGTTGGAAGCAGCTCTACAGGTCATTCTCGTGTGTCCAGAGCCGATGAATATCTTCAGTGATAGCGCATATGTCGTGTCGTCACTCACTCTATATCTTAATGTATGGGCCCTTAGGGGGATGGTTGATTCTCAGAACAAGCCCTTGCAGCATGCAGACATTCTAAAACAAATTGAGCAACGGGGTAAAGAATTCCCAAAATTATGGTCCTTCTGCAAAATTAAAGGACACCAGAGGCTAATTCCTGACCCTCACATCCTTGGCAATGCATATGTAGATCACGCAGCCAGGGAAGCTGCACTCACAGGCGAGGACAAATATCCCCAAGAAGTCATCGCTGCAGTTACTAGAAAAACCCCGAGAGCCCCCCCTTGTTTATTCTTCTCTTCAAAATCTTGTAAAAGCACAGGAGAAGGATGGAGACTCATCTCTGTTCAATTCCCTTGAGTCCCTGCCCATTGAGGGGGAGTGCTTGTACTACAAACGGGTTAATGATAGACTTGTGCCTTATATTCCAACTACAATGATTAAGTCTTTGCTCAAATTTCAAGCTACAAAGTTGTTAAAATGGTTCATATCAATCAGTGTAGACTTCTTAATTATTTTACTGAGATTTCTGGTAAGGACTGATACTCCGCTTTTTTTTCTATTTCCTCCAGGTCAGCTGAAGATTTTCATATTCGACTCCTGGGACCGTGAACCTATTGGATGATCAGGAGAAGATGTTTCACACTATACAGTGGGACTCTGATAGTGTGAGAGGGGGAGAAGATCAGGAAAATCCAGAAGACAAAGAATGAGAAGAAATAGACCAAAAGACTTGACTATTGTGCAACTTATTTTCGGGACTATTTGAATTATTTTTTTTATTATGTGTTTGTTCTATTTTTAGGGACTTTTGCCTTACACACACACGTGCATAAAGTGCTGAATTACCTCCATATTCTTATTTTCAATAATTCACCCATGAATATTACAGTACTGTATGTTGTACTCTGGATAGAGTACAAGAGGGGGACTTGTAAGAGAATGGTCAGTCATAATATACTGAGCGGCCATGTTGTCTCTAGCAGCCATTTTGTTGAAAGTTAGAGAAGATTCAACTTTTACAAAAGAGCTGATAAAATGTATTAAATGGAGGATGGAAAATGAGATCATGTCTCCTAGCAACCTCAGCCGATGTGCGTAGAGGAAGATTGGATCAATCAATAGGGTCACAGGTTACCAAATATATGGTCAGTATGCTTATACGTGATAGTGTGGTAGCGAAGAGTAGAGTAGTTAAAATGTCAGGATGTAAGAATTTAGGGACCTAGACTGGAGACAATGATAAGATTTTAGGACAGTAGCCATAGATACCAATGACTTATGGGTTTTAGTGTTGCTTGAAGAAATGTTAATTAATATCTTCGTATTATGTCATTATATTCTCTTTTCTAAACCACGTTTCTGTAGATTACCATGAAAACGCCTTAGAATTATAATGTTAACGCCCTCTGCGGCAAAATGCAGCTTTCTTTGTTGTGATAATGTATAAGAAGCCCCTGTTACTGTCGATCGGGGCCATTCCATCGCCATCATGCCACTGTGCCTCACCATGGCCAGGGCACAGAGCCTTACCATCGCCAGACTTCCTAGCAAATCTCTGCCTGTCTGAATTCCTGTTTTTGCCCGCATATTCCAGCTCCTCTGTTATTCTGTATCTGTCTTGCTGTGTATCTCCGAATAAACCTTCAACCTCAGCTTGATAAGAGATCGTCTGTGGAACTTCTTCCCGACTCTTCCAGCTCTCAGTAGGACTTTTTCTTACACGGTTTACCTGCAGATTAGGCTGCTGTTTATCACCTCTACAAATGGAGGAGATGGTAAACCGCAGCAGAATCCGCAGAAAAGAAGTGACATGTCATTTCTTTCTGCGGATTTGAAACCGCGCGCAAAATTCCGCAGCATGTCCACTGCGGTTTCCATTTTACATAGAGTAACATGGTACTGTACAACGCAGCAGATTATGCTGCGGACCCGCAGGGCCAGAAACGCTGCGGATCCGCAGCAAAATGCGCAGCGTGTGCACATAGCCTAAAACCGTAAGGAAACAAGCGGTCAAAGGAGCTCTCCATGCAGATGAAACAAGCCATCCTTAAGCTGCAAAAACAGAAAACACCCATCCGAGAAATTGCTACATTAGCAGTGGCAAAATCTACAGTTTGGTACATCCTGAGAAAGAAAGAAAGCACTGGTGAACTCATCAATGCAAAAAGACCTGGGCGCCCACGGAAGACAACAGTGGTGGATGATCGCATAGCTCCATGGTGAAGAGAAACCCCTTCACAACAGCCAACCAAGTGAACAACACTCTCCAGGAGGTAAGCGTATCAATATCCAAATCTACCATAAAGAGAAGACTGCATGAAAGTAAATACAGAGAGTTCACTGCACGGTGCAAGCCACTCATAAGCAGGGCTGTGGAGTCGGAGCTCATTTTAGTGAAGTCAGTATAAAATGGACCGACTCCTAAAATATATAATAAATTGGGTACAGTAGTTCAACTATTTTTTCGAACCCTCAGGTAACCCTAAATGAAGGTCAATGGACACAGGTGGCTGAATTGAAGGAATTGCTCAATCACCCATTTACCGTGACTAAAAAATTGCAAGCTGAGGATTTAACTCCGGGCATTTTAATAGGGGAGTGGAAGAACTTGCTATTTTGTCTGTCCCAAGGAGGTGGTTTAATCGCAGATGGCAATTCTGCTTCAATGAAATGGAGAGAGACACAGCTATTGGAAAATAAGATTTTTCTGGCAGCTGTTTATGTGGACCCAAGTCATCGTATACTGCTTGATGATCAATAGCTTACTAAAGGAAAAGAAGCTCTGACTGAAGTAGCAGTTACGATGAGTGGCCTACAGGACTGCCAGGCGCAAGAGGACTTGGGTCCTCACAGTTCTACTGCTGCCATATCTTCATCCTCATCAGATGAGGAGTTTGACTGACAAGTATTTGGATGACATGGAGCAGGCAAAGCTTTGCCGCAAGGAAATAGATTTCACTCCATCTCCTATAGCAAGAAGATTGACTATATTTCAGCAAAATGTTTCACTTGCTCTCAAAGAAATAGAAAAATTCAACCGTTCATTAAAACTGACTGTGCATGAGGCAATTCCTTTATACCCGGAGATTGTTTGAGATGTTGCCCATGTGGTTACAGCTTTGCCTCCAACCCAAGTTAGTGTAGAGAGGTTGTTCTCTAGCCTTAAAATTATTAGGTCAGATTTGAGGTCATCTATGAAGGAGGATCTAATGGAGGCAATTCTATTTCTTAGAACAAATTCATAGACTGCACAAATGTTATTTATGTTTTTGTTGAAAACTGTTTTTTGCCACTTACATAGTTTATTACATAGTGTTATATTTCTAAATATATCCTGGACCCGTAGAAGCGAGTAATCGCGAAACGGCCGTTGTCCGGCACCTCCCTCCCCTAGCATTCCTCTAACGTACTGCATGTCCACACATTTGATGGAATTCATGTGAAATAAAGACGCACAGTTTTTCAGCCATATCGGTGAGTGCTGCATATTTCTTCTTTTTTCGCTTCACATTGAAATATTCATGTTTTTTCATGTAAGCGCCTCCATTTTTTGACTGAATTATATGCCGCAATACTTCAGATAAATAGCTCCATCTGGTAATGTGGTGAATGTGTGCCCTGGTATGCCGTTTATCTGTTTGCTCTTTGCTGGGATTACATATATATTATATATATATATATATATATATATATATCTCAATAATCATTACATATTGTATTACATATTTACAATTTATTACAGTTTTTTGTGTTCTAAAGTTGTATTCCAATAAATATATATTATGTTCTATCTAAATATCTAGATTATTGTATCAAAAATGATTAAATGTCTGATGTTCACATTGTACTACAATAAATTTTTTACCTAAATTTAAGCAATATATGTTGGAGTCGGAGTCGTGGAGTCGGTGTAAGGGAAATTGAGGAGTCGGAGTCACAGGTTTGGCTTACCGACTTCCACAGTCCTGCTCATAAGTATCAAGAATAAAAAGGCTAGACTGGACTTTGCTAAAAAAAAAAAAAAAAAAAAAAAAAAAAACCACATCTAAAAAAAGCCAGCACAGTTCTGGAAGAACATTCTTTGGACAGATGAAACCAAGATCAACCTCTACCAGAATGATGGATAGAGAAAAGTATGGCGAAGACGTGGTACAGCTCATGATCCAAAGCATACCACATCATCTGTAAAACACGGCAGAGGCAGTGTGATGGCTTGGGCAGCATGGCTGCCAGGGGCACTGGGTCACTAGTGTTTATTAATGATGTGACACAGGATTGAAGCAGCCGAATGAATTCTGAGGTATTCAGAGCCATACTGTGTGCTCTGATCCAGTCAAATGCAGCCAAGCTGATTGGTCGTCATTTCATACTACAGATGGACAATGATCCAAAACATAAAGCCAAAGCAACCCAGGAGTTTATTAAAGCAAAGAAGTGGAATATTCTTGAATGGCCAAGTCAGTCACCTGATCTCAACCCAATTGAGCATGCATTTCACTTGTTAAAGACTAAACTTCAGACAGAAAGGCCTACAAACAAACAGCAACTGAAAACCACCGCAGTGAAGGCCTGGCAGAGCATCAAAAAGGAGGAAACAGCGTCTGGTGATGTCCATGAGTTAAAGACTTCAGGCAGTCATTGCCAACAAAGGGTTTTCAACCAAGTACTAGAAATGAACATTTTATTTACAATTATTTAATCTGTCCAATTACTTTTGGTCTCTTTAAAAACAGGGTGGCACATGTTAAGGAGCTGAAACTCCTAAACCCTTCATCCAATTTTAATGTGGATACCCTCAAAGTCTGAAATTCAACTGCATCTGAATTGTTTTGTTTAAAATTCATTGTGGTAATGTCTAGAACCAAAATTAGAAAAATGTCTCTGTCCAAATATATATGGACCTAACTGTATATAATATATATATATATATATATATATATATATATATATACACACACACACACATACATACCCTGAGTCAAGTGCAGATTCTCCGCCACAGCTTCTGTTGGCTGCGGTGCTGAAGTCACATCGACAGCACAGCAACTAATAGGAGAGTTCTGGCACCACAGACACAGCTTGCGAGCTCACCGATTGGCTGCCATGTTGTCAATGTAAAAGAAGAGCTAGAAAAACACTTTATAAAACATTAAATAATTTTAATGGTTGTCGGGGGAGACATGCGCAGATGGAGATCTTGGCACCAAGATCTCGGGAACTGAGATCTCATCTCCCGAGATCTTAGTGCAGAGATAATTCATTTGCGTTGCCCCAGGAAGCCATTTTCCTGGAGTCCACCGCACAGTAAACCATGTAAGTGCGGGGGCTCTGGGCTTCACAAAATGTCGGCAGAGCCCCCACACCACCGACCACCAGCAGCGGCGCACATCGGAACACCCCCTGATCCCAGCCTGCGGCAAAGCTCCACTCTTGCTTCCTCCAGCAGCGACCCTGGGACCCTGCACCACCGAACATTTGCAGCGTCGCACATCTAAAACACTCCTTTCTCCCAGTCTGGGGTCCTCAGCTTTGCCCCACTCCTGCCACCGCCAGCAGTGACCCTGGGACCAGGTTTCACCGCAGCCACCACCCCCACTAAGCAATAAGACGCATGGATTATAAGCACCACCATTTTATTAAAAAAGTTTTCCCCCTTTTTTCTCCTCAAAATTTGGGGTGCATCTTATCAGCAAAATACGGTATATTAGAAAAATGGCACCAAAAGATGGGATGTTGAGAGAATGCCTAAGGCAGCAACAACAACAGATCTGGAAGGAAGAACAGGAACATGAAGTGCATGGGATGTACCATCAACAGATAAGGCAAGTGGCTGACAAAGAGAAATCTTACCAACGGCTACAGAAAGCTAGACTCCGAGACAGCACAGAGGCTCTAATCATAGCAGCACAAGAGCAAGCACTAAGTACCAAATCCATAGAAGCAGGAATCTACCACACAATACAAGACCCAAGGTGCAGACTATGCAAAGAAACCTCAGAAAGCAGTCCAACACATAGTGGGAGGATGCAAAATGCAAGCAAGAACAGCGTATACCGAACGCCACAACCAAGAAGCAAGAATTATATACATGAATATCTGCACAGCATATGGGCCAAGTCTCCCTAAGTCCAGGTGGGAGACCCCAGAGAAAGTGGTGGAGAATGAAAGGGTTAAAATCCTGTGGGATTTCAAAATCCAGACGGATATGCAGGTGTTGGCTAACCAACCAGACATTGCCACAGCAGACAAGAATCAGAAGACAGCAATGATAATAGATGTGGCAGTGCCAAGTGACAGCAACATCAGAAAGATGGAATGAGAAGCTGGAGAAATACCAGGGTAACCAAGATTTTTACTTCCGGACTGGTGGAGCACAAATGCGGTTCACCCAGCGCAAGTGCTGGGCATTATTTTCCACCATTACTAGATCGGTTGCTCCCTGCATGCGTCAGCTTTATCACTACATCATCTTCCTCTCGGAGGAAACAACTTCTTGGTGGAACCCCAGGATATTGTTCTGGGGTAAATACCTGGACAACATTTTAATACTGTTGACCGGTGACACAGACTCCTTTGCCAAATTTGTGGGAGAATTTGAACAGTAACTCTCTGGGCTTAAAACTGACATATGAAATCAATTATGGGTCTATTACCTTCCTGGGCCTGAGGATTGGTAGAGACGATATGGCATGCATCACTACGGAAACATTCCGGAAACCCATTGCTACAAATAACCTCCTATGGTGGGATAGCCACCATCCTTTCAGCTTGAGAAGGGGGATACCAAAGGAGTAGTATCTCCGGGATAGGCAAAACCGTTCATCAATCTCGATGTTCCATCACCAAGCCCAAGATCTGAGGGATAGATTTATGGATAGAGGTTACCCATGAGGTATACTAAATGAAGCATTTAAAAGGGGCAAATTTGAGAGTTAGGACTTCATTATTGAGGAAAAAAAAAGGGAGCATGATGATAGCCATATCAATTCCTCACCATAGACTCTCTATTTAACCCCTTAAGGACAGTTGATATGCCTTTTAACAGCAGTAGTTAAGGGTACTTAAACCACAGCGCTGTTAATTAACGGAGCTGTGGAGAAAGTGTATAGCGCCCCCAGAGTCGGATTTTCTGCAGGGTCTCAACTGCCGGGGTAGCGGAGACCCCCAGGGAACATGATTCGGGTCGGATTTTACTGACCTCGCTTTTGCGATCGTCGTTATTAACCATATAAAGGCAACCGAAAAAAAAAAAAAAAAAAATATTTAAAAAAGGCCACGATTTTCCTTTCACTTTCTCTCTCCTCTGATGTGATCACACATGAGGAGAAATAGGGTCCCCAATCCCCTTCTGCCTCCTCCGGTGGCGCCGCCATCTTGGTCCGGGAAGAAAATGGCGGTTCATGCGCAGTGCGCCCGCCGAGTCTGCTAGCCGGTAGATTCCATTCATTCAATGTACATTTTGATCACTGTGATAGGGTTTATCACAGTGATCAAAATAATAAAAAAAATAGTAAATAACCGCCTCCTTTACCACCCCCTTAGTTAGGGAAATATAATGACAAAGAAAATATATTTATATCCATTATTCCATTAGGGTTAAGGTTGGAATTAGGGTTAGGATCAGGGTTAGGGGTGTGTTGGGATTAGTGTTGGACTAGAATTGAGGGGTTTACACTATTTACCAACTTTGGGGGTCTAATTTCTCCTGATACCATTGGGAAAATAAAAAAATTGGGGGCTAAAAAATCACTTGTGGAAAAAAGATTTTTTATTTTCACGGCTCTGCGTTATAAACTTCTGTGAAGCACTTGGGGGTTCAAAGTGCTCACCACAAATCTAGATAAGCAGCTCCTTCGGGGGTCTAGTTTCCAAAATGGGTTCACTTGTGGGTGGTTTCTCATGTTTAGGCACATCAGGGTCTCTGCAAACGCGACATGATGTCCAATCTCAATTCCAGCCAATTCTGCATTGAAAAATTCAAACGGAGCTCCTTCCCTTCTGAGCGCTGCTGTGCGCCCAAACAGTGGTTTACTCCCACATATGGGGTATCGGCGTATTCAGGAGAAGTTGTACAACAATTTGTGGTTCATTTTCTCTTTTCTTGTGAAAATAAAAAAAAAATTGGTTCTGAAGTAAATTTTTGGCAAAAAAAAAGTTAAATGTTAATTTTTTCATTCCACATTGCTTCAGTTCCTGTGAAGCACGTAAAGGGTTAATAAACTTCTTGAATGCGGTTTTGAGCACCTTGAGGGGTCCAGTTTTTAGAGTGGAGTCACTTGTGGGTATTTTCTGTCATGTACACCACCTCAAAATGACTTTAAATATCATGTGGTCCCTAAAAAATGGTTGTGTAAATTTTGTTGTAAAAATGAGAAATCGCTGGTCAAATCTGAACTCTTATAACTTCCTAACGAAAAAAAAAATTTGTTTCCAAAATTGTGCTGATGTAAAGTAGACAATGTGGGAACTGTTATTTATTAAGAAATTTGTGTGACATATCTCTCTAATTTAAGGGAATGAAAATTTTAAGTTTGAAAATTGCAAAATTTTCGCCATATTTCCGTTTTTTTCGTAACTAAACACAAATCATATAGAAGAAATGTTACCCCTAACACGAAGTAAAATGTCACAAAAAAAGACTCAGAATTGCCAAGATCCGTTAAAGCGTTCCAGAGTTTTAACCTCATAACGTGACAGTGGTCAAAATTGTAAAAATTAGCCTGGCATTAACCCCTTCACGAACCAGCCCATTTTGATCTTAATGACCTGGCCATTTTTTGCAATTCTGACCAGTGTCCCTTTATGAGGTAATAACTCAGGAACGCTTCAACGAATCTTAGCAATTCTGAGACTGTTTTTTCGTGACATATTGGGCTTCATGTTCGTGGTAAACTTAGGCTGATAATTTTTGCGCTTATTTGTGAAAAATACGGAAATTTGGCGAAAATTTAGAAAATTTCGCAATTTTCAAATTTTGAATTTTTATTCTGTTAAACCAGAGAGTTATGTGACACAAAATAGTTATGATTTATGAAACATTTCCCACGTCTACTTTACAACAACACAATTTTGGAAACAATTGTTTTTGTTAGGAAGTTATAAGGGTTAAAAGTTGACCAACAATTTCTCATTTTTACAACAAAATTTACTTTGAAAAAGTCTATTTCCCTGAAGTTGGCAGCCTTGAACTGGATTCCTGATTGGGGAACGAAATCAGTAATCCGTTGAGCAAAATTTTCAGGGACGGGGGCACTAGTGCTAGGTTGGGCGTGACTAGCACTAGCTTGGGGGTTACTCCAAGGCCTCCGACTCTTCCTCCATGGTCTCTGGGTGATTTCTCGTCCTGCAACATCTTGATGGTGGTTAGTCTGTGTCGCTGGAGTGATCGCTGGGGGGGGAGGGTAGGGGGGTGATCACCAGGGGAGGATGGGGCTGTCAGGAGTGGGGGGCAGGATGGGAGCAGGGGAGCAGAGGACCAGCTGCAAGACTTATTGATCTACTGGGAGTAGGAAATGTATATACTATATATACACCGTATTTTTCGGACTAAAAGATGCACTTTTTTCCTCCCAAAACGTGGAAGAAAATGGGGTGTGCGTCTTATAGTCCGGATGCACTGGCTCTGGCTGTGATGGGGAGGTGGGGAGCAGTTTCAGCAGAGCAGCAGGTCATAGAGACAGGAGCAAGTGGCTGACTCTTGTGCCCGCTGCTAAAGAGAAATGAAATGCTCATGGGTGTGGAGGGCAATATATATTCATTTCTTTTTGGCATCCTTTTATGATTGGTCCCATCCTTATTCTGGTATGATTGGCCCCATCCAGGTCCTGGTATGCATGGCCCCATCAGAGTAGATTAAAAAAAAACAAAACATTACACTTAGGCTGTGTGATGGTGTGATATGTTATGTGGATGTCATTTTTTGTATATTCCTATTTAACAATTCCAGTTATTTTCATAGTGTTTTTCTTATTACATTGTAAGTCTACAGCCTCACTGTATCTGTCTCTTGATGACCCCCTGTAGTGCATTAATCCCTAAGACCTTTTGTTCTCCTCTGGGAGGCAACTTGTTTGACTACCCCTGGGAAGGAAGGGGGTGGGGGGGGAAGAACGGCAGCTGGACAAGTCAGTTCCGGTAGAGACAAGAGGGTGAAAAGGCTGCATTTCAGAGAGAAGGACCCATTTTTATCCTCTGGTGCTAGAGTGTTTTGGAATCTCGTTTCCCTGGACATTTTATCCTGATACTGGACTGCATTCTTATTCTGGACTATCTTATCCTTTGTGTGGTGGACTGAATATGGACCTTTTCGTATTTTTGCCTGAATAAAGGTCTTGGAATTGTTCACTCTTCGCTTGCTCTGTTGAATGTGCGATGATACCAGAGAAGGACCCCGTGACAACTGGTGGCAGCAGTGGGATCAACAGAGTGTCACCCAGTGGAGAACCACCCACAGAGTGAGTACAGAAATTGGACTGTATGCAGTTTACAGGAGAGAGCCAGAGACCTGGGCCTGAACTACCAGGGACTGACTAAAGAGGCCTTAATCGATCTACTGGTGGGCGCTAGCCCGGCCACCTCCTCCCAGATGTCTGAAGGACGAGCACTGGAGACAGGGATCCCCATCCAGAAAAGCCAGTGGTTGGTGTGGTATGAAGAAGAGATGGCGGTTCTGGGCCCCGGCGTCTCTCAGGAGTACAAGGAGGAGGCTGCCCGCCGGGCACAGCGGAGACAGGAAGCAATGGAGCTTGAAAAAGGGAGTAACGCAATGTGGAGTGTAACCCCAACAATCCGGGAGCCTGTACGGATCACCCGGACAGAGTTTAAGCCATTTGATGAGGCTTCTGGAGATGTGGAGGGGTTCTTCAAAGACTTTGAACAGCAGTGTGCTGTGATGGAGGTGCCCCACTCTAGCTGGATGCGTTTGTTAGTGGGGCTCCTGAACGGAAGCTTGGCGGAGGCTTACCGAACCATTGATGCACTGCGGAATCGGGATTATAACATTGTAAAGCGGACTATCCTGGATTACCATGCTATCACCCCAGACTCTCATAGGGCCAAGTTCCGAGACCTCCCATGCACCACGGGGGGATCGTTTAGGATGTATGCACATAAGATGTCCAAGGCATGTCGGAGATGGCTGGAAGCAGAAAACGCCTTTACTGTGGAAGATGTTATACAGGCGTTCCTTATAGAACAATTTCTTGCTAAGTTCCCTGCAGAGGTACGGGAATGGGTCCGGGAGCGCACGCCGTGTACCGTGATTAGAGCTGCAGCCCTGGCCGATGAAGCCCTTACTATCCGGCCGCAATGGAGGAGGCTTCTGGACAATGAACCACGGCCTGCTCCCGCGCCCCATCCCCCTCCAATTATATCTGCCCTTCCACCTAGTCGCAAGCCGATGACAATCACGCCTCACAATCCTAGGCCCCAACAGTTCCGACCACGACCTGGGGGTATCACAGAGAGGAGGTGTTATGGGTGTGGGCAACCTGGATATTTGCAGTCTGGCTGTCCCTCCAGGATTCGGAGGAAGCCCCTCGTAGCCCCACCTCGTCCAGTGCATCTTGTACATTCCACCACGCCTGAGGAAGAGCTACCACCACCCCCACCAGAGTGGACCACCGACCACGGCACCATAGATACCCCTCCTGAAGTGTACGGACTCCGGCCTCTGTTCTTTAGCTACTCAGAGCAACGGCAACGCCACCTGCAGGATGTCTTTATTGATGGATACAAAGTGTCAGGATTTAGAGACACGGGAGCATTCTTGACTATCGCTGATCCCCGTGTGGTTCGACCCGAGGCAATTTACCAGGGTCCAGGAATTCCCATAGTCCTGGCGGGCGGTGCCCGCAAATATATACAGCCAGCTTCTGTGCGTTTGGATTATGGTTGTGGAGAAAAACTGTGTTGGATTGGCGTTATGGGAGGACTTCCTGCAGATATCCTCCTTGGGAACGACATTGGGGAGTTACAGTGCCAATTTGTGGGAGCAGTCACCCGACTACAGGCCCTTCAAGCACTACGTCATCCGGACCCCACTGGGGAGCAACCACCACGAACCGCATCAGAGCCGGTAAGCAATACTTTCGCTGCTACTACATTGGGAGAGTCTTGGGACAGAGAGGAGTTTAGGAGAAAAATAGAGGGTGACACTACCTTAGCAGCCCTTAGGCGAAAGGCAGAAACTGGGCACATGGGAGATAATGGGGATGGCTTCACTCGAGAAAACGGACTGTATTATCGTGTTACAAAGGGCAGTGACCAGGGCAACCCTGACGCAACGACCAGGCAACTCATTGTCCCTCAGAAGTACAGGGCACAGCTACTTCAACTGGCCCATGACATCCCCTTGGCTGGGCATCAAGGGAGAAAAAGGACTGAAAAGAGACTCACCCAAAGTTTTTACTGGCCGGGCGTCTCGCAGTCGGTAGCCCATTATTGCCGCACCTGTGATGTGTGCCAGCGAATGCGGCATCCAGGAGCTCGACATAAGGTACCCCTGCAATCCCTGCCCATAATTGAGGAACCATTTCAACGTGTAGCCGTCGACATCATAGGTCCTCTGGCCCACCCCAGCAGGGTCAGGGAAAAAATATATCCTGACCGTGGTGGATTATGCCACTAGGTATCCTGAAGCTGTGGCCCTGTCCAGTATTACAGCAGTAAAGGTAGCAGAGGCCCTTGTTACCATCTTTACCCGGGCAGGGTTTCCTAGTGAAATATTGTCGGATCAAGGCACTCAGTTCATGTCAGATCTGGTGCAGTCCCTATGGCATACCTGTGGTGTTCGAGCCATTCGCACCACCCCATACCACCCGCAGACCAACGGACTATGTGAACGCTTTAATGGAACCCTAAAAAATATGCTGAGGGCTTTTGTTGACGTTGGAGAAGACTGGGAAAAGTACCTGCCACATCTCCTCTTCGCCTATCGGGAGGTTCCCCAAGAGTCCACAGGGTTCTCTCCCTTCGAACTACTGTTTAGCCGGAAGGTCCGTGGGCCTCTCACTCTTCTGAAAGAACATTTGGAGGGAGACATCTCAGATACCGGAATGCCCATCGTTCCCTATGTTCTAGAGCTCAGAGACCGTCTCGCCCAGCTAGCTACCTTCGCTAAAGAACATCAGCGAATGGCCCAGTCCAGACAAAAAACCTGGTATGACCGTAATGCCAGGAACCGGGAATTTATGGAAGGACAGCAAGTGCTCATGATTACTGCTTCCCCTGCCAACAAGCTTCAAGCAGTGTGGGAAGGCCCTTATCAGGTTGTCAAGAAAATTAATGACGCTATGTTATTGCCCTGGACTCTAGTGGTCGACGACAGAAAACCATCCACATTAACATGCTGAAAGACTACCACGACCGATCTCTGCCTGTTCTAGCTGTCTGCCACCCCCCTAGTGATACCGCCACCGACAAGTATCTCCCAGATCTCCTCCAGGTTGCCCAAGCGGGAGGATCACTGGAACAAGTGCCCCTGGGCTCCCATTTATCGGATATACAAAAGGACGATATTGTCGCCGTACTAAGGCCGAGGGCTGCTGCTTTCTCCTCAAAGCCGGGGAAGACTACTCTCACCAGTCACCATGTGGAAACCCCGGGCAACGCCCCATCCAGCAGGC
Organism: Dendrobates tinctorius; assembly: GCF_039654945.1. Taxonomy (NCBI): domain Eukaryota; kingdom Metazoa; phylum Chordata; class Amphibia; order Anura; family Dendrobatidae; genus Dendrobates; species Dendrobates tinctorius. The sequence goes on along the minus strand of NW_027361683.1, from coordinate 55,918,881 downwards.
TGCCTACCGGGTTCCAGAGGCTGTTCAAGGCATGATAAAGAACGAACTGGAGGAGATGAAACAACTGGGAGTTATTCAGCCATCTCACAGTTCTTGGGCCTCTCCTGTCGTCCTGGTCCCCAAGAAGGATGGTACAACACGATTCTGCGTTGATTACAGACGACTAAATGATGCCACCAAGAGTGATGCTTATCCCATGCCCAGGATTGATGATCTATTGGATTGTCTGGCCAGTGCCCAATTTGTGACCACGTTAGACTTGAGCAAGGGGTACTGGCAGATACCCCTAACGGAGGACGCTCGGGAGCGCTCAGCCTTCATTACTCCATTTGGGCTTTATGAGTTCCTGGGAATGCCCTTTGGGATGAAAACTGCCCCCGCTACTTTCCAGAGACTGGTGGATCGACTGTTACAACAACGTCAGGACTTTGCCTGTGCTTACTTAGACGACATCGCCATTTTTAGCACAACCTGGGAGGAACATCTTAAACACTTGGGCATAGTGCTGGACTGTATCCTTACTGCAGGACTGACCATTCGCCCTGATAAGTGCCAAATAGGGATGGCTGAGGTGCAGTACCTCGGGCAGAGAGTAGGGGGTGGGACACTAAGGCCTGAGCCTGCCAAGGTGGAAGCCATTAGCAACTGGTGTAGACCCCAGACTAAAAAGCAGGTACTTGCGTTTTTAGGAACTGCTGGTTACTATCACAAATTTGTTTCTAATTTCAGCACCTTGGCCAAGCCCCTAACCAACCTGACCCGCAAGAACATGCCTAGGAATGTGACGTGGACGACGGCATGCGAGGATGCCTTTTCAGCGTTAAAGACTGCCCTCGTCACTGCTCCGGATTATAAATGCAGGTTCCTCGTGCAGACAGATGCATCCACCTTTGGGATTGGGGCAGTACTTAGCCAAGTGAACGCCGCCGGAGAAGAACATCCTGTTGCTTTTGCCAGTCGGAAACTACTGGATCGGGAAGTTGCCTATGCCACTATTGAAAAGGAGTGCCTTGAAATCGTATGGGCGCTAAAAAAATTGCAGCCCTACTTGTATGGCAGAGACTTTACAATTGTTACAGACCACAACCCCCTCACATGGCTGAATCGCGTATCAGGGGACAATGGAAGATTGCTGCGGTGGAGCTTGTCCTTACAACCCTACAGCTTCTCCATCCAATACAAGCGAGGAAGCCAACACCAGAACGCCGATGGACTGTCTCGACAAGAACCATAGGCTCCCCAGGCCGAACTACCCCTGCCACTGTACAAGGAATTATAAATAACTGAGCAATGTGGACTAAAGTAAGCAGGCCAGAGGTCTGTGTAGACCTCATGGCGTGCTCACTTATTATGATGGGGGGGAAGGTTGTGATATGTTATG